>NC_091457.1:150366468-150688968 GCF_027789765.1 Dendropsophus ebraccatus | reverse complement strand
TGCATTTGTCCCCCCCCCCTGACATAGTAAATGGCGTAAGGGCAAAAAAATTCCAAAGAGCAAAATTGCACATTTTTGGTTGCATCAGATCCAGAACAATTGTAATAAAAAGTGATCAAAAAGTTGCATATTCGCAATCAAGGTACCGATAGAAAGAACACATCATGGCGCAAAAAATGACACCTTAAACATAGGATAGGATAAAAGTGCTATAAGGCTATGTTCACACAGAGTAAAAGTACGACTGTTGTTGCCATTGGCAACAATGACCATACTTTGTGCGCTATAAGACACTGCCTTTTTTCCTATGGGATCCTGGACAGAGCGTATACGCTCCAGCCGAGATCCCATGCGGCACCGCACAGACCTGACATGTCAGTTTTCTGCGGACGCAATTCAGTGAATTTGCGGCTGTAGAAACCCATGTCAGTTAAAGGGATTATCCAGCGCTACAAAAACATGGCCACTTTTCCCCTACTGTTGTCTCCAGTTTGGGTGGGGTTTTGAAACTCAGTTCCATTGAAGTAAATGGAGCTTAATTGCAAACCAGACTGGAGACAACAGTAGGGGGAAAAGTGGCCATGTTTTTGTAACGCTGGATAACCCCTTTAAAACAATGAAGCAAGCGGCTCCGGCCGCTTGCTTCATTGTGTCCTATGGGGAGTTCTGATGCGGGCGCACGCATCAGAACACTATGGCCATAAACATCATCCGGCCGATACTTAAGTACCGGCCAGGATTATCTTTGCAGAGAACGGCCGTTCCGTGACCCGGCCAGTCTCTTACAAAGTGTGAACATAGCCTAAGCCTGGGAATAAAGCAATTTTAAGGAAATATTGCTTTTTTTTTTTTTTTTTTTTTTAGATTTAATTGTTTTAACCCCTTAAAGACAGAGCCCATTTCGATTTTTGCGTTTTCGTTTTTTTTCCTCCTTGTGCTTAAAAGGCCATAGCACTTGCATTTTTCCACCTAGAAACCCCCACGAGCCCTTATTTTTTGCGTCACTAATTGTACTTTGCAATGACAGGCTGAATTTTTGCATAAAGTACACTGCGAAACCAGAAAAAAAATAAATGTGTGGTGAAATTGAAAAAAAAAAAAAAGCATTTTGTTTATTTGGGGGAAATGTGTTTTTACGCCATTCGCCCTGGGGTAAAACTGACTTGTTATGCATGTTCCTCAAGTCGTTAAGATTACAATGATATATAACATGTATAACTTATATTGTATCTGATGGGCTGTAAAAAATTCAAACCATTGTCAACAAATATGTCACTTAAAATTGCTCCATTCCCAGACTTATAGCGCTTTTATCCTTTGGTCTATGGGGCTGTGTGAGGTGTCATTTTTTGCACCATGATGTGTTCTTTCTATCGGTACCTTGATTGCGCAAATACGACTTTTTGTTCACTTTTTATTACAAATTTTCTGGATTTGATGTGACCAAAAATGCGCAATTTTGCACTTTGGGATTTTTTTGCGCTGACGCCGTTTACCGTGCGAGATCAGGAATGTGATTAATTAATAGTTCGGGCGATTACACACGCGGGGATAGCAAACATGTTTGTTTATTTATTTATTTACTTTTATTTATAACCTGGGAAAAGGGGGGTGATTCTGACTTTTTTTAGGGGAGGGGGCTTTTTATTGACAACAACACTTTTTTTTTTTCTTTTACACTTATACTAGAAGCCCCCCTGGGGTTAGGGTTATTCCCCCTGGGGTTAGGGTTATTCCCCCTGGGGTTAGGGTTATTCCCCCTGGGGGACTTCTAGTATAAGTGCTCTGATCTCTCATAGAGATCTCTGCAGCATAGATATGCTGCAGAGATCCATGAGATAGGCACTCGTTTACTTCCGGCTGCTGCAGCCGGAAGTAAACGAGTGCCAAGACGGGGACGGCGCCATCATAGAGAGGTCCCCGGCCGGCTTCAGACAAGGAGATCGCTCCTCTGGGATAACGTCCCAGGGGAGCGATCTCCGCCACTAGACACCAGGGAAGTGATGCGTCCGGTAATCGGATGCAGCTGTCATGTTTGACAGCTGCATCTGATTACTGTATTAGCGGGCACGGCAATCGGACCATGCCCGCTAATACCTGTGGTCCCGGGCTACAAGCGGCACCCGGGACCGCCGCGGTTCTGAACGCCCTTACCGGCAATAGAGCATAAATATACGCCCTTTGTCGTTAAGGGGTTAAATGCCATCAAATAAAATAAAAGTTATGCAAGTTGCATATATTTGTAATCGTAATATCTTGAGGAACATATATATCATGTCAGTTTAACCATAGGGTGGACGGCATAACCCCCCCCCCCCCCCCAAATAAGGAAAAAAAAAAAGTGTTTTATTTTCAATTGCACAACACATAATTCTTTTCTGGTTTCCTAGCATATGTCTGTTTCCCTGCATAAACCTTGACAAATGAGGCCTGCGGAGGGTAGGAGCTTGCACACGCGACAGAAAAGGGGTGGATCTGACCAACCTTTAGTCCATAATGCCTAGCAGGAGAAAAAAAATTATATTGGACTCCTTGCGAATTGTCATGGAGACAAAGTAAGAGGTAAAAGGTGATGTGGATGCATGCTACTGCAATGTTTCACAGGTAGTCTGCTACTTTTATCAGGCATAGGAGAGCTCATTGATGCAGTGTCATTGACGGATCAGTTTAGGATTGCTTTTGCTGCTTAGTGCTGGTATTCTGCCTAGAGCAGCGAATCTAATCTTGCTATATCATGAACTACCAGAAAAATCCTTGCAAATTTGGCTGCGGATCCACAGGTAACTCACAGAAGTGATTTCTTCTCCCTTAACATTGGGAAAATTTGCAGCAACATTAAGAGATCTAGAAATTCCAGTACTTATCAGCTGCTGTATGTGGTGTATTATTTCCAGTCTGACACAGTGCTCTCTGCTTTTACCTTTGTCCATGTCAGGAACTGTCCAGAGAAGTAAGAAATCCTCATAGAAAACCTCTCCTGCTTTGAACAGTTCCTTTCATAGACAGAGGTGGCAACAGAGAGTACTGTGTCAGACAGGAATGAATTACACCACTTCCTGCAGGGCATACAGCAGCTGATACTAGAAGACTTGAAATCTCTAAACAGAAGTAATTTACAAATCTGTATAACTGACACCAGTTGATTTGAAAAAATTTCCCCCTTTAACCCCTAGGCGACCCCTACGTCCAGGGCCGCCTCCATGTGTTCAGAGCAGGGCTGCACTCTGAACCGCCGTTGTCCCGGGTGCCGCTCGTAGCCCGGGACCGCGGCTATTGGCGTGCATGGTCCGATCGCCGTGCCCGCTAATACAGTAATCGGATGCAGCGTTCAAAGTGGACAGCTGCATCCGATTACTAGATGCAGCCGATCCCTGGTGTCTAGTGGGGATGATCGCATCTCCGGGACGTTGTCCCGGAGGAGCGATCCACACGTCTTACCCCGTCCGCGGTCAGCGCCGTAATGCAATCAGCAGCCGGAAGCAATCAATGTGCCTATCTCATTGATCTATGCTGCATATCTATGCAGCATAGATCTCAATAAGAGATCAGTGCACTTATACTAGAAGTCCCCCAGGGGAAATAACCCCAACCCCAGGGGGAATAACCCTAACCCCAGGGGGGCTTCTAGTATAAGTGTAAAAGTGTTATTATTAATAAAAGCCCCCACCCCTAATAAAAGTCAGAATCACCCCCCTTTTTCCATGTTATAAAAATAAATAAATAAATAAACATGTTTGGTATCGCCGCGTGCGTAATCAACCGAACTAATAATTTATCACATTCCCGATCTCGCACGGTAAATGGCGTAAGTGCCAAAAATCCCAAAGTGCTAAATTGCGCATTTTTGGTCGCATCAAATCCAGAAAAATTGTAATAAAAAGCGATCAAAAAGTCTCATATGCGCAATCAAGGTACCGATAGAAGGAACATAGATAACAAGGTACAAGGTACCCCTCTAAGGGCCCTATTCCACAGTAATGATAATCGGCCGAATCGGGCCCATTTGGCCCTATTCGGACGATTATTGTTCGGTGAAATAGAGAGAACGATCAGCCGATGATCATGTCATCGGCTGATCGTTCATTTAGGGCCAGACCTAAAATCATCGTTCCCCCACCGTGCATCGCTACGGTTGAATAGCGGTGCGCGGCGGGGGACAGATGATTTCAGAAGCGCAGCATCATACATTACCTGTCCAGGCTTCTTCTCTGCGCTGTCTTCATCCCCGGGTCCCGCGCGCTCTATCTTCCGAATGGCCGGTCAGCTGACGGAGCGCTAAGCCAATCACAGGCCGGGACCGCCGCGGCCTGTGATTGGTTGAGTGTGGCCTGTCAGCTGACCGGCCATTCAGAAGATAGAGCGCGGGGGACCCAGGGATGAAGACAGCGCAGAGAAGCAGCCCTGCAGGTAATGTATGATCCCGTAAGGGCTGCAAGGACATCGGTAACGATGTCCTTGCAGCCCTCGCTCAACGTTCATCGGGCCGTGGAATAGGCCCAGTAAACGAGCGGCGATCTAGCAGAACGCCGCTCGTTTACATCGTTGATCAGGCCCTCCTCGCCCCGTGGAATAGGACCCTTAGAGTTAAAGGACAACTCCCGCGGGACCCCCCAAAAAAAAAAAAAAACACAGACACACACAGACACCATACTCACCATCTCTCCGGTGACGATCGCCACTCGATTCGCCCGCCGTCCGCCTCTCCGTCGCCGCCGTCCGCCATCCAGCGATGTCTCCGACTTCCGGGTCCAGGGGATGGAAAAGGCTGCCAGTGCGCTTGCGCACCGGCAGCCTTTTCATTGGCTGGAGCGCATCACATGGCTTCCAGCAAGCTCAGCCAATCAGGGCTGAGCAAGCTGGAAGCCATGTGATGCGCTCCAGCCAATGAAAAGGCTGCTGGTGCGCATGTGCACCAGCAGCCTTTTCATCCCCATTCACTTTGCATGAAGACGCCGAGGAGGAAGAAGACCCGGACCGCCCCTCGGCTCTGACGTCGTCGTCACCAGATGCCGCCCCGGAGAAGAGGACCGTGACGATCGTAATAGGTAATGTATACATTCTTTAACTTCCGGGGTGGGGGGTCGGGGGTCCGAAAGTGGGGGAAGGGGGCCAGGCCGGGTATTTAACCACATTACAAAGTTATATAACTTTGTAATGTGTGTTAAATGAGCAAAAAAAAATTTTTGTGGGAGTTGTCCTTTAAATTTGCTATCTACCAGGAAACATTTAGAGTCACACTAAAGGTACCAAGTAAACCTTTTAGAAGTTGCATATACCACCTATAATTCGTATAATGTAATAGGATGTGCCCTGAGAATGCTGAACTTTCATAATCCTTCACATATGATCTGAACATTATTTTATTTTATTTTATTTTTTCAAAACACTTATTGGGATTGCAAAATCAATGGCACCTGAAAGAAAAGTGAGTCTTTTGTTGATTTGAAATTACAGTAACCTTTCACTTCTGCAGAGGTAAAGGGAACGGGAAAGTCACCGTCCTTTTCTCGCCACTTTTCAATGAAAACTTTTTCTTTGTGTCTTGGATCTATCTTATAAATGTATCAATGAGGATTAGAAGTGCACATCATTCAGGCTACAGAATGCCGACCCCAATTATATTTTAACCCCTTGGAAATAATAAAAGCTACATTTTTATTGTGTATGGCCGATCAAAGGTTGTACACTCTTGATTCGCTGTGGGCTACCTACCATTATTTATTTCTTCTTCCATTATTCAATTCAAAACGTGCCTGTCCATAGAGATCCAACATATATATAAAAAGGAGATTTGGACAGCACTACTACTACTGATCATTACTTTAGGAACTACTACTGATCATTACTTTAGGAACTACTACTGATAATTACTTTAGGAACATTTGCTCAACCATTATTATTATTATTTATTTATTTTTTTTTTTTTGGGGGGGGGGCACCTCAAGGCATTAACAATAATGAATTGTATTCCTCTAATCTAGACATGAGTGAAGCGGATCTGACAAATTGCAATTATCACTAACACTTAACATGGCGGCCGCACATATTAGCATATAGTACTGTCTTTTAGCGGGAGCGAGAGATTATCCATAATCCTTAGCACCCATCTGATCAGATGCAAACCCCCTGTGATTTCAGCACCCCCCCCCCCCCTCTACATTGGGTGATTGGCTTCCTGGAGGCGGCCAGTCGGCTGTGTATAGTGGGGAGCAGGTTACAGCAGGCAGCAGGGGCGTAACTAGAAATGGCTGGGCCCCATAGCAAACTTTTGATTGGGGCCCCCCCGCCCCCCCCCCTCTCGATCTACCACTATGCCATCAACAGACTCAGCTCTACACAGGTCCTGTACACCATATAAATTACAGTACAGTTACATCAGGTGACTCACAGGAGACGTCTTCTCTGATCGGAGTTCTTCCCTTTTCATTTTCTTTTCCATCTGTCCTGGGCCGTTATGAGAACTTCTCCGGGCCACGAATCCACAGAATCTGCCAGACAGACATATTAGGCTCCACACTCTGTCACCATCCTCATCTCTAACAACTGCACATCTGTATTGGCCCCTTTACACCCACATTTAGTGGGCAGGCTGACTCTATGTGATCCCATTTTAGTATATGGCCCTCCTCTCTGTCGCCCCTCCTTATAGATAGCTTCCTTATGTTGCCCCCCTCCGCTGTCCCCCTTATAGATGCCCCCCCATGTTGTCTCCTTATAGATGGTCCCCTATGTTGCCCCCCCTATAGATGGCCCCCTCTTCCCTTATATTGTCCCCTTATAGATGGCCCCCTTTCCCCCTTTATTGTCCTCTTATAGATGTTCCCCTCTCCCCCAATGTTGTACGTTTATATCCCCCTCTCCCCCTATGTTGTCCCCCTCTCCCCCTATGTTCTCCCCTTATAGATGGCCTGCTCTCCCCCTATGGTGTCCCCCCCTTATAGATGGCCCTTTCCCCCCCCTTCCTTATAGATGCCCCCCTCCCCCCCCCTTCCTTACAGATGTCCCCCTCCCCCCCTTCCTTATAGATGGTCTCTCTCTCCCCCCTCCCTTATAGATGCCCCCTCTCCCCCCCTTCCTTATAGATGCCCCCCTCTCCCCCCCTTCCTTATAGATGCCCCCCTCTCCCCCCTTCCTTATAGATGCCCCCTTCTCCCCCCCCTTCTCTTCTCCCCCCTTCCTTATAGATGCCCCTCCTCTTCTCCCCCCCTTCCTTATAGATGCCCATGCCCCCTTCTCTTCTCCCCTCCCCCCTTCCTTATAGATGCCCCCTCCTCTTCTCCCCCCCCCTTCCTTATAGATGCCCCCTTCTCTCCTCCCCCCTTCCTTATAGATGCCCCCTTCTCTCCTCCCCCCTTCCTTATAGATGCCCCCTTCTCCCCCTTCCTTATAGATGCCCCCTTCTCCCCCCCCCTTATAGATGCCCCCTTCTCCCCCCCCCCTTATAGATGCCCCCTTCTCCCCCCCCCTTATAGATGCCCCCTTCTCTTCTCCCCTCCCCCCTTCCTTATAGATGCCCCCCTCCTCTTCTCCCCCCCCCTTCCTTATAGATGCCCCCTTCTCCCCCCCCCCCCTTATAGATGCCCCCTTCTCCCCTCCCCCCTTCCTTATAGATGCCCCCTCCTCTTCTCCCCCCCTTCCTTATAGATGCCCATGCCCCCTTCTCTTCTCCCCTCCCCCCTTCCTTATAGATGCCCCCTTCTCTCCTCCCCCCTTCCTTATAGATGCCCCCTTCCTTATAGATGCCCTTCTCCCCCACCTTATAGATGCCCCCTTCTCCCCCCCCTTATAGATGCCCCCTTCTCTTCTCCCCTCCCCCCTTCCTTATAGATGCCCCCTCCTCTTCTCCCCACCCCTTCCTTATAGATGCCCCCTTCTCTTCTCCCCTCCCCCCTTCCTTATAGATGCCCCCTCCTCTTCTCCCCCCTTCCTTATAGATGCCCCCTTCTCTCCTCCCCCCTTCCTTATAGATGCCCCCTTCTCCCCCCCCTTATAGATGCCCCCTTCTCCCCCCCCTTATAGATGCCCCCTTCTCCCCCCCCCTTATAGATGCCCCCTTCTCCCCCCCCTTATAGATGCCCCCTTCTCCCCCCCCTTATAGATGCCCCCTTCTCCCCCCCCCCCTTATAGATGCCCCCTTCTCCCCCCCCCCTTATAGATGCCCCCTTCTCCCCCCCCCCCCTTATAGATGCCCCCTTCTCCCCCCCCCCCCCCCAAGAAAAGCAAGTTTAAAAAAAAGAAAAAAACTCACCTAACAACACGCTCCCCCGTCGAGCCTTCTTCCTGTCACCCCCTGTCTGATACGCGGCTGCCGTCTGATGCCACGTCCTAGCCCCGGCAGCGCGCGTATCATAGAGTTCTGTGTGGGCCTGTAGCCGCGACTTCCGGCACACGTCTCTGTGCCGGAAGTCGGGGCCGCAGCACAAGCCCACACAGAACTCTATGATACGCGCGCTGCCGGGGCTAGGACGAGGCATCAGACGGCAGCCGCGTATCAGACAGGGGGTGACAGGAGCGCTGTGGACCGGTCCCGTGCTCCTCCTGGCCCAGTGACTCCTTTTCCCTATGGTTGGGGAAAGGAGTCTCCGGGTCGGGAGGAGCACGGGACCGGCCCCCGGCTACAGCACCCGGGAGGCATGCTCAGCCGCCGGGTGCTGCAGGATATGTCAGCTCCAGGGGCCCGCGTCACGGGCCCCTGATGCGGCGGGGCCCCGTAGCAGCCGCTACCGCTGCTACGGCGGTAGTTCCGCCAGTGGCAGGCAGTTAGAGCAGAAAGAGAAATACAGAGAGACAGGGACAGAGGGGAGAGGGGGGTGGATTGTGGGTGTTTTTTTGTGGGAGCAGTGAAGCCATTGTCCAGTATACCAAGTCACTGGGTGCTGGTTGTACATTACACCAAGTAACCGGGCGACTGTTGTCCAGTATACCAAGTAACTACTGTAGGTAACTGTTGTTCATTATACCAAGTTACTGGGTGCTGGGTGTGCATTATACCAAGTCACTGGGTGCTGGCTGTGCATTATACCAAGTAAGTGGGTAACTGTTGTTCATTTTACCAAGTTACTGGGTTTGCTTTATACCAAGTCACTGGGTGCTGGTTGTACATTACACCAAGTAACCGGGTGACTGTTGTCCAGTATACCAAGTAACTGGGTAACTGTTGTTCATTATACCAAGTAACTGGGTAACTGTTGTTCATTATACCAAGTAACTGGGTAACTGTTGTTCATTATACCAAGTTACTGGATGTGCATTATACCAAGCCACTGGGTGCTGGTTGTGCATTATAGGAAGTCACAGAGTCCATCTTAATACCTCAACGGATGCTCATTAACCAATGTCCACTGCTGTCCTGGGAGAAATGTTATATTACGCCGTTAATCCACTACTTTCCATGGCGAAAATTGAATGATTGACATTGTAGCTACTATAATTTGCCTGTTTTTTATAAAAACAAAATTGTTTGTATGCGAATCGCGAATATTTACAAATTTGTCCAAAAATTCAAGAACTTCGCGAAAGAATTTCCAAGGCATTCTACTATAATGACTCCACCGTGATTTAAAAAACTGTTGACATAGAAGATCTAATGTAGATATCGATTGCTATCTGGTCCCTAAAGCATTCAACATTCAAGGATTGTGATATGATGACCGATGGTCCTTGGGTATTCCAAGAAAGTGCAGGCAGCTCAGCCAATCAGAGGCTTTAGCAGTCTCCTGTTTCAGACACTGAATGGCTAAGCTGGCATGCTACACCACGTCCCTGAACCTGGAAGCCATTGTACAATGGAGACTGAAGTGGCAGAATACCAGAGCCAATAGGAGCCAGGGAGGTAAGTACATGTTATTTATTTATTTTTACTCACCCTCACCATAGTCATGTTTTAAGACCTTCCACCATTTTTAGCCTGTCTTTGGACACATTTTATTGAATCAATCTTTTTTGTAGATGAAGTCCCCAGAACTGGACACAGTATTCCAGATGTGTACTCACTATAGGTCTATACAATGGGATAACAATCTCCTCTTGCTATTGCTTATACCTCTACCTATACAGCCCAGCATACGATTAGCTTTCTCTATCACGTGGCTGTACTGGTGATTTATTGTGAGGTGTCAGAAATCACTATACATAAAGCTTCCTTTTCTAAAGCCTTTGCTCACACAAAACTGCTAATAAGATATTCGGATATAGGATTCTTCCTTCCCAAGTTCATTATTTTACATTAGAAAAAAAAATCAACTGCAATTTCCATTGTTTAGACCACTAATCATTCTCCATATTGCAAACACCTCCAGGAATATCAAGCTTATTGCACACTTTTATGTTATAAGCAAACACTATTATTACCTACCAAACCTTCTCATATGTCACTAACCTTACCTACCAAACCTTCTCCTATGCCACTATCCTTACCTACCAAACCTTCTCCTATGTCACTATCCTTACCTACCAAACCTTCTCCTATGTCACTAACCTTACCTACCAAACCTTCTGCTATGTCACTATCCTTACCTACCAAACCTTCTCCTATGTCACTAACCTTACCTACCAAACCTTCTGCTATGTCACTATCCTTACCGACCAAACCTTCTCCTATGTCACCAACCTTACCTACCAAACCTTCTCATATTGTATATTACTATCCTTACCTATCAAACATTCTCCTACAGTATGTCACAAACCTTCTTCTGTCACTAACCTTACCCACCAAACCTTCTCCCTTTCACTAACCTACCAAACCTTCTCCTACGTCACTATCCTTAACTACCAAACCTTCTCCTATATCAATATCTTTACCTACCAAACCTTCTCCTATGTCAAAACCTTACCTAACAAACCTTCTCCTATGTCACTATCCTTACTTACCAAACCTTCTCCTACTGTATATCACTATCCTTACCTACCAAACCTTCTCCAATGTCACTAACCTTACCTACCAAACCTTCGTCTATGTCACTAACCTCACCTACCAAACCTTCTTCTATGTCCCTAACCTCACCTACCAAACCTTCTCCTATGTCTCTAACCTCACCTGCCAAACCTTCTCCTATGTCACTAACCTCACCTACCAAACCTTCTCCTATGTCCCTAACCTCACCTACCAAACCTTCTCCTATGTCCCTAACCTCACCTACCAAACCTTCTCCTATGTCACTTACCTTAACCACCAAACCTCCTCCTATGTCACTATCCTTACCTACCAAACCTCCTCCTATATCACTATCCTTACCTACCAAACCTTCTCCTATGTCACTTACCTTAACCACCAAACCTTCTCCTATGTCACTTATATGGACAAGAAAGGGATGTAATACTTAATGTAATAAAAGACCAAAAAAGCTAGGTTATTGTGCATGCTTTACCTTTCGGCTAGGTTCACACAAAGTCTCTTTTCTTTTCTTTTTTTTTTTTGGGGGGGGGGGGGGGGGCTTTTAAGACAGCCATCATTTTGAGGTCAAACAACGACCATTATTTATACATTCAGACACCATTATAAAATAATGGACGTTATTTGACCTCAAAATAACCAAGAAAAGACGCTGAACATACCTTTTATCTGTGAAGTAATGTTGAACGATAAAGTTACTTTTTAAAAGTTATTATTGCTGCGAACATAAGAACTGGACAAAAGAGGAAATAAATCACTATTATAATTATAGCCATACACTAGTGTAGGACTTATAATTGATCATGTCTGCCACAACATCTAATGATGAATACTATACAACTACAAAGAAATTTTCTCATTATTATAGGCCATGAAAGGAATGCGATGCATTGATCATCCAGGACTTTTCACAGAGGTGTCACTTATTTCATACTCTGAATACTATACAGTATATCGACCTTTATATTTCCTAGCAACATCAGCTGACGTGTTTACTACAAGTTTACATGACAAGGCCACGTGATATAGTTGTTCTATTAACCACATTAGGGATAGATGCTCGGCCTTTTCTATAGTACTACAATTTTAAAGGAATGCCCATCAGAAATGTGCCCATATTATATGTATCTTTTTTAAAGGTTAGATAAATTTAGCCTTGTGCTATGTTTCCTTGGTGTCAAAGACACTGATTAAAGGACAACTCCCACGGGACCCGGAAAAAAAAAAAAACCCAGACACAAACAGACACCATACTCACCATCCCTCCGGTGACTTGATTTGCGCGCCGTACGCATCTCTGTCACAGCTTGCCGCCGTCCTGCGATGTCTCTCACTTTCGGGTACATGGCTGAGCAAGCTGGAAGCCATGTGATGCGCTCCAGCCAATGAAAAGGCTGCTGGTGCGCAAGTGCACCAGCAGCCTTTTCTCTCCCATTCACTTTCCATGAAGATGCCGAGGAGGAAGAAGACCTAGCCGCCACCCATCCCCCCCCCCCCCCCCCCCCCCGCTCTGACGTCGTCGTCACAAGATTTAAACACATTACAGAGTTATATAACTTTGTAATGTGTGTTAAGTATAAAAAAAATTTGTGGGAGTGGTGCTTTAAGAAGATTTTATTAGCTATACCAACAATGACCATTCTTTTAATGTTCAATTTGCTAATGAGGCAGTTTGGTGCACTGGGGGAGGTAACACAGACCTTGGTGCACTGGGGGAGGTAACACAGACCTTGGTGCACTGATCCGCTCACTTTCCCGCCCCTCTGCATGAATACTTATACGGCACTCTATAGTGAGTGGCTGGAGTGACATCACTGCAGAACATTGCATAATTATTTATGAGGAAGCAGGTGGGATCGGTGCACTGAGGGCTGCAGTACAGCTCATACAGCACTGGACTACCTTGTGGCATCCAATAGGACCTTATTACATGAGACTATTATCGTGCAGAATATCATTAACTCATCCTGTGTGATTGCAGGCAACGATCGAAAAATCGTTCCTGTGTCGATGATTTAAATCTGACCCTAAAATTATCGTTAATCCTTCACTAATCGTTCGCTGTTATTCCACATTTGTTCCCTGTAGTTCTGCATTTGTTCATTTATCGTTCAATGTAATTTCAAGTTGTTCCTTCTTTTGCTGGCTCTTGAGAAAGAGGGGCGTACCCCTCGAAACATGTCGGAGGTATTCTGACCCTTTCAGGAATCAGTAGTAGATGTGACGTCACCCTGAACTTCTGAGACTTTGAATTTCTGAGAGAATTACCTGTTCTACAAAAGTACCAGATAACAGAGCCATCACCGGACGGGACGTGCTCTTCCGGACGCAAAGAACTGAGGATCAAGGACTGCTAGCCATCACAGAGGATCAGAACAGCAAACCAAGTATCATTTTGTATATGGGAACAACAGACAAAAACTGCTGTACTACCGGAGCACATCAGGACCCTGCTATGCAATCACAGTGAGAGGGTGAGTGTGTTTATCTTAGCTCCATTTCATAAGTATACAAACTTACCTTGGAGAATATACTGCTGTGATTAGAGGAATGCTACTATCTATACCAAACTATATACTATTTGTGTCTCTATATATATTTATCTTCCACACTCCATTGTAGTGAGAGGGTTTAACCATAGTGTGCACACAGCCTGAGAATTAAATAGGCACTACTTCAAGCCAACGTGCTGGGGACTTAGCAATCAAGAGGAGTGTGATCAGATACCTTGTTGTTATATTGTTACCATTGCAAGCTACATGCAGGTAGTAGCTCTACACTGATACGCAGCCCCAAACATAGAGTGGACAGCGCTATATAGTGCATCATATTGTACTTTAGAAGGGAGAACAAGTTTAAGGAATGTTATAGACGAGCCTGACGAGATGAGTCTTCAGGACACGGTTGAAATTGTGAGTATTGGGTATGAGTCTGAGGTCTTTGGGTAGGGCGTTCCAGAGAAATGGTGCAGCACGAGAGAAGTCTTGGAGGCGGGAATGAGAGGTTCTGATTATGGAAGATGTTAGTGTAAGATCACTAGCAGAATGCAGAGCGCAGGTAGGATGGTAGGTGGAGATGAGGGAGGAGATGTATGGAGGGGCAGAGTTGTGGAGCTTTATGGGTGAGGGTGAGGAGTTTGAAGTGAATTCTGGACTTAACGGGTAACCAGTGCAGTGACTGGCACAAAGGGAGACATCGGTATAGCGGCTGGAGAGGAAGATGAGCCTGGCTGCTGCGTTAAGGATAGACAGGAAGGGGAGAGCTTAGAGGAAGGAAGACCGATTAGTAGGGAGTAACAATAGTCAAGACGCTTTGTCTATTAGGACAATTATGCTAGAGGGGACCTTACTGGCACAGCAAGTGTGACATCATGAGACATGATGTAAAGAATAGAACAGGCATTTTTTGTGGCAGTAAGTAAATTACTAATCTGCTGTGGGCAGCAACAGAAATGAATTCTGCAGTTAAAACTTGAGACTTGTGGATCTTATGCCCATAGATCAGCCCCATTGTGGCTCAAAATAGTTAATTGGTGGCCTGCAGAATCTGCTGCAATGATAAACATGCTGCTTATTATTACTTTTATTATAGTACTTGGGTTTTAATTCTAGAGCATGTCAGGGGCAGCACAAAATATCAGTTTTCCATACATTGCCACTGAAATACTTTCTTTCAGGATTTAGGTGTACAATCGGCACCTAGATCTTGGCAGAATCGTCACAGTGTCAACTTGAACATTTGGCCTCTGTTGAGGCCATGCCCCTTTAAAGGAAAAAAAAAAAGTCTATAAAATAAATGTGGTGGAAATTATGTAGGACTGTGTGTCTGAACAAACTGCAAAAGAATTTGGGCACACAACTAGACAAATTTACCTTTAGAGATGAGCGAACCGGGTTCGGGTTTGAGTGGATCCGAACCCGATTGTTCGGCATTTGATTAGCGGGGGCTGCTGAAGTTGGATAAAGCTCTAAGGTTGTCTGGAAAACATGGATACAGCCAATGACTATATCCATGTTTTCCACATAGACTTAGGGCCCTATTCCACCGGACGATTATCGTTCAGATTATCGTTAAATCGTTCGAATCTAAACGATAATCGTTCGGTTGAAATGCAGTAACGATTAACGACCGAACGAGAAATCGTTGATCGCTTTATAAGACCTGGACCTATTTTTATCGTTGCTCGTTCGCAAAACGTTCGCAAATCGTTCGCATTGAATAAGACATCGTTCGGTCGTTCACAATAGATACGAACGCAATAGCGAAGAAATACGGAAGAAGAAACGATCGCAATTACGATCATAAGTAACGATTATCGTTCCATGGAAATGAGTGAACGTTTTCAGGTCTTTCGCAATAGCGGTCGTTTGAGATCGTTAATCGTTAACGATTATGCTAACGATAATCGTCCAGTGGAATAGGGCCCTTAGGGCTTTATCCAAGTTCAGCAGCCACCGCTAATCAAATGCCGAAAGTTCGGGTTCGGATCGACTTGAGCATGCTCCAGGTTCGATTATCTCTATTTACCTTATTGCAGTCATAGGCCATGTTTACACAATGAAAAACAGCAGCCATTGTTTGACATGGCCATGTCAAACAACAACCACTATCTGTGATGTTTACCCGGCCGATTTGCCAGGTGAACATCACTTCATTTTAACTGGAATGTGGACACAGTGCAATTAGCCATAGAACACACTATACAGTACTTATGCTGCATTTACATGGAGCGATAATTTGCCCAATCGAACGATTAACAATTTCGAAGTAAGGTTGTGTTTTTTTTTAACGATCAGCGTTTAGATGGAACGATATATCGTTTGGAAAACAAAGCGATCTACGAAATTTCAGTTAACGACCAATGATGATTTGAGAACTTGTTAAAAGATCACGATGAACAATTTATTGTTTGTCGCTTGATTGTTCGCTGTATTTACACAAGCCAATTATCGCTCAAATGCAATTATTATCGAGAAAATTTAGACGATAATCGTTCCGTGTAAACGCATCATACATAGTAACATAGTAAATAAGGTTGAAAGAAGACAAGAGTCCATCAGGTTCAACCTAGGGAAACCCTACTGTGTACATCCAGGGGAAGGCAAAAAAACTCACGAGGCAGATGACAACCGCCCCACCACAGGGAGACACCCCCCCCCCCCCCCCGACTTCAATGGCGACCAGAATAATCCCTGGATCAACGTATCACCAGAAATCTAATGCCCATAACTTGTAATATTATATTTTTCAAGAAAAGCATCAAGTCCTCCCTTGAACTTATTTAATGAATTGGCCATGACAACATCATGTGGCAGAAAGTTCCACAGTCTTACCGCTCGTACAGTAAAGAACCCGCGTCGATGCTGATGGTGAAATCTTCTTTCCTCTAGACATAGAGGATGCCCCCTTGTCAGGGTTACAGACCTAGGAGTAAAAAGACCACTACAAAGATCTCTGTACTGTCCATTCATATATTTGTACATTGTGATTAGATCGCCCCTAAGACGTCTTTTTTCTAGCATCATAAGCCATAGAACACACTGCAATTAGCCATATAACACTATGTAAAGTACATCCGGAGACGCACTTTACATTGTGTGCACAGTCAATTTTCTGCCGCCGCTGCTCACTGAATAGCGACTGCACAAAATAGACATGTTTTGGTGTAGCCGCATAGAACACCGCCCGTAGTGCATACAGAGTGTAAACACCATGGCCGGTGTTCTATATACTTCAATGTAATCAAGCACTGTTAGTCAACAATGGCCATTGTTGCAAGGCTGCAGCAACGGCCGTTGTTTAACCCTTAGGGGACACAGCCAGTTTTCATTTTTGCGTTTTCGTTTTTCCCTCCTCTTGTGTATAAGGCCATAGCGCCTGCATTTTTCCACCTAGAGACCCAAATGAGCCCTTATTTTTTACGCAACTAATTGTACGTTGCAATGGCAGATGTAATTTTTGCCTAAAATGTGCCGGGAAACCAGAAAAAAATAATGAGTGGTGAAATTGAAAAAAAAAAAATGTTTTTTTATTTTTTATTTTTTTATTTGGGGGGGAGGGGGTGTTTTTACTCTGTTCGCCCTAGGGTAAAACTGACTTTTTATATATGTTCCTTAATTTGTTACGATTACAACGATATGTAACATGTATAACTTTTATTTGATTTGATGGCTTGTAAAAAATTAATACCTTTTAAAGAAAATATATGTTTCTTAAAATCGCTCCATTCCCAGGCTTATAGCGCTTTTATCCTTTGGTCTATGGGTCTGTGTGAGGTGTCATTTTTTGCGCCATGATGCGATCTTTCTATCAGTACCTTCATTGTGCATATACGACTTTTTGATCGCTTTTTATTACAATTATTCTGTATTTGATGCGACCACAAATGCGCAATTTTGCACTTTGGGATTTTTTTGCGCTGACGCCGTTTACCGTGTGAGATCAGGAATGTGATTAATTAATAGTTCGGGCGATTACGCACGCAGCGATACCAAACATGTTTGTTTATTTATTTATTTATTTTTATTAATGAAATGGGGAAAGGGGGGTGATTCAGACTTTTATTAGGGGAGGGGATTTTGTGTTATTAAAAATACATTTTTCTTTTACTTTACACATATACTAGAAGCCCCCCTGGGGTTAGGGTTATTCCTCCTGGGGTTAGGGTTATTCCCCCTGGGGGACTTCTAGTATATGCACTCTGATCTCTCATAGAGATCCATGCAGTATAGTTATACTGCATGAATCCATGAGATCGGTGTTCTATTGCTTTTGGCTGCTGCAGCCAAAAGCAATAGAATGCTGAGTCGGGATCAGCGCCATTACGGCGCAGACCCCGGCCCGGGATGGATGCGGGGATCGGCGATCCCCCCACTAGACCACCAGGGATGGAGATGAGCAAGGATTTAGAAGCAGCTGTCAACTTTGACAGCTGCTTCTAAGTACCTAATTAGCCGGCACGGCGATCGGACCGTGCTCGCTAATAGCCGCGTTCCGGGCTACATGCGGCACCTGGGATCGCTGCAGTTCCCCTCTGCGCGACCCCCCTCTGAACTCCCATAGCGGCACGAGGACGTTCAGTAATGTCCTGGTGCAGCTATGGATTAACTAAACTATAGAGTGAGTGATTGAGGCCTTAGGCTAGGTTCTCACTAGGTAAAAATAAGGGGAAATAACAACCGTTGTTTGCTCTTATTTTTACCTAGTGAGACTTAGGCTAGGTTCACACACAGTAAAATAAAGGCTAAATATGACTTTAATTTTGAGTGTGAACTGATGAAAAAAAGGCGCATTTAACAAAAATGGGGGTAAATAATGAGCAGGTTCATTATTTGGAGAGTTGTAATCAAATACGACCCTTAGGCTATGTTCACACATACTTTGTACGGTTTGGAACACTGCATTGCCTTCTATAGGATCCCGGCCGGAGTGTATACACATAGTACACGCTCTGGCCAGGATCCCATGCGGCACCGCAAAGAACTGACATGTCAGTTTTCTGTGGCCGCAATTCACTGAATAAGACCTGTCAGTTCACACAAAGAAGCGAGCAGCTGCGACCGCAAGCTTCATTGCGTGTTATGAGAGTTCTGATGCAGGTGCACGCTGATGCGCCCGCATCAGAACACTGCGTCCGGAAAGATCATCTGTCCGGTACTGCAGTTGCGGCCTGGATGATCTTTGCAGAGACCGGCTGCTCCGTGACCCGGCCGGTCTCTTACGCCATGTGAACATAGCCTTACTCTGCACTGCTGGCCAATTTTTCATTGACTTTAATAGAGCGTATTATATTATATTATTTTTAACTCAAAATTACGGCTTCATTTTACCTTTATTTCATAGTGTGTGAACAAAGCCCTAAAGTTTATCTCGCATCTCTATAGACATGACATTTCTATTGTCCTTGTTAAACCCATATTGGCCAGTCTGGTTGCTTAGTAGAACTACACCACTGTCTTCAAGAGGGTACTCCAGTCTGGTGGTAGTGAAGTAAAAGTAATAAATCTTACTAAATGAAATTCTAGAGCTCTTCATTTTGTTGTTATTATAATTGTATTAGTCTCTACAAATGTGTTGAAAATTCAATAAAAACAACATTACAAAAGTAATAAGCTGCGGCTCCTATCACGAATCCATAGGCTGTTAGTTTATCATTGGTGTACAAGGTAATAGGGGGTTGTGTGAAGCTGGAAATGAATGTATGGCCATTGTTATTTCCAGCATGCTTGTAAAGCAGGAGGCTATAACCAGAAAGCATAGTACAACGTTAAAGTCCCGCAGGGAAATAAACAAATATAATCAATATCATATCAGGTGCACAAGAGCGTGGGAAGAAGGGAGTAGTCCATCATAATCAACTGGAACAATCACTTCCTATAAATAATAGCACGGCCCTTAGTGTACATGGTCACAATTCTCATACCAGCTGACTAGGACAGTCACTTCATATTGGAATCTGTGCATGTTTTGTATGTAAATGCCATATACAAGTATTATAAAATTGATTGTATCATGATTATTTATTTATTTTATTAAACTATTGTATTGGGTGGCAACAAATTACACCAACATTGCACTTAACTAAGAACAGGCTCACTTTAAGGGTCTGTTCACACGTACAGACTCGCTGCGTATTTATCGCTGTGAGTTTCTCGCACAGTCAATGTATGTGTATTCTCGCTGCCTGTTTGGTGCAATTTTTACATGCGAGTTTTGATTTTCACATGATTTCCACAGGCAAGTTCCACACCACAAAAAACGCAGCTACTTTCATGCGAGTTTGATGCGAGTTCTGTGCGAGTTTTACGCAGCAAGTCTGTACGTGTGAACAGACCCTAAAGGGGTACTCCGGATAAACTCTTTTTCTTTCAAATCAATTGTAATTTAGTTCTATTTAAAAATCTCAAGTCTTCCCATATTTATCAGCTGCTGTATGTCCTGCAGGAAGTGAGGATTCTTTTCAGTCTGACACAGTGCTCTCTGCTGCCACCTCTGTCCATTTCAGGAACTGTCCAAAACAGTAGCAAATGCCCATAGAAAGCTTTTACTGCTCGGGAAAGTTCCTGACATGGACAAAAGCGGCAGTAGAGAGTACTGTGTCAGACTGGAAAGAATACACCACTTCCTGCAGGACGTACTGCAGCTGATAAGTACTGGGTGACCTAAGATTTTTAAATAAAAGTAATATACAAATCTACATAACTTTCTGAAACCAGTTGCTTTAAAAGAAAAAGATTTTCTCTGGACAACCCCTTTAACCAACAGAATATTCGAAAAATGTTCTCAAGATGAAAAGCATACTATTGGTAACATGTAATCTCTTTAAGGAATAATAAAAGGCTGTTGTATACAGTAAGCAATATAAATCTAGCATCTTCACAGCTTTCACTAAATCTTGCATAATTTCTGATTTTCTGATTAATCAATGATCTCCCCATAGACGTCAATAAAGTCTCAAGCTATAGATCTGCACTACAGGGTTAACAATCGAAATCAATAGAGTATATGGTACCAATCTATTGTTTTGACTCTACTGACGTTTATCGGAAAAATACAGATCTATATCATGAAATGATATTCTCCCCTTATAAGACAAAGATGTAGAAAATACAAATTTGTGTTTTGGATTTTTTTTTAAAGGACTTGGCTGCATTCACCAAATTTTGAAACTCAACTCCATCAAAGCAAATGGGGCAGCTTGGTATCAATAGAGAAAAAACGCATTACAGATTAAAAATTCTTAAGGAGTTTTGTACTGAGAAACATGTTGGAGTTTGTTTTTATTCATATTGGATTTTCTTATAATGTTTGAATAAAGTTTTATTATAACAGAGCTGAAGACATCTTCATTTGCTTAGATTTTCATCGGTAGTCGCCCCTAGCATCATCTATCTATGTGCTCCTACCTGGGACATATATTGGATTGTATACACTTGGTGAGCTGACATCTTTGTATTTTTTTTATTATTCAGCTTTAATACCATATACAACTTGTGGACAGGTCTGACACTGTTTTTATAAAAAAAAAAATATATATATATATATATATATATAAATAATAATATTAATAATAATATAATAATAATATTATTATTATTATTATTATTATTATTATTATTATTATTATTATTATTATTATTATTATTATTATTTTTATTTTATCTTTTAAAATCCATTAAACTTTTTTGGAACTTACTGACTTAACTGTCAATTTTCAAATCTGTATTAAAGGGGTTCCCCAGCGAATATCTTTTTTTTTTTTTTTTTCAAATCAACTGGTTTCAAAAAGTTATATAAATTTAAAATGTACTTTTAATTTAAAAAAAAAACTCAAGACTTTACATAATTATCAGATGCTGTATGTGCTGCAGGAAGTGGTGTTTTATTTTCAGTCTGACACAGTGCTCTCTGCTGCCACCTCTGTCCATGTCAGGAACTGTCCAGAGGAGGAAAGGTTTTCTATGGGGATTTGCTGCTGCTCTGAACAAATCTTGACATGCACAGAGGTGGAAGCAGAGAGCACTGTATCAGACTGAAAATAAAAAACCATTTCCTGCAGCACATAAAGCAGCTGATACGTACTGGATGACTAGAGATTTTTACATAGAAGTAAATAAAAAATCTATATAACTTTCTGAAACCAGTTCATTCGAAAGAAACAGATTTTCGCCGGAATACCCCTTTAAGCTATACTCTGACAATGTCTAAATTGCATCTCTAAATTGGGTTGGACATTGAATAGTTAAATATCATCTGTCCAACGGAATTTAACCATGGAAGAATGGCAAGATTACTAGCATGAAAAACTGCATTCTCTAAGAGATAGCAAACGACTCTTTCAGACACGCATAGAGGATAAGTCGCCTACTTATAACTAGACGTAATTACATTTATGTTAATTTTTGAGCAGTTGATTTAAATAAAGCATTAGTGTGAGAGCTTTTAATTATAAAATATCAATGGATGAATCATTTGCTAATGATAAAGAAATGGCCCTACAGCAGCTTCTTAATAATCAGGTTGTGTTCCCAGCGATGAAGAATATCACTTTTCAAGAGACAAATATGATCATTTTTTCTTCTCGCTAATGATTTTTGCTACTGCATGTGAAGAAAATAGTTTGTAATGAAAGTTGCTATTTTCGTTGAATCCATTCTCGTAAAGTTTTATAATTTACAGTGCAAATATAGATTGAAAAGTGAGGTATACACATTAGATTAGTGAAGGCAAAGCAATGCCGACACTACTGCCAATAGGCTGCTATAGGAGAGGAAGGTAGAGTGCAATATCAGGTATGGCGTCTTGCAGTGATGGCAGAAAATGGCAACGTTCACACTTGGTTAACCCTTAGGTGACCCTGGACCCTTAGGGCCGTCTCCATGTGTTCAGAGCAGGGCCGCGCGGAGGCCACGCTCTGAACTGCTGCGGTCCCGGGTGGCGCTGGTAGCCCCGGACCGCGGCGATTAGCGGACACGGTCCAATCGTCGTGCCCGCTAATAAAGTAATAGGATGCAGCTGTCAAAGTTGACAGCTGCATCCGATTACTTGAATGCAGCCATCCCTGGTGTCTAGTGGAGTGGATTGCTTCTCCGGGACGTTGTCCTGGAGGAGCGATCCACACATCTTACTCCGTCTGGGGTCTGCGCCGTAATGGCGCTAATCCCGGCTCGGCACTCGATTGCTTCCAGCTGCAGCAGCCGAAAGCACTCAATGTGCTCATTGATCTATGCTGCATATCTATGCAGCATAGATCTCAATGAGAGATCAGTGTACTTATACTAGAAGTCCCCCAGGGGGAGTAACCCTAACCCCAGGGGGGAATAACCCTAACCCCAAGGGGGAATAACCCTAACCCCAAGGGGGAATAACCCTAGTATAAGGGGGCTCCTAGTATAAGTGTAAAAGTAAAAAAAATTGTCATTAATAATAAAAAGCCCTCTCCCCTAATAAAAGTCAGAATCATCCCCCTTTTCCCATGTTATAAATAAATAAACATGTTTGGTATCACCGCGTGCATTATCGCCCGAACTATAAATTAATCACATTCCTGATCTTACACGGTAAATGGCGTAAGCGCCCCCCAAAAAATCCCAAAATGCAAAATTGCGCATTTTTGGTTACATCAAATCCAGAAAAATTGTAATAAAAAGCGATCAAAAAGTCGCCTATGCGCAATAAAAGTACAGATAGACAGAATACATCATGGTGCAAAAAATGGCGCCTGACTCAGCCCCATAGACCAAAAGATAAAAACGCTATAGGCCTGGGAATGGAGCGATTTTAACCCCTTAAGGACAGAGCCAATTTCGATTTTTGCGTTTTTGTTTTTTCCTCCTTGTGCTTAAAAGGCCATAGCACTTGCAATTTTTCACCTAGAAACCCGCATGAGCCCTTATTTTTTGCGTCACTAATTGTACTTTGCAATGACAGGCTGAATTTTTGCATAAAGTACACTGCGAAACCAGAAAAAAATTCAAAGTGTGGTAAAATTGAAAAAAAAAAACGCATTTTGTTAATTTGGGGGAAATGTGTTTTTACGCCATTTGCCCTGGGGTAAAACTGACTTGTTATGCATGTTCCTCAAGTCGTTACGATTACAACGATATGTAACATGTATAACTTATATTGTATCTGATGGCCTGTAAAAAATTCAAACCATTGTCAACAAATATACATCACTTAAAATCGCTCCATTCCCAGACTTATAGCGCTTTTATCCCTTGGTCTATGGGGCTGTGTGAGGTGTCATTTTTTGCACCATGATGTGTTCTTTCTATCGGTACCCTGATTGCGCATATACGACTTTTTGATCGCTTTTTATTACAATTGAATTTTTTTTCTGGTGCTATGGCCTTTTAAGCACAAGGAGGGAAAAACGAAACCGCAAAAATTGAAATTGGCCCAGTCCTCTAAGGGTTGAAAAAGAAAAAAGGAAAAAAAAAAGAGGGAAAAGACTCCACCCTCCCCCTTTTTAAATAATATCCCTAATTACCGCAATTTAATTGATTTCAATGGAATGCATTGAAGTCAATGGCATGTTGGCCATCCAATGCACACAGTATATTAAATATAGAGACAGAAAAAAATGCAACAGCAACCTACAGGTGCAAGTGCTTACCGTACATACTCCTCCTAGCATTCCCACAATAAAAACATGCTCTATAGATATTAAAAAATGAGGATCTTAACAACTATTTGATCAAATAAAGTGTACCGTGTCACCACGTTAAGGTGTCCTCAGAGACATGGTCCTACTCTAGCATTCTCACAATACTAATGGCTTCTCCTGGGCTGACACTAAGCATACAACTAGGCAAAATAATCTCTTTTTAAAAGCACCCAAATGACATGGGTTGAGTGCAAGCCAACAGGAGTTAACCATACCCCCAGGCATTGGGGTGCTGCAAATTGTTTGCTTATTTTTTATTGTTTCCATGGACGTCAAAATATTGATCATGACAATTATTTGCATATTCTTTTCTTGCAAACAACAAAAGATATTTTTTTCACCTACATTTACGGTGTTTACTATTAGAGATGAAAGAATAGTGAAATATTCGATAATTTGAAATTAGATTCAAATAGCTCCCGATATTCTTATATTCAAACGAATATGGAATCCCATTATAGTTTATGGGAGAAAAATACTTAGGACCTGGGAATCAATATTCGACCACTAGAAGGTCACCAAGTGCACAATGAAACCTCGGAAAAGGATGCCAACACCTCTGGAATGCATAAAGGACAGCAGGGGAAGCATGCCTAGGTGCATCTAACACTAGTGATGAGCGCACATTCTAATTTTCAGTTCGAGCAGAAAAAAAATGTTTGTGATCGGTTCGTGCTCACCGAACATTCACGAACAAATTATGAACGTAAAGTATAAGCATACGTGAACACACTGCCTGTCTCACAACAGCTTCTAAATATATGGTTTCTATAGTTTTAGCCCTAACAAGGGCTTTTGGGGGTCCCTTCCTACCTAACTTCACCTAAAAGCTTTCTCTCCCTGGTATACAGTCTGTACCTCTCTACCTCCAACCAGCAAGTGACACAAATCTGAAATCCACTATTCTTATATTCAGGAGGTGACATAGTTTAGCCAGCCAATCACAGTTAGAGGTTGTTTTGTTTTTTAAGTCCTGCCTATTCCTAGTGCCTGTCCCTCCCCCCTGCATGTTTATTAGCTGGAAAAAAAAGCGCCATGGGGGTGTGAGTCCGAATCGAATTTTTACTGCGTTTATCGTTCGAATATTTGAACACAATCCAATAGCGTGAATAGCATACTATTCGATTGAATAGCTGTTCGATTGAATACTTTTCGCTCATCACTATTTACTATTAAATTCAATCGACTTTCCAATTATAGACACACCCAAAGGGCAATCAGTCCATCAGAACTAGAATAAAAAAATTGAAAGGGAAAAAAAACACAGCCAGGTGAAGATGCATATGAAATAATCAAGAGATAGAGTCGAGCAGCACTTACAAGATATAGAAAAAAAAAAAAAAAAACATCTTTTTTATGGTGATCAGGTATGTTACTGGAGTGACAATATCAACAGAATCAAACAGAAAGTAGCATCTGGATGCATGGAAGGACTCATTCCTACTGGTCAATCTAAAAAGGAAAAGAGGCAACAGCATCTATTTTGTGTATGGCTCTTTTATTAATAAAGCAACAGAAAAATATGTTTTGATTTTTGCTGAGCAAACTAACAGTGCAAATTTCTGCTCTAGACAGTTCCTGATCAGTGTTGGACCGGCCCAACAGAAGACCGAAGAATCCTCCGGTGGGCCCCCAGCTTTAGAATCTGCACAAACACTGACTGACATGTCCTTTCTCACTGGTTCTTCATTGGGGTGCCTGTTGGATTATTTCCTTTGGTGGGTCCCAGATACCCCAGTCAAACACTGCCTGACATGGACAGAGGTGGCAGCAATGAGCAAGGTGTTGGGAAAAAAATACACAACTTCCTCTAGGACAGCAGCTGATAAGCACTTATCTTACCCAAAGTAAAGAAGGTATGTTTTTTAAAGTTCTACTATAAAGAACCTGTGTTCTTCCAAAAAAACTGAAAAACTATAATTCCCATCATATACTTTACTAAAAGCCACAGAGAAAAAAAAAGCTATTAATAGCAAAAATAATGATACCGTTTAGTACATGTCTAGACGGTTATCTCATCTCTTCTTTGGTTTCATAATTTATAAGGGAGGGAAATGATGTTACATTGATCCACGGAAACAATTTCCCTTACTTGGTAGGGTTACCAAGAAAAATGTGTTTCTTGTATGAAGAAAACATTGAACAGGAAGTTTGTCTTTTTAAAAAAAAGAAAAAAAAAAAAGCTCTGTTACTCATGTAATACATCTAGGAAACAGAGGTTGGTCGTAAATAATTATTGTATTTATTTATTTTTCATGGAAGAGGTCAATTTTTTAAAATATTTTTTTAAAAAATTTGTATGTGATTATTAAATCATGAATGAGATAGGAAAACATCCCAATATCTGAATCCCGTAAAACATAAGCCGTTATACTTCCTGCCATAATTCTGCTAAGACATACATCAACCTCCTTTACTCCGGCTTCATAAATATAAAATAGCACCTGCCTAAGCCCGGTAAAGTGGAGGACTGACTCACATCGCTTAATGGTAATGTCAGAGATTAATGTATGTGCACAGCAGTTAACATTGTACAAAGCACATTAATTATTAAAGACAAGCTCTTTCGGGCCTGTATGGGAATTTAATATCAGTTCGATGACAAAACCCAAGTAAATTTAGATTCTGAGTATGAAAGGCAAACGACATATGGAACATAATGGATCTCTAATGAATACCAATCAATCGCAGACCGTAATGTCTGATGTTTGACATCTGATTAGAAACGAGTTCTCGGGAATGTTAGAAAAATGGTAGAGTGAGTGAAGAATGGCTTGTTTTAGTGAAAGACCCGATAAAATATATATTTTTTACATCATTCGTCTTGCTTGCTTCAGTCTTTTTTTTTTTTTTTGTGCTGATATTTTAAGTTCAAATGGCGTAGTATGTTTTAATACATCGGTTAAACCATGTTCAAAAAGACATAACTGTCACAATAAATACATTTACTAATGGGCTGAAGGGGTTGTGTGTCTCCTTGATGAGAACTCATTTTAATCCAGACAATGCTTAAAGTGACTCTGTACCCACAATCTGCCCCCCACAAACTACTTGTACCTTTAGATAGCTGCTTTTAATCCAAGATCTGTCCTGGGGTCCATTCAGCAGGTGATGCAGTTATTGTCCTAAAAAACAACTTTTAGACTTGCAGCCCTGTGCCAAACTGTCGTTGCCCAGAGTGTCTGTGCATTAGGCTGGCACAACCCCTCTGTCCCTTCTCCCCACCCTCTTCATCATTAGGAATGCAGCAGGTGGGTATTCTCCTATTCATCAGCTGTGTAAATACTGAACATGGGCTGGATCGTTAAGGCACCTGTGCAGTGTTCACTGCAGAAGAATAGGAAAAATCCTGCCAGTGGCATTCCTAATGATGAGGAGGGTTGAAAGGAGGAGGGGTGGTGCAAAGTTAGGGCACAGATATTCTAGGCCACGGCAGTTTGACACAGGGCTGCAATTTTAAAAGTGTTTTTTTTTTAGGACAATAACTGCATCACCTGCCAAAAGGACCTCAGGACAGATCTTGGATTAAAAGCAGCTATCTGAAGGTACAAGCGGTTTGGGTGGGACAGATTGTGGGTACAGAGTCGCTTTAATGGGAGAAAAACAAATCTGAAATAGGTTATCTACAAGAAGTATATGCCCTTTTCCTCCATTACTACCTATTTAAGGTGGCATACTTTAAATTCATGTGTGACCCTCATAAACCCAGCACTGACAAGAATCCCAAAACAGCTGGCTACAGATGGGAAGCATTCTGGCTTGGCATGTGTCCGCTAGTCATGTTTTAAGACTCTATGTTCACACACAGTCCTTTTTTGGCCGTTTTACAGCCACCTTTTAGGACAACCATCATTTTTGGGGCCAAAATACAGGAATATCATGTAAATTTCAACTGTAATTTGCATAATACATCCTTATTTAGGCCCCTAAATAGCAGCCGCTGGAAAAGTCGCCCATAAAATGGGCAGAAAAGATATTGTGGGAACAAAACTTTGTTCCCACAATACGTTTTCACAAAACGTATTTTTTATGACAAGAACGGCCATTGTTTGCAATTAAAACAATGTCCATTCCTGTCATAAAAAAAACAACTGCCGTTGTTCGCTACAGCGGTGGAAATATTTGATATGTCAATGATTTCTGCTCATTGTTAAATCTATGCAGTTTTCACTGCAGCAGATGTAGTTTGACACCCACAACAGCGGCCATTGTTTTTGAGTGCCCAACAACAGCCGTTGTTCGTGCATTGCGTCAACATAGCCTTAAAGATAATATATCACCTAGATTATTTTCACACACCATTTTGGCAGTTAAATGGTTAAATAGCGAGTGTGAACTATGGGTATAGCAAGCACTCTGGGTATAGCAAGCACTCAAGTCATGAGTCTACACTATGCCTACTTAAGGACACATCGGTGTATGAGTATGTCACATATCCTTAAAGCGACTCTGTACCCACAATCTGACCCCCCAAACTGCTTGTACATTCAGATAGCTGCTTTTAATCCAAGATCTGTCCTGCTGTCCATTTGGCAGGTGATGAAGTTATTGTGCTAAAAAAACTACTTTTAAACTGGCAGCCCCGTGCCCTACGGGAGTATCTGTGCCCTAACTTTGCACCACCCTTCTGTCCCTCCTCCCCACCCTCTTCATCATTAGGAATGCCACTGGAACATTTTCTCCATGCTTAACATTTGCACAGGTGTTTTAACGATCCAGCCCATGTGGCGGGCTGACACAGGTGGGGAATAGGAGACAATCTGCCTGGAGCATTCCTAATGATTAGGAGGGCGGAGAGGAGGGACAGAGAGGTTGTGCCAGCCTGATGCATACACAATCTAGGCCACTCCCGTAGGGCATGGGGCTGCCAGTTTAAAAGTTGTCTTTTAGGACGGCATCACCTGCCAAACGGACCGCAGGACAGATCTTGGATTAAAATCAGCTATCCGAAGGTACAAGTGATTTTGGGGGGGGGGGGGTCAGATTGTGGGTACAGATTCGATTTAACAGGTTAATAATCCTATATGACTGTCAACGAAATGTAAATCTATATTTGCCGGAGTTCCCCTTTAAATACAGTTCAGTAATAGTACATTTTTAAAGTTTTATCCGATTCAATTTCCAAAACATAGTTAGTGAAGGTTCCATCCCGACACAACTATGGCATCACACAGGAATCACTTTATCACATTTGCTTACAAAATAATTGGATAATTGCTACATTAAAACTTAATACATTTTCTCCAAATAACACTGTCATACAATACAAGTCGCGTGAGGAGTGTACTTGTCACATATGTCGTGGAGCAATGTAATTCATTTACAAGAGCTTAAGAGTAATTAGTAAATAGTACTTGTGATAATCATTTTTTTCCCTCAAACTAATGTGCAATCTCTCCTGCTCCTCTCTGCTCTTTAATGATATAGCGGTCTCACTTGGGTTTTCTTCTGACAGCTCCAGTAGGCTGTTATTTGGGGGAACTGATTAACACCTGGTCCTAATTTGTTACAGTTAATTAATGACACAGCATGTGTCGCAAAGTGAAAAGTAAGCCATTTGCCTTACTCGGTGGGATGTAGGTTTTCGGAGATTCTAGAATTATCAAGCACTATAATAGATACCAAGTTTTTTTGTTTAACTACTTCAGTGTAAGTGTAGAAGATTTTGGTATAGCAATATAAGGCCACGTTCACAAAACCCAAGTTAAAATTAAGTAATCATGGCCGTTGTTGCCGATTTGCAACAACGGCCTTGATTAATACTTAACTTACAATGTGCTGCAGCTAGAAGCAATCCCGGCCGGAGTGTATACAGATAATATACACTCCGGCCGGAATCGCTAGAGACAGCACAAAAAACTGACATGCCAGTTTTCTGCGGCCGCTATTCAATGAAGACATGTCAGTGCACCGGCTGCTCCGGCTGCACACTCCATTGCACACATCTCAATCAGAAATGAATATCATTTGGCCGGTATTGCAGTACCTGCGAGGATGATCTTCTTAAACACTTGCCCTTCTGTGACCCAGCCTGGTCACAGAACGACCGTTGTTTTACAGAGTGTGAACATGGCCTAATACTGTATTAACCCCTTGCCTCCGCAGCCTGCTTTGGCCTTAATGACCAGGGCCTATTTTTTAAATCTGACCTGTCTCTCTTTATGTAGTGATAACTCTGCAGTTGTTTTAACTATCGCGGTTATTCTGAGATAGTTTTTTTCGTGACATATTCCCCTTTATGTTTGTGGTATACTTTGGTTGAAACACAACATTTGCGCAAAAATTTGAAAAATGTACATTTCTTTATATTCAAAATTCGCTTTTTCTAAAAAAAGATAGTCATGCCACATAAACTAATTATTACTGCAACATTTACAACATGTCTGCTTTATGGTGACGTCATTTGGTGAACGTCCTTTTACTTGTTAGGATGTTAGAGGGCTTCAAAATTTTGCAGCAATTTTTCACATTTTCATGAAAATTTTAAATTCTCCTTTTTGGGGGGACTAGTTCAGTTCTGAAGTGGATTTGTTGGGCCTGTATGTTAGTTACCCCCATAAATTCCTCCACTGTAAAAACGTCACTCCTCAAAGTATTCAAAGTAACATTTCATAAGTTTATTAACGCTTTAGGTGTTTCACAGAAATTTAAGCAAGTTGGAGTGAAAATTTAAAATCTTAATTTTTTTTTACATATATTCTATTTTAATCCATTTTTTCCTCTAACACAGCAAATATTAACTAACAAATGCAACTCAATATTTATTCCCCTTATTCCATTGTCTCTAGAAATCCCCCATATGTGGCCGCAGTGCGTCCCCTGACTCAACCACAGGCCGCAGACATGACAGAGACCTGGGAGTTTTGGGGCCTTTTTTTTTATTTCAGGGATTTTTTAGCCATTATACCATGTCACAGAGGCCTTGTGATGCCAAAATATTTGTGTAAGACAAGTTGATTTTTCCATCTGTACCATTCTGGGGGCCATGTGACACCCTGATAATTTTTTTATAATTTTTTTTCTGAGATTGGTACGATTAAAAAACACAATTTAGCAGCTGTTTTTCATATTTTTTTGTATGTTGTTTATTATACGTTGCATATGACATGTTATTGTTATTCGTCAGGGCGGCACGATTACAGTGATACCCATTTTATATAGCTTTTGTTATAGTTTATGACATTTATACTATAAAAACTGTTCATGTCTTGTATATTGTAAGAGCAGCAATATTTTAATTTTTTCGCCAATGGAGTTATGTGAGGGCTTTTTTTTTGCTGCACAAGCCGACGTTTTTACTGATTCACCTTTTGCGTATATGTGATGTTTTGATGTTTTGGTTAGTTTTTCATTAATTTTTTTTAATGGCATTAATCGGGTGGGATAATTAATGTAATCGGTTAATAGACGGGGTCATTACAGACACGACGATACCAAATATGTGTACTTTATTTATAGGGGATCATTTATAAAGGGGGATGAAGAATGTGTATATTTATTTAATTTATTTATGTATTTATTTATTTACTTACTTAATTATTTATTTATGTATTTGTGTGTGTGTTTTTCCTTTTACTTTTGCAGGTACTTATATAATGCAGTACAGCACCTGATCTGTGCTGTACTGCATTATATAGTGAATGGGCTGTCAGTGTTACACACTGATAGCTCATTCCAATGATCCGGTCCCTGCACTGTGCAGGGACCTGATCGTCACTAGCCATAGTAACCCAGACGCACCGGGTAGCGTCTGGGTTACTATGGTAACCCCCGGGGGACGGGCTGGAAACTCCGAGGGGGGGCACGGCTCCATTAGTCGGCTCCGGGGGTGGGGGGGCTGGAAGCTCCATACGGGGGGCGCGGCTCCGGGAGGAGCTTCTCGGGGGGAAGCTCCAGGCAGCAGGCGGTGGTGGCTGCAAGCTCCGTCAGGGGTCGCCACCCGATCGGCGAGGGAGACAGCAGATCTCCCCATAGGCGCTGCGGTCACAATGACCGCGGCGCCTATGGGGTTAACTGCCCAGGGGAGCGCGGCTCCCCTCCGGGCAGTGGCAGCAGGAGTAGGCTGTGTGACACAGCCTCCTCCTTCTGCCATATCTCATCTAGGGACAGCGGGGGGAGGCAGAGAAGGCATGACGTCCAGGGACGTCATGATGCGCTCTGACCATGCTTTTCATGACGTCCCTGGACGTCATATTGGGGGAAGGGGTTAAACAAGAAATACCATCTATACAGCATAACATAGAAACAATTAAGTATTGGGAAAGTAACTAGAGGTATAAGGCCACGATCACATAATGTCTCTTTCTGGCTGTCTGATTTTTTTTTGGATGCCCATCATTTGAGGACCCCTGATTTGCCACGAATTGATTGATGATTTGAGGAACAAGTTCTTGTGTATATATAGAGGAGCCGCCTTTCAAGCTACTTTATCTTTTGAAGAAGTTGTTGGAGCCACATTGGACTCCAGTTATGTACAGGTCCTGAACTCTATGGAATGAGCAGGACCATGAGCCTCTCACAACTAATTATGGAATTGATGCCCCCTCCCCCTTCTTTTCATGTATGGTCTGCCCTTGGCGTCATGCCTCTATGTCCGGTCTATTATTATGTGTCGCTTTGGATGTCAAGTCTATTATATAACCATTACTAAGTACTTTATTGTGATAATATCATTTACAGTGACTTGACTATGTTGCAATATTATTTATGCAGCTGTAAATATTGACATAATTCTATGGTATCAAGCGCATGTATGTAATTTATAACAAGGGACCTATCATTGGGTTTAATGTCTTTTTCGTTCTACCTATGCCATTGGGTTCAAGGTGCCATTGAATCACATGGCATTCGGGACGGCGAGTAATTTGGATACATTGCTGCTTGTCTATATTGCCTCTGACATATTGCTATTAGATACATTACTAAGCATCTACATTTATTGTGATTTTCATATTGATATTTTCTCCTTTAAGAATTGTAATCTAGGGCGCATGCGCAATGGATGAGGGTTTAAATACATGTTTTTGGAGAGTGCGGGCATGTGTATCATTTTCATCTCCATGGGTGAATACCTTGGGTCACTGATATGGGATTTTTTGAAGCATTTGTGCATCTTTATGTTTGATATGGACTAATCCGCATTTGAGAGCGCATGCGCATTGATAAGTTAGTTGCTGGGAGTAAGGAGCAGTATTTGGCTTTTGTTTGGGATACTTCCCTAAAACAGACATTTTCGGGTGGTCACGTGGCCTGGACGCTTTGATGACGTGTCGGGTCAGGTGACCCTCTTTAAGATAACAGCCAGCTTACACCATGTGATCTTGGCATGTGACTCTGGATTGTCACATGATATAGAGGTTCCGGTGATGTAATCAATCACATGACCAGCACTATTCGGAGCTTCCGGCGACGTACATCTGGTCGGGTGACCGGACTGCCCGGATCCTGGCCTTGCACAGGTGAATGTGGCACCATCATTTACGAGGGCTTTGTGCGATACACGGTCGGATGGATTGGGAAACCAAACTATGATTGTAAGATATTGAGTGATATATCCGTGTTTTACGTGCCGCTCTATTACTCTGATTGGATGTCTACCTAACATGTACTATATATAGCACCATTATGACATAAGACAATTACCCCTGACGAAGTCCACGTGACGGAACGCGTGGGGTTAATCTGCCTGATCCATCCGTGAGACAGCAATTGTGATTGGACATATTATCTGTTTATTTATTTTTTTTGATCCGTGTTTTTTCACTTCATTGTATATTCATTTCTTTTTTTTCAGGATATTGTTATGTTTCAGACTTTTTCACATGCACTTGCACTTTGTGGCATTTAATAATAGGGTCAGATAGTTTACATACAAATTTTTGCACTACATTATAATCATATTTGTTTATTAATTTCTGCTGGATGGGTGGACCAGTCTTTCACTGTGCCTTATTGGGGCCAGTGGTAGGATTTTGTGTGTTTTTAAAGGTTTTTAATCTTGTGTCTTTTTTGGATTGGATTTAAATAAAGAACATTTACTATATTGTGGAGGTGCAGACCTTGTTTTTCCAGATCTACTCTTCTTTTTTTGTACGGAAATGGATAAACAGCCACATACAAATAAGCCCAAGGAGGGTAAAGAATAGTTGTCTAGCTCAATGCTTCTCAAATCCAGTCCTCGGGCCTCACCAACAGGTCATGTTTTGAGGATATCCCATACAAAGAACACCAGTGATAATACCTGATGCACTGAGTATAATTATATCACCTGTGAAATACTAAGGAAATCCTCAAAACATGACCTGTTGGTGAGGCCTGAGGACTGGAATTGAGAAGCACTGGTCTAGCTGGATCATTACCAGCAGAGCTTGTTAAAACCAAATCAGCAGGCAAAGTTTTTAACAGTGACAATCTGGAGAACTTGGCTCCGAGTCCAAGTTCTCTTACAGCCCGAAGCACTGAATAGCTAGTGGCCATAGCAAAGGCATGACACTGATACTCTTATATATAGCTTGTGAACAGGTTTAGTGCAAACCACATTTAAAAAAGGTAAAAGCAACCAGTTTTTCTAACCGTAAACAATCACTTTTAATTTAATGTACCTATTAATGAAAAGATAGAAAGTTTTTAGAAATTCTTTCTAGAGAATCTAATTTCTAGTTATCCAATTATTTTAAAAGGGTTCTAGCATGACTAATAGAATTTGATATGTCAAACAGTTTTAGATCCTCCCCCTTATAGTCATATCCATGGTACTATTTTTTTTCCATCCTTCTACATGCAAATAATGCGAAAGTAAGTTAATGTGACGTGTGCTTATGGGTTTAGTTTTTTTGTTTTTTGTTTTTTTTTATATTTTTTCATGTCATTGGCTACACAACTTTTTATCATGAAATCATAAACGATCTACCGTTTGAGCAAACTAAACAAATTGTAAACATGACCTGTTTACATTTTTGTAAATTCTTATATAAATGTAAATAATAATAATAATAATAATAATAATAATAATAATTTCATATTTTTTTCTCTTCATCTAAAAACGTTCAGAATTCCGGGCTGATTAATTCCATGATGTATCTTTATACATGTTGGAGCTCCGTTTTTCTGATACAGAGCCTTAAATCCCCTGCTTCCCTTCACATAGATGTAGAGATAAATGATAAAACCCTGGCTACTTGCAGTCACCACTAAGGAGAGCTTAGGAGCTTACTGTAGACCAATTTATCATAGGGCTTGGGAGCCATATTAACCCCTTAAGGACCTGTCCTAGTTTGGGCCTTCAGGACACAGCAATTTCTTTGGCTTCTCATTTCTGCTTTTCAAAATCCATCACTTTCTATTTTTCGATTGATGTAGCCCTACGATGCTCTGGTGTACTGTATTTTGCATATTGAATTATTTTAGTGACATCAAATTTCACACTATCATGTCCCAGTCTTAGGCTATGTTCACACAACGTTGTTTTTTAGTAAAGAACGGACGCTGATTGCAATTGCCTTAGCGTCCGTTCTTTACTGCAGGGGCGGCATTGCATTGAAGTCAATGCAATGCCGCCCGCTGTGTTCAGACATCATTCTTCTAATGCCCGATCTTTAGAACGGGCGTTAGAATAATGTGCCTGTATATTATTTCCGGACGCAGTTCACTAAACAGCGGACGGAAACATCAGCTGTTCACACAACGCAATGTGCAGCGCGGCCTCACATTGCGTTGGAGTGAATGGCTAAATGACCCAGTGGACCGCGCAAATTTTGATCTTAGTGTTTTCGTTTTTCCCTCCTCCCCTTCTAAGAGCTCTAGCACTTTCATTTTTCTATCTATAGGGCCATGTAAGTGCTTGTTTTTTACAGGAATAGTTGTACTTTGTAAAGGTGTCTTTCATTTTACCATAACATGTATGATGGAATCCCAAATATATTATTTATGAAGATATAAATTGGTAAAATCGTAAAAAAGAATGCAATATGGTAACGTTTGGGGGGTTCCTGTGTCTACGTAATACACTATACGGTAAAAGCGACATTATACAATTATTCTATAGGTCAACCCGAACACAACCATATGCAGGTTTACGCAGATTCTCTAATGTTATATATTTTTTTTAAATGAAATCCTTTTTTTTGGCAATTAATTATAAATAAAATAGGCCTATTGTGACGCTTATAACGGTTTTATTTTTTCACCTACGGGGCTGTATGGGGTGTCATTTTTCCGCCATCATCTCTAGTTTTTATTAATACCATATTTGTGAAGATCGGACGTTTTGATCACTTTTTATTATTTTTTTATATATATAATGTAACATAAAATCGGTAATCCGCGCATTTTTTTCCCTCTTTTCGTGTACGCCGTTTACCGCTCGCAATGAGGCTTGTTATATTTTAATAGATTGGACAATTACGCACGCTACGGTATATTATATGTTTATTTGTTTATTTTTATATGTTTTATTTATATAATGGGAAAGGGGGGTGATTTAACTTTTATTGGGGGAGGGGTTTTGGGGTAGTGTGTTAGTGTTTTTAACTTTTTTTTTTTTACACATTTGAAGTCCCTTTGGGGGACTTGTACATACACTACTTTGATTTTTACACTGACCATTGCTATGCCATAGGCATAGCATTGATCAGTGTTATCGGCGCCCTGCTCATTGAGCCTGCCTGTGCAGGCTTAGTGCAGCAGATCGCCGATCGGACAGCGGGGAGGCAGGTAAGAGGCCTCTGGCAGTCCATTTTACCGATCGGGACCCCCGCAGTATGACTTTACCGATCGGTAAGTGACAGGGGACTCCCCCTGTCACTTACACTTAAACGCCACGGTCGCGCCGCGGCGTTTAAGGAGTTATTGACACGCGGCAGCACGATCGCTGCAGCGTGTCATTACCGGTGAGGTCCCGGCTGCTGATTGCAGTCGTCCACACCTGCTATGAAGCGCGCTCCGCTCCGGAGCACGCTTCATAGCCGGAGAAACACCCAGGACGTACAGTTACGCCCTAGGTCGTCTGGGGACAGACTTCCATGGCGTAACTATACGCCCTGGGTCGTCTAAGGGTTAAAAAAAAAACAAAAAAAAACACAATTGGGTTTTCTTCTGGGATAAACATATATCTATCCTAAAGTAAAAAAAATATATAATAATAATAAATAATAATAATAATAATAATAATAATAATAATAATAATAATAATAATAATAATAATAATAATGTAATAACATTATATTGAGTTTTCTTTACATGTTGGTGTATTTTTACATTATTCTTGCCTCCGCTTACATATATGGCAGACCTCGAGGCTATTTATTTTAAGGTAAATTATGACCCCCTCCCCCCCCCCTCCTCCAGGCATGTTGCAGCATGCTAATGTGCTTACCAATTGACAGAGATGCCCCAATCATTATGGACTTCAGCATCTAAGGGCTTAAATGTGGAGCTGTCTCACTTTCCTGTATACAGATTGGAGTGTCAGAATGTTCTGCTTTACCTACTTTAATTTAAAAGATTTGCTCACGGGGTTAATTATTTTACAGCAGAGTTTCTTTTCAGAATTGTCACAATGTACTCCTACCACATCATGCTGCTTTTCTTCTCTATGATACCAAGTTGAGGGCATGCCTCAGATGAAACCATCTATGAAACCTTCTAATTGCAGCAAGATTCATCCTCCCATGATATCTGGAAGATGTGAAAGTTCTGATTCATTGAATTCCCTAATTACCTCGGCCTCTGTCACCCTAAGCTTTTATGTTATATGTTAACAAGTAAAGAACATGGACCTAAGACCATAAAATATTCATAAGGGATTAATATAGTCAAGTTAAGGTTAATTTTAAAGTGAATATAAATTGTAGATTTTTTATGTGTGTATGTTGCGGTAGAACATGGCTATTGCACAGATATTTTTTCTTTTTTTTCTTTTTCTTTTTTTTTTTAGTTTACAGTAAAAAAACAAACAAACCTGTTTAAGTAATGCCATATAGTGTTATAATAAAATGCTACATAGTTGGTATAGCTAAAAACACAGCTGTCCATCACTGTATCCAGGGAAAGGAAGAGGATCTGGAGGGAAAAAAGCGAAATATTATTTAAGAATTCATTTTTTTTTTTTTTTTTCAATTCTATTGTCAGAGAGGAAAAATCTAGGGTGTCCAGAGTCAATTTTTCCTACAAGTCTAAAACTCTCCATGTAATCTCAAGTGATAATTAGACTAGTTTGAAATAAAGAAGAATTCTATTTATTTCAATGAACTTACTTTTAAGTGTTTTAAGAATGAATTTAAAGTGACGCTGTCACCTCCTTTTTGCATTCTGACATCTCTACAGAGGTGTAAAGGGTAAATTTAGCGGTTTTCATACCTTATTTTATATCATAAGTAATGGTGCTTGTTCAAGTAAAAAGTTATCTTTAATCAACTGCAGATTGTTTTAAGTGGGCGGGCCTCACAGCATTAGCGTCACTTAGCCCCGCCCACAACGCCACAGTTGCCCCCGCCCCTCGCCGGCCATTGGAACAGGCTGGTCGAAAGGTCTAGACCTCACCCCCTTTACGTCGGCCAACCAATGGGAGTCAGGGGGCGGTGCCGACGGTGTCGTTGTGGGCTGGGCTAAGTTGCGCTAATGCCGCGAGGCCACGCCCACTTAATCCAATCTGCAGTTGATAAAAGGACACTTTTTACTTGAACAAGCACCATGACGTATGATATGAAATAACGTATGAAAACCGTTAAATTTACCCTCTACACCTGTGTAGAGATGTCAGAATGCAAAAAGGGGGTGACAGTGTCACTTTAAACCTTAAAGGGGTAGTCTGGCCAGGATCCCTTTTTTTCAGAATGCCCTAGTAGGTGGTGGGTGAAAAAAAATAACATATTGAGACGTGACGGGGCAGGCCCGCTGCGCCATTCAGCAGCATTTATTGCCATTGCTATGTGCCATGCCACACGCCTTTCATGCCACATTTCAATATCAGTAACCTGCCGCACATTGGAGACTAGAGACCGAAGCAGCAGTGAGGAAGTCGGGAAGGTAAGTGGATGTAATTATCTTCCCTATCCCCTTCTCGGGCGTTATAAAAAAGTGGTCCTGGCCCTACTACCCCTAAAATTCTAAGTAATGCAAATCCTGTGGAAGTCTACCACAGATTTAAAAGAATACCCCGACATAAAACAAAAAATAAATAAAAAAACATTCAGGCTTTTAATAAAAGATCTGTCCTGGAGTCCGTGCGGCAGGTGGTGCAGTTATTGTCCTAAAAAAATCTACTTTTAAACTTGCAGCCCTGTGACAATTTGCCTTGGCCTAGAGTGTCTGTGCCCTAGGCCTGGACGCCTCTACTTCCCTCCTCCCCGCCCACTTCTTCTTTCATTTCTTCTATTCATCACATGTCTGAACACTGCACATGTGTTGGATCGTTAAGGCACATGGGCAGTGTTGAGACAAGTGATGAGTAGGAGAAATCCTTTTAAGGGCCGTCCTTTCTGTCACAGTTCTGAAAAAACTAACAGCCCATTTTTGGTGGGCGGGTTTAGTTCTGTACTTCATGGTTGTATTTTATAGTTAAAGAGAACCAATCGAGGACAATTATTTTTTTATTTCTCCATTTAATTTACATGGCTTTTTTATTAATATTTGCAAATATGATTGATTAATTTAGTGGCCGCGTTTTTAATTTATTCACCTTTCCTACACTCTTTTCAAAAGAGTCGCATGAGGCGAAGCAACAGGATAGGTTCCCATGATCCTTTGCCAGCCGATCGGTTATTACACAGTGATCTGTGCTATACAGTGCAAGATTTGCAGTCTGTATCTTATACTTTACCTAATCTTCTGTTTTGGTGCAACAGGGCCGGGCGCCGCCATATTCATGACGTCACTTGTGTTCCAGTGCTGGAATGCAAGTGATGTCATCAAGATGGCGACGCCCGGCCTTATTCCACCAAAGCAGAGGATTAGGTAAAAGAGCTTCTGCAGAAAATCTAATTTCACCCCAGGCTATTGCACAGTCAGTGAGGCTGCAGCACCTGCTGCATTTATTCATAGTCTGCCCTTTCTGTGACATCATTCAGCAAAGGCATTATACTGTAAAAATATATATGTATCTGTGCATATAACAGGAAGATGGTGATGCAGGCTGTAGGGGCTGGTCAGAGATAGGGACATCACTCGCTTAGAGATAATATTCAACCAAACCTCCTAGCTGGAGACAATACCACATTGTGTAGTTCTGTAGAGTTTTCTTTCATTTACTCTTTTATTCATGAGGTTTAGATCATCCTCATCTCTTGTCAGTTTAGTTACTCTTCTCTTCGTAAAGTCACTCGTAAAGATTTCCATGATCAACGTTTCCGTACCCTTGACTATTTGGACTGACAATATACACAGATTAAGATGTCTTGTATGATTGAAATTGGTGGCTGTGGATAAAAAGTTAATGTGCTTCTTTGATTCTTAAGAAACCCTTCTGTGTTTCATCCAAGCTGCAACGAAAAGCATTGGGAACTGTCAAATGATTGCAGACAAGTAGAATAGTTCAAGTTCAACTGTCAGGAAAACATGATACTCCTATCGCTACAAATATAAGCTTTTCTAAAACAAAGTGATGAGGTTGTTACATTGTGTACAATAAAACATAGCTGTACCAATGCCTGAAAATGTCCTTCTTACAATATATCAACCAACCTATAGATACCGCAAACAAATGGAACACAATACTCGGTGAAGAGAACTTAAAGGGAATGTGTCATCAGAAAATTTAAGTTTTTGCGTTAAACATATTTTTACATTTTTGGTGACTTTTCTAATTTTACATTTCTCTATTTATATTAAAAAAAGTAATCCTGAAATATTGTTTTTACTCTCACTACTGGGGCTGCTGAAACTAAGCTGGGACTTCCTGTTGTGTCTGTGGTGATAAGAGGAGGCTGCTTTAAAGTGATAATTGGCCTTTGGGATGTGTCTTTAATTGAAAAGTCCATTGAATTTAATAGTAAAGACGGTAAAAAGACGGTGAAAAAAAATGTGTGTCAACTAAAAATAACATACATTGTTTGCAAAAGACATCCAAAAATAATTGTCATGAACATTTTTCATTTTTTGACGTCTTCTTCAAAAGATGTTTGTCATTTAATACACTGTGTGCAAATGACGTCCGTTATTCCATAGACTTTAATGCAATTCATTGAAGTCAACTAAATGCACTTTAAGGCTGGATTCACACGCTGTAACTGTGCGGCTGTATTTTTTATGCGGCTGTAAATGTGCGGGTGAAACTCCGGCCGTGGGAAAAAATAGACATGCGGCTCAAAACATACGGTCATTTACTTGGAAATCTGGTTCAACTAAAAATATCAAATAAAATGTTAAGAAAGTGATGGAAACACCTCTGGATGCATCTGGGAAAGCAGGGAACACAGTTTACATGAATCGCTATTACCGGGGTTTGCGATCCTCTGCACTATAGCCGATGTCTCTCATGGTTAATATATTGAATTAATAAAACACATTTTCTGTCTAATAAAGTCCCTTTTATTGTTCAATAATTAAATGTAAACGATTCCATCATTTTGCAATTAAATATACTGTTAAAATAAATATATATATAAATAAATGTATATTTATATATATATTTATTTTTTGACAGTATATTTAATTGCACAATGATGGATTCGTTAGAATTAAATTATTGACCAATGAAACTGAATTTATTTAAACGAAAATGTGTTTTCTTAATTAAATATTAATTAGTACAGGAAACTCCATAAGCCGGTAATTCATATGCCGGCAATAGAGCATTCTGTACTAATCATCACTTAACTTTAATGAAAACATCAAATGTTTCTTCTAATTATGTCATGACAATAGCATTATTAGAAGAAACATTTAGAATTATATGTGCGCTCAGCTGATTGGCTGATCGGCTGAGCGCACATATAATGAGCCGGTCCGCAGTACAGTGACTTCATTGTGCTGCGGACCAGCGAAGAGGACGCATCGGGGTGAGTATAGAGCTCTCCCCACCCCCTCCCCAGCACTGCACCCCTCCCAGCAAGGAAGGGGGGTCACTTAACCCCTTCCTTGCTGGGATGGGTGCAGTCTGACATCAGTCTGGCCCCCAGGGGGTTAAGGGGGATGCAATACATCCTCCCTTAACCCCTTGGGGGCCAGACTGTAAGCAGCGATCTGTAAAGATGCTGCATACTGTAAGGTGCACAACACCGCTCACAATGATGGGTGTTGTGCTCCTGTTTGTGTGTTTTTGTGTGTTTCTCCCTTTTTGTTTTTCAGATATCGGTATCCTGGGGATTACGTCGGATTCCATGGACTACGTCGATGACCAGCGTTTTATTAATGTTTTTTTTAATAAAATGGTCAATGAGGGGTGTGTGGGTGTTTTTATTTGAATAAAAAAATTTGTAAACTTGTGTCTTGTCTTTATTTCTTTACTTTATAGACTTATTAGTGGAAGCCGTCTAATAGACGGAATCCATTACTAAGTCGGGGCCTAGTGTTAGCCGGTATAAAATGGCTAACACTAACCCCCTATTATTACCCCAGTACCCAATGCCACCAGGGGTACTGGGAAGAGCCGGGTGCCAGTGGTCCTGGAGCGTCAAAATTGGCGCTCCTGGACCGGGCGGCAGCAGGCTGGTAAGATTGAGGCTGGGGAGGGCCTAAACCAATGGCTCTTCCCACCCTGGTGTTACCAGGCTGCTGTCGTTTGGTTTTTAACCCGGCTGGTTATAAAAATAGGGGGGACCCTATGCGTTTTTTTTTTTTAAATGGGCGTGATTGTGCAGATAATCACCCTGTGTTAGAGTACCCTAAAGGTGTGTTAACTTTAAATTGGCCTTATTTATTATCATAATATTTTATTTTTTTATTTATTTTTATTTGTCGAAAAATTCCATGATTTTTTTGTGCTATTCCATGATTCTAAATACCGTATTTTCCAGCGTATAAGATGACTTTTTAACCCCCCAAAATCTTAGAAGTCGGAAGTCGTCTTATACACCGGGTTTGGGGGGGCTAAAAAATTACCCCATCCCTACTGTATGGAGTGACCAGTTAACTCACCTGGGGTCCTTTTCCGGCCTCCACGTGTTTCCCGGCCCATTCACGATGCAGGCAGTGTGATGTACACTGACTGCACCAGAGATCCCCTGAAGGTCTCCCGAACAGCCGAGCGTCTCATCGGAGACGCTCAGCTGCCGGGAGAGCTTTGGGAGAATGACGGAGGCTACTGAAGTACCCGAAGCCTCTGTCATTCTCCCGGGCCCCAGGTGAGTTAACTGTTTGTTTTTTTATGTAGCTGCAGTTAACCCCTGCCTGACCGCAGCAGGGCTGTGGTCAGCAGGGGTTAACATTTTCTGGCGTATAGTGAGAACCCCTGACAATCTTCTCAAAAGTCAGGAGTCGTCTTATACGCCTGAAAATACGGTAGTTTATTGTGACACATTAAAAAGACGTCCATAAAAAAGGTGACAATCTTACAATTGTATGGAAACTCATGAGCACTTTTGAATCTTGTATCAAAAACCAGGGATATGGAACAACCTGATGATATTAGTTTCCATTTATCTTTTCAGTTAGATTATTAACTAAAAAAAACAACAACATAAAATAGTTTAAAATAAAGTTCGGCAAGTACTGTAAAATAGTTTGGAGTAATATGAGATATATACCACTTCGCATACCAAATGAAATAGTCTACAGAATAGTTAACTAATTGCTGACTTTGGGGGAATATAAAGCGCTAAATAAATTGTGCTTTTAACCAAGAAGTAATGTAAAGTCAATGTGAATCATCAAAATGATGAGTCCAAAAGGACAAACAGCTGTCCTTGAATGGGTCCACTGCCTCTGTACTTGAAGATCATAAATCATAAATGGCAGGTAGATATAATTCATGTGCTTTCCAATTCCAATTTACTGACTATGAAATTGCTGCCTGCACACTTAACAGCCAAAAAGTGCAGAAATGAACATTTTTAATAGTATAAAATTATTGGAAGAAACCTTTGATTCAGTGGAGAAGAGAACAAGAGGGCATCAAACATATGGATTCTCTTCTGTAAGACAGCTGGATGGCCACGCTTGTTTTGCATTTTTATTGTCATTTAAACCCGAAAAGAATAGAAATGTTCAACCATCCCGAATAAGTGCTTTTTACAGCTTCTTTTACTGCTGCAATCCCTGAAGTGTTTATATACTTGAAATTTTGCTTACATCTTTCTATCAAATCCCAACAAATGGTTCTCGGCATAGATACCTTGGATTAGTGCAAAATGTTGTCCTTGCTTCCATTTTCTTATGAATATCGTTCAGTTGTGTTGCACACAAGGATGTACTATAACAATACAATATGTACACTATGGTGGAAGAATCTCTTCTGAGGTACAAACCTTCAATTCAGTTTAAGTTTTTGCAGAATCCATTATTGCAGTTTGAATAAAGGTTACCTAATAGTGTTAAAGTGTCACTGTTGTTCAATTTTTTTTTTTTGCAGAAATCAATAGTACAGGCAATTTTCAGAAACTTTATAATTGGGTTTATTAGCCGAAAAAAGCATTTTTATAATGAAAAAGCAGTTTGAAGCTCTCCCCCCTGTCTTTATGGTTGTCTATGGAGAGGGGAGGGGTGGAGGGAGATGAGGCACGAAAACAGGACAATAAAGAGTTAATTTACAGCTACATCACCGGGCTATCTCCTCTGAAGTCAGCACTGACCTCTCTGATCTCTGAATACCGACTTTCACACAGGTCCCGCTGTGTAATCCTTTGTTCTCTGCTGGCGACTAATCTCCCTCCTCCCCCCTCCCCTCTCCAAAGATTACACAGGGCACGTCTAATGTAAAAAGTCGTGATTTCCTTATAATGAGCAGTGAATGAGAGAGAGAGAAGGGGGGGGGGGACCTGGGGACAATATTTTTGAATGCAGATAATGGCATACTTGCCTAATAAACCCAATTAGAAAGTTTCTTAAAATTGCCTGTACTATTGATTTCTGCAAAAAAAAATGACAGTGACTTTAAGCAAGCACCTAACGAGTGCTCATTACTCGATTCGAGCATCGAGTAACAAACCCCATTGAAATTATGGGAGACTCAAGCAATTAACAAGGGTTCCCCTGCTTGGCAGATTGGAGGGTGTCTGGTTAACCTATAAAAAATTATAATAATTTTTGCATATTTTGTCCCAAAATATACAATAATTTGAATGAAATAGTGAAATAGGTTTCAGCAAAATACATCAGAAATCTGCAGGTATATATTTGTTTACCCATTCATTATTGATGGTATATGTCCACCTTTGCCCAACTACCACAAAGTGATCGCCAATTACTAACTAATTGAGATGGGACACTGCCAAGGCCAGAGATTGGCTACACAGGCTATCACTTTCATCTCAGACAGAAAATGGAGGCGGCTGCAATCATACCAGCTAAGCACAAACAGGTAGGTATTGATGAGCCAATTTGCTGAATGTTAATCATTTGGGTGTTTTAGTGGGGTCCCTTTAAAGGTCAGTTAAAAAAATAAATAAATTGCTTCATCAAAGCAGTTTGTCTCAATTCTCTGTGTAGCAATGGTGACCTGCAACTTCATCTTAGGACCCGTTGAAATGAACAGGACCTGAGTAGCGGTCCTTTCATAACCCCCAAAGTATACACTCTGGCTGGGATCCCTAGGGCACCGCAAGAAACTGACATGTCAGTTTTCTGTGACCGCTATTCAATAAATAGCAGCTGCAGGAAACCCTGTCAGTTCACACAATAGAGCGTGTGGTTCCGGCGATTCAGATGTGGGCGCGCACGGTTGCGCCCCCATCTGAATTCAACAGCAATAAAGATCATCCGGCTGGTACTGCAGTGCCGGCCGGGAAGATCTTTTCAGACACCGAACGTTACATGACCTGGCCGGGTCACGGAACGACCAGTGTGTCACACCATGTGAACATAGCCTAATCCCGCTTCATTCTGGAGTTTATTCTCAATGCTTTTTTTTTTTTTTATCTGTGTGAATTTTGTGGTGATGTCGTCTAGGTTATAATGTACTAGGTAATTCTCTACCATCAATATATACTAGCCTTTTTAATAATTCAGCTGGTATTTTAGCAGATTTAGTGACTTTCCATAACCAATACTTATAGTAGACAAAAGTCATCAACGTTTTATCACTAGAGAGATTTTTAATCCTTTCTTACTACTTACCAAGAACTTTTACCTGCAGGTATATACTGTAGGAGAATAGTACACAGTACATTCAACTAAAACTGTATAGGTGCTCTGGCAAATCAGCAATAACTTATAGAGACTCTGTCAGTAAGTTTACAGTGTCCTATCTAAGAGTAGCATAAAGTAGTGACAGAGAAGCTGAACAGAATGATGTATCGCTTATTCAGAGATATCCTCCTGAACAACATGGACAATAAGGGTCCTCTCCATTATGTGCATGAGCATTATATCACGAGTTTATGCTTCCCTCATTTAAGGCAGCATAAACATAGTGACTTATTCCCTTTAATCTTAAAAACGCTCCTTGTTTAAAAAGACTTTATTTAAAGGGGTAGTGCGGCGGTAAACAATTATTCACAGAATAACACACATTACAAAGTTATACAACTTTGTAATGTATGTTATGTCTGTGAATGGCCCCCTTCCCCGTGTCCCACCCCCCCCACCCGTGTACCCAGAAGTGTGGTGCGCTATACATACCTGTCACGTGCCGACTCGTCTCCAATCTTCAGTCAGCGATGTCGTCTTCGGAATCCCTCCGACCGTCCTGAGTGCCGGCCGCCCTCTTCAGCGTCATCGGCTGCTCAGCCGCAATTGGCTGAGCCAAACTGTGCTCAGCCAATCGCGGCTGATCATCTGCTTAAGTGCTTAAGTATTTTTTACTTGACTCAATTAACGAGCCCCACTAAAAACCATAGGAGACTGAAGCATTTATTTATCCAGGTGCCCCCCGCAAAGAGGAGTGTTCCTGGTTAACCTAAAAACCTGAAGTGACAGTCTGTTGGTAAGTTGACCTGGGGGGGGGGGGTCAGACTGTGCTCTGTTGCTCTGTTGGGGGGGGGGCGGGGGGTGGTAAAATTTTACTTACCACTTCTTGGCGATCATAATTTTAAACCTTCCCCCATCCATGGGTTTAAAGGGGTTATCCAGCGCTACAAAAACGTGGCCACTTTTGCCCCGCTCTTGTCCAGATTGGATGGGGTTTGAAACTCTGTTCCATTGAAGTAAATAGAGCTTAATTGCAAACTACATTTTACCTAAAGACAAGAGCAGGGCACAAGTGGCCATGTTTGTGTAGCGCTGGATAACCCCTTTAAGGCTGTAGGCATGCATTATGCTTTCAACCTCCATGCACCGGAGCAGCACAAGGTACTCAGTCAAACATCGACTTGACTAAGCATGCTCGCTAATTTTTATTTCTAATGTCTGTAACCACAATAACACTCACCTTTTAGGCAACCATAAGCAAGGTCATTGCTTTTAGGGTATGTGCCACTATGGTTAGGCGAATTCCACCGTCTACCCAAAGAATGAACAGGTTCATTCCTTGGATGGACGGCGGAATCTGCCTATGTATAGAATGGAGTTTTTGGCACAGGCGGAGATGCACCTGGGCGCAAGTAGGGTGAACGTCATAATCCGGGCATATGTAATTTTTGTCATCAACCTTTATGCTGTTCAAGAATGTGGAAACTGAACCTATTCTGTTAGAGTGTCAGAACACTCCACAACTGTGTTCCTGGTGTAGGTTTACTTCAAAAAGAATTTTTTACTCTATGTATATACATGAATAAAATATGGAATTTATTGGATTTAGTTGACGAATTTGATGTTTTTTATACAATATTATACATCATTTTTAACTTAGAATTTATTATTTATTATATTCCTAGCTTCCCCCTTTCCTTTCTCTTCTTCCAACCACAACTATGTTAATGGTCTTTTGTGTATATTGAGTGAAGCTGTTGCTATAGAAGATTCTACTATTCCTGATGAAGATTGTGATGCAAGATAACATAGAAATTTCAAAGGTCTTTTAACTGTTTAGATGAAAAGATGTTAACCCCACATTGTAAATAATCCCCTATCAAGATAGGTGGGTCCCCATTTATTTACTATGGGACTGCTGAACACATGTTGCTAGAGAGTACCAGATTATAGAGATGATTCAACATTGGAAAATCTTAGGTTTTATAGAACTCGAACCTTGTTAAACCTTCCGCATTTGATTCCCAATGCCTTCCCGGTCCATTGGGAAGAAGACAGCCCGGGTACCGCCTGGAATTCCAGGCGGTACCCGGGCTGTCTTCTCCTTCCCAATGGACCGGGAAGGCATCGGGAATCAAAAGCAGAAGGTTCGACAGGGTTCGAGTTCTATAAAACCTAAGATTTTCCCATGTTCAATTGTCTCTACCAGATTGGGGCAGAGGAGATGGCCCAGAAGTTTTTTTCTGCCATGGCAGTTGGAAGGCAGTGCCCATTGGCATCACATGGGTCAATGCCGGACGTCATCTTTATGAACAGTCATGGGTGCAACAAAAGAAATTCTATACAAATATCAATAATGAATTGCACCTATATACATGCAAAGTAAAAATACTGTAGGTGAATATTATTCTTACATGTCATCTTTGTGTTACAACCAATCCTAATGATATTACCTTCCAGAAGCTCCTTTTTTTTCCATTTTAAGTATTTTTCTCCCAAAGACATACCAGGAAGTTAAGGATGAGAGATAGAAACAGATGGACGTATCCGACAAAGCTAAGATAATTTCTAACTAATATACAGCAGGTGCTTGTTTATCATCACAGGAAATTAAGAGACATGAAATGATTGACTGAGGGATAACAGCTGTTGCCAAATAATCACAGAGAAAGATTGCACCGGAGAAGAAAGTGTAAAATAAAATAGCTAATAAAAAATAATAAAACATGGGTACAAATAATGGAGTGATTGTTGTTAAAGAAAAATTGTTATATGAAGAATGGCGGCTATGAAATGTTTGGGTTTAGATCCGATTTTAACCTTCACAACAAGCAATCATTGCATCCATGTCAATACCAATTAAAGGGAACTTTAGTTTTTAGAAGTTCTATGATAAATTAATTCCCAAAGTATGAATATTTATTTTTAATTTCCTCTTTTAGAAATAAAGAATCAAAGTTGACAACCAGTTTGTGTTTGACAAGCTGCGCCTCGCTGCTACTTTACTCAATGTAATCAATCCCTATTATATAGATTACCTGTAATATCGCACACATAGTTTAAAATAATAACAGTTGAAACAATGAAATATAATTCAGCATATTGTCATCATCACATTGATTGTATTTAACAATATAACAGTGCACTAAAGGTTACAAAAATACTAATGCATCCAGCTTAGCCTATTATCCTTAGTACTGAATAAGGAAAAAAAAAGTATGAAAAAGTAAGTGAGCAACAAGAATTACGTGGATTTCTACAGTGAATACTAATTTAAAGTAATCAGATTTTTTTTTCTATCACAATTAGGGCCTGTGCACACAGAGCAAAAGAGGTGGAAATTCCGAGCAGAGGAGTCTGCACTATGGATTCCGCTTGAATTTCTGCCTGTCCCATTGCTTGAAGCACTGGGACAGGCAGAATTTCAAGCAGAATCCACGGCCCGGACTTTGCTCAGAATTTCCACCATTTTTGCTCTGTGGGCATGAGTCCTCATAGACAAACATGCCCTGAGCCCCCTTTACCTGTTAGAAAAATCTGTCTGGATTTCCTGACAATAATCAGCATTTATGTTCAGGAAACCACCAGGAATTCCTGAAAGGTGTCCATGCCCAGTACAATCCTATGGGTCAGGGAATCTCTCCAGATTTTCTGATCAGAATGTCCAGTAAGATTTTCCTGACTTTATCAGGAAATATGGATAGATTTAAAGACCAATAGAATTGTATTGGGCACAGACACCCTTCAGGATTTTCCACGCATGAAAATAGATCAAGGAAATTATAGAACCTGTTCTATTCTAATCTGGAATTCCATCAGGGACGGCCCCATAGAAGTCTGTGGAAGTGTCCAGAGTTCCATAGGCTTTATCAATGCGCAACTGGAAAACGTCAAATATTCTGGATGCTGTAATACATTTTTTATTCCTGATGAGGAAATTTTGAAGGCATTTCTGATGGTTTCCTAAACGTAAACACTGATTACTGTTAGGAAATCCTAATGGTTTTCTGAAGGCTTTCTGATTAGAACTTCCTGACAGTAGAAACTGACTGTGAAGGGGATCTCTTTTATTAACAAAACACAACAATCACTGAACTCAGGGAGAACAGCGAAGAAAATCCAATGGAGTACTTATTTACGAGTCTCCACTGATTGCCCCCTACAAAATTTGAATATGCAAAGAAGGGGTCCGTGGAGCCTCAGTTACGAGTCTCAAAACACGGGTATAGCCAGATATCCCTCTCTCCAGAGAAGAAAGCCCGTTGCCAAGGGGTGCCTCCTAGTGGGGAGAGCACCAAACCACCTTGATACGTAGTCCCTCAGGTCCTCACTCTGTTGCGAGCTTTAGGACCTAAATAGGGAAACACCAGGGTGGCCCCTGTAAGGCAAAGTCTAACTTTGTGGCGAGCATAACGACATAAGACAAGGGTTACCAAGGCTAGGCATCCATCCACAGACTGCAGTTTTGTGGTATTTGCCCCTTGTCAGTGTGGAGTAGGATTCTGGCTACCGGGGGCAATGAAAAATAGACCAACAAAACACAACAATCACTGAACTCAGGGAGAACGGCGAAATTTGCATATTCAAATTTTGTAGGGGGCAATTAGTGGAGATTCCTAAATGAGTACTCTATTGTATTTTTTTCGCTGTTCTCCCTGAGTTCAGTGATTGTTGTGTTTTGTTGGTCTATTTTTCATTGCCCCCGGTAGCTAGAATCCTACTCCACACTGACGAGGGGCAAATACCCCAAAACTGCAGTCTGTGGATGGATGCCTAGCCTTGGTAACCCTTGTCTTATGTTGTTATACTCGCCACAGAGTTAGACTTTGACTTACAGGGGCAACCCTGGTGTTTCCCTATTTAGGTCCTAATGCTCGCAACAGAGTGAGGACCTGAGGGACTACGTATCAGGGTGGTTTGGTGCTCTCCCCACTAGGAGGCACCCCTTGGCAACGGGCTTCCTTCTCTGGAGAGAGGGATATCTGGCTATTCCCGTGTTTTGAGACTCGTAACTGAGGCTCCACGGACCCTTTCTTTGCACTCTTTTATTAAAGTAAGTAAACATCCACAGAGCAGGGGAAAAAAAACCAAGTAAACCCTTGAATTTAACAACCTATAGCCTTTTTAAAGCAAATGTCAGGTCTAGGCACTCAGGCAGGGAAGAAGCCACATACCCTTATGCTCTTTCCACCATCCTTCACATAAGATTTTGATGTTGGTGTGCTATGTTTTTTTTTCTCTCTAAACGTGGGGTGTTTTTTTTTTGTCTTGTTTATCCATAGGACTTTTACCTGGAGGAAATGTGCAATATTTAGAACGTCTCAGACAAGCCTGAAATGGGCAACACATTTTTCTTTAAGAATTTTAAGCTGGCTTAAAGCTGGCCTAAAGGATGGTTAAACATTATTCAGGTTTTTACAATAGAAGATTCAGAGCTAGGATCTTAAAGGGGTACTCCACAGAACAAAAATAGTTTTCACATCGCTTGATGCCAGAAGGTTATACGGATTTGTAAATCACTTCTATTGAAAAAAACAAAAACAAAAAAAAACTCAAGTTGTTCAGTACTTATCAGTTGCGGTATGTCCTGCAGGAAGTGGTGTATTCTTTCCAGTCTGATACAGTGCTCTCTGTTGCCACCTCTGTCCATGTCAGGAAGTGTCCAGAGCAGCAGCAAATTCCCATAGATATCCTTTCCAGCTTTTCAAAGTTCCTGACACAGACAGGGATATGCTTTCATAGTGTGCTTTCCTCCGGAGTACCCCTTTAAATCCTTTCGCTTAGTAAGCAGCGATGCATGTGTACTATAATAAATAACTCTCTTTATATATATGTACTTAGGTCACTTTGGATGAATCCAATGATTTTATTTGCCTTGACAATAGCTAGCTGGAACTGGTTGCCAAAGCAGAGCTTACTCTTTATCCATATCCCTAAGTGTATTTTACTGCTGTTTTTCTCATTGTTTATCAATAAATATGTAATCACAAAATGTGTTTTCTCATCCCAGGTGCAGAACCTTACATTTTTCTACAATAAATATTTGGTAAACGCTGTCATATAATATTATCTACTTCTGCATGAATGATCCTAAACAATGTGTATAGTCTACAAATATAGACATTTAGAACATCAGTAAGGTCAACACTGAATGTAATTAAAACTACAGGGACCAGTGTTGGCGCAATACATAATTAAGTCTCAGTTTGTAAATGACTTCTATTAAAACAAAAAAAAACCCCTCAATATTTCCAGTACTTATCAGCTGCAGTATGTCCTGCAGGAAGTGATGTATTCTTTTCAGCCTGACACAGTGCTCTCTGCTGCCACCTTTGTTCATGTCAAGAACTGTCCAGATCGGGAGAGGTTTTCCATGGGAATTTACTACTACTGAACAGCTCCTGACAGGGACCAAGGTGGCAATAGAGAGCATAGTGTTAGACTGGAAGGAATTCACCACTTCCTGCATGACTTACAGCAACTGGTAAGTACAGGAAAGATTGGTTTATATTTTAAGGCTATGTTCACACAACTTTGCCGTGATGAATACTAAACTTAAATAGTGCTGCAAGTAGAGGGAATCCCAGCTGGAGTGTATACACATAGTATACTCTCCGGCCGGGATTCTATCCAGCCACAAGAAAAACTGTCAGTCATTGACAGAAAAACTGTCAATGTCAGTTTTGTGTTGCCACTATTCATTGAATAGCAGCTGCATAGAACATGTCAGTTCACACAATGGAGCGTGTGGCTCCGGACGCACGCTCCATTGTGTGCAGCGGTTAATTTCGGATGAGGGTGCACATGGATGCGCCTGCATCCGAATTCAGTAGAAATCAAGAACATCTGGCCAGTACTGCAGTACTGGTCGGGATGATCTTCAGGAACACCGGCCGTTCTATGACCCGAATGGGTCACAGAACGGCCGGTGTTATACGTAGCGTGAACCTGGCCTAATAGCGTATGGAACTTTCTTACCTTCATCCTTCAGGTATTATTTTTGCTAAATCAGTTTTATTATGTAAATAAGGGTTTGTTTCACTGGAGGCCGGATGACCATCCTTAGTGCACCAATCCTCCTCTCCTTACAAATATTGAAACGGTGGTCTGTAGTGATGTAACTCTGGGACTTATCACTGGATGAATTTTCATGTACGTTCCCCCAGTGCACCAAACCACATTTTTTTTATGTATTAATTCATTGTCAATGAGCATGCTCATGATGTTGGGGTAAATGTGGCCATACACCTTCAATCACTGTACAAAAATTAGAATGAAAAATTAAACGTTCTCTGGCGGTATGCCGGCAATAGTCGACATACGACCGGAGTTCTGATTTGTTTTGCAGAAACCTATTAATTTTTTTTTATTCTAAATTAGAATGAAAAACTGTAATTGGTTAACCAGGTACACTACACTCTGGCAAGCAGGGGGCACCTGGTTAAATTGTCAAGTCTCCCATTTTTTTTAAAAGGGTTTGTTACCTGAGTCAAGCATTCCAGCATTGAAAAAGTAACAAGTACTTGAGCCTTTTAGTGCTTGTTAAACACTACTAGTAATTAAACTAATGATGAAGAGAAAGCAGCACTGAGGAGAAGTAAGAAAATTACCTTCATCCTCAGTATCCCCTGCCCTATGAGAACATAACAGCAAAATAGTGTCTTGTAACCTACTGTTATTTTCCATTTAGTCTTGCCCAGTCTTCCTGCTCCCAACACAGCAACTTTAAAGAGGAACTATCAGCAGATTAGACAAATCTAACCTGCTGATACCCCCGGATTACCTATGGGGCATGGAGGAGGAAGGTATGTCTCTTACCTTCATCCTCAGCGCCGTTCCCATGCTGTTAGCAGTGTAATCCTCAGTCCGCAGCACCATTAGGGGCACTGCCCACCCCCATAGTGCAAAGCTGGCCTGTCCACTCTATTGATTATCATTAGGAGTGGGCTGGCTTGGTGCTATGGGAGCAGGACTGTGCCCCTAATGGTGCTGCACACCAAGTATTACCCTGCTAACAGCACGGGAACGGCGCTGAGGATAAAGGTAAAAGAAATACCTTCCCCCTCGAAGCCCCGTGCACAATAGGAGGCTATCAGCAGGTTAGATTTGTCCAACCTGCTGATAATTCCCCTTTAAGAACTGTTTTCATGCTGCCTGATATATAGTATCTCACCCAATGCCATTTGCCATTCTCATTGTATTATTATACATTTATTTCCTTATTATACAATCTTCTTCGTTTTTAATGTTATGTCTGATCGGTGTATCATGATGAAACCAATTATGTGTCAGGACACGATATTCACCTGAAAGAGGTAAAAAAGTGAAGTTTTTCTTCACTTCCTAAGAGCATATTTTATTTCACAGAGATCATAGATGTTAACCAGAAGTGATCCATTGAAGCCGAGAACTATTTGGCAGAGAGGGAATAGCTTATAGTTCTGTATTCAGCTCTTGACTTTAATAAGGCATATTTGCCACTTTGTACATTTTGCATCTCTTGTGACTTTTCTCATTAACTAGATGCATCAAAAGCAAGTTGAGAAGCTCGAAAACTTTCTCTCCTGAAGGATACTATCCACACAAAAGCTTTGAAGTGTGTCTACAAAAAAAATCACTCTGAGCCATTCTCACCCTTTAAGTAGCTCATAAACTAGTCACAAAATAGAAATAATACACCGAACACCGACACATATCAAGCCGGAATATTATACCTTTTTTCCCTTTCTTTTAACAGTATATTACAAATGATCTGGTATAATCACACACAATTCTGAGTAACTTGCCAGTAGAAAGCTTTATCTCTTTTAGGTTACAAACCCACTTGCCGGATCTGCAGCGAGTCTCCTTGCTGCGTTTTTGCAGGGAGACTCGCTGCAGATCCCGGCCCTATACTTTCAATAGCAGAGAAACTCGCAGCAGGGATGTACATCCCTGCTGCGATTTTGTCTGCAGCCCGCCCCATTAACCCCCCGGCCGCCAGACATTATACATTACCCGGTCCCCGTTCCTGCTTGCTTCGGGGCTCCCGGTGTCTTCACGGCCCGCCCGGCCAGGGGCTGCGGGGCTGGGGGCGATCGTGCGGCCGGGGGCTGCAGGGCTGGGGGCGATCGTGCGGCCGGGGGCTGCGGGGCTGCAGGCAATCGTGTGGCCGGGGACAGGGGGCGATCGTGCGGCCGGGGTCTGCGGGGCTGGGGGCGATCATGCGGCCGGGGGCTGGGGGCGATCGTGCGGCCGGGGGCTGCGGGGCTGGGGGCAATCGTGCGGCCGGGGGATGGGGGCGATCGTGCGGCCGGGGGCTGGGGGCGATCGGGGCTGCAGGGGGGCGGGCAGGATATACATTACCTGATCCCGGCTCCTGCTTGCTTCAGCGGCTCCCGGCACGTTCCGCCCGGCCAATCAGTGCGCTGCCCCGCCGCACCGCACTGATTGGTCGGGCGGGCCGTGAAGACACCGGGAGCCCCGAAGCAAGCAGGAACGGGGACCGGGTAATGTATAATGTCCGGCGGCCCGGGGGGTAAATGGGGCGGGCTGCAGACATAACTGTGCTCAGCCAATCGCGGCTGAGCGGCTGATGACGCGGCCACGTCACTGCTGAGGATCGGAGACCGTGGACGACACGAGATGCGGTGAGTATAATGCACCACACTTCAAGGGTCTAGCGTGGGTGGGGGGAAACACGGGGAAGGGGGCCATTCACAGACATAACATACATTACAAAGTTGTATAACTTTGTAATGTGTGTTATTCTGTGAATCATTTTTTATCGCCGGACAACCCCTTTAACATGTTTTTTAGTGGGATAATTTAACCCCTTAAGACATTGTACCATACTTGTAAAATGGCAGCCGCACATGCTGTCTGGAGCATCACTAGCTGGGAGAAAGGGATTAACCATAATCCCTAGCGCCGGTCCAATCAGCTGCAGGACCCTCAGTGATGTCAGCACCTCCCCCTCACCTTCTACATAAGGCAGTTCGGTATAGAGCAAGATGGCAGCAGGCAGTTAGAGCAGAGAAGGCAGAGACTAACAGAGCGATATAGGGACAGAGAGGAGAAAAGAGGAGGGCTATTTGTGGGTGATATTAGCACCTCCCCCTCTATATAAGCGGTTCGGTAATGGCGGTTGCCAGTTGGCTGTGTGTGGAGGAGAGAGCGGGATGGCAGCTGGCAGTTAGAGCAGAGCAGGGAGAGACTAATAGGGCAAGTTCACACTACAGAATTCTCGCTGACAATGTCCGCGGAATTCCGTCAGCTGTCCGCCCGCACGGGCACGCGCTTTACCGTCGGCTCCATAGACACCATTCTATGGGCCGGCGTATTCCGCGATCCGCTGAAAGAAGTGACATGACACTTCTTTCAGCGTATAGCGGAATACGCCGGCCCATAGAATGGTGTCTATGGAGCTGGCGGAAAGGCGCCCAGATGTGCGGGCGGACAGCTGACGGAACTCCGCGGACATTGTCCGCGAGAATTCCGTAGTGTGAACCCGCACATAGAGTGATATAGAGACAGAGCAGAGAGGAATGGCCGAAATTTAATGATTGACTGGCCAATTGACTGATTTTTTTTTTTTATTGTGATTTTCCGATTTTTGACACTTTTACAACAACATGCTTTAACAAATTCGCCCTTCTGTAATATCCGCAGTATTATAGCTACTATAATATGGCTGTTTTAATTGAATTTGTTAAGTTCGATTTGTGAATCTCAACGAGTTTGACTGAAAATTTGTGAAGCTTGCGAAAAGAATTTCTGTCTGTTTCGCTCATCTCTAGTGGAGGCCAATTAATTTGTCCTAACAGCACCCCAATTACAGCCTGCCAAGGGCTACATATATAAGGTTAGCAAAAGGACAGTACACTGCAACACATTAGTGTTGCAGTAAACCATACAAACAATCAAGCCATCACATGTTCAAGCCTTCCAAGGGAATTAAAAGTATAATAAAAAAAAAATGGTGATGTCAATGGTGATGTCAAAGTAAGCACAGTAGCTCAGTTATTAGCACTGTCCCCTTGCACTCCTGGGGTTTTAAATTCACATCCCACCAAGGGTTACATCTACAAGAAGCTTCTATGTTCTCCCAGTGTTTGTGTGGGTTTCCGCTCACATCAATAACATACAAAGAGCTGAAATTAAATGAGCCACAATAGGAACAGAGGCTAGTGGTACATAATTAAAGGGATTGTTATTATTAGATCAGTTCACCGTGGGGGGCCATATCATCAGCTCCAGGATTTCTTGATCTTCTTTACACTAAAAATAGCTCCTGATGGCATTTGCTGGATGTTTGGGTTGTCCTTCTGCAGATTAATAATTCGGAGCCTATCAGCATTTTTTTCCAATTCTGCCTAGAAGGTTTGCACACTACTGTATATGTACAGATTTTCTTTCCACTCCTGCCACCGGCAATAACTTTTTAATTATAAGATCCCTTTAAGGCCTGAAATGTATAGCGCTTTAAATAGGTTTATTGCCCATGCATGCCCAAATACATATGCACATGTTTTTCATTTTCGTTTCTTCTTTTTTACATTTTTTTTTATAACTACTGTTAATAATTTACAGATTTCCATTTATATTCATCAGTTTATAAAATATTTCCTACTGGAAGTAACCGGATAGTTTTATTTTCACATAGGTAACATACAGGACTTCTGGGGATCCGTAACGGGCTGTCACCATGGACCTTATCCAGTCCTGCAGAAAATTAAAGTCTAATCCATTACATCAATTTCCTACATAAACAGAAAAAGTTTCTTGTCACTATCAGAAAAAGGCAATTTAGGTAAAAGAAACTTTTACTCTTCCTAATTAGTTTGCACACATTAAAGATCTCATTGAAGCATATTTTTCTTTTATGGATGCTGAGGTGCTTTCTCTTCAGCTATTTGCCGGTCTTGGCTTGATTTCAGTCACATCGGGATATTTTTACAGGTGGCTGCTGTAACTCATCATGTCTCTCCAAACTTCTAAGTGTGATCTCCAAGGGTCTGTTTTATAAGGGGGTAAAAAAAGATGCTGCTAGCGTGATAAGGATCTAACAAGTTCTGCTCGTCTTATTTTTACTTTTTAAAGTTTGTGAATCAATTATATTAGTATCAAAAAAAGAACCAGAAAAAAAAAAAAACTCACACACAACTCTGATGTCTATGAGTAGCGGCTAAAACCAACAACTTATAACTCTGTAGAGCAGAGAAAAAAAAAAGAAAAAAAAAGGGGAAAAAAATTAAAATATTTATATATGGTCAGCTTGTACCTATTCTACGCCTTTGCACACACAGAATCCAAGAGAGGAAGTAAATGAATATAGCTACCCTGTTTCTACGAAAAAAAAGTCTTTTTTTTTTTTAAGTCTAGGACCTGATAGTTCTTATTTTTCAATCTAAACAGTATTTAACTGCCATACTGTGTCACACTGTTGGTATTAGTGATGAGTGAACATGTTTGTAAATGTTCATACAAATATGCTGCTAGTTATTCATTTCCGCCGATCATGAACGATCTGTTTGATGATCGGAATGGCTATAGCAATCATTTTTGAATATGCGAATGTACGCAACTGCGTAAGTTTCCTCCCACCAATTTGAAAGAGCCAGTGAACACGTGGGGCAGGAAGGGCACATCAGGTAATGTAGTAGCCATGTAGTAGCTATATGATTAACATTATTACGTACATGCGATAAAAAGGCGACGCTGAGTCAAATTTTCTATTAGTCTTTCCTGATTCTTGTGCCGTTCAGTAAAGAGAATGCAACAAGCAGGGACAGAATCGGAATTAAGTGAGGCAGCAATAGTCACAGTGGTAGTTAGTCAGTGTAGGGAGGGAGAGCTTACCGAGTAGGGCTTAAAATGAAGTGAAATTGTATATATATATATATATATATATATATATATATATAATCCCCCCCCCCCCGTTAATCTTTCTCTCTGGCTCTGCTGTGTACCAGTGATTGCAGAGTGTAATTAATATACACAGTAGTAAATAAGTCATTGTATATATACATGCAGGGGCAAATAAAAGATACAATAATACTATGTAATTGCTTCACTATTATGTATTTTATTGATTGGCAAACAAAAAACTATCACAATCAAATTTTTTTATGTTCCTGTTCGAGACTCGAACCGAACATTAGCATGTTTGTTCATCACTAGTAGTTGGGCTCCTATACTGTAAGTTCCCCTGTTGTTGGGCCTCCATACTGTATACATCCCCCCTCTGCAGATAGTCCTCATTCTTTATACCTCCCTCCACCCTCTGTAAGTGCCTCCCCCCCCCCCCAATATTAAATGTCCCCCTACTATGCATCCTCTTACCACTTCTGCCTCCCTTGCAGCTTGTGTTGAGCAGGTGGGGGCAGAACTTTACAAATATGTCACTGGTTAAATGGTCAGGAGTGGCGACAGCCCATCTTTAAATTTTAGCCACATGCTCTTATTTCCATTATGGGTTTCAGTAGTCTTTTTTTAAAGTCTTATTTTTGGAATTTTTTACCTGTCAAACATTTTAACTGGACTGTTTTTGGAACATTGCCCTCCATGGTACTAATACTGCATTCAACCTTTGTGAGCTGTTGTTTTATTTGATTAATATAATCTTCTAGCAGGGAGAGACCAGGTTTGATATGTGATGTTTTCTCTACTAAGGCTTTAAAGGACAACTCCGGCGAAAAAAATTTTTGGCTTATTTAACACACATTACAAAGTTATATAACTTTGTAATGTGGTTAAATACCCGGTCTGGCCCCCTTCCCCCACTTTCCGACCCCCGACCCCCCACTCCGGAAGTTAAAGAATGTATACATTACCTATTACGGTCGTCACGGTCCTCTTCTCTGGTGTCGGGTGACGTCAGAGCTGGGGGGCGGTCCGGGTCTTCTTCCTCTTCGGCGTCTTCATTGAGAGTGAATGGGAGAGAAAAGGCTGCTGGTGCACATGCGCACCAGCAGCCTTTTCATTGGCTGGAGCGCATCACATGGCTTCCAGCTTGCTCAGCCCTGATTGGCTGAGCTTGCTGGAAGCCATGTGATGCGCTCCAGCCAATGAAAAGGCTGCCGGTGCGCATGCGCACCGGCAGCCTTTTCTCTCTCATGGACCCGGAAGCAAGAGACATCACTGGACGGCGGAGGCAGGTGACGGTGAGGCGGACGGCGGGCGAATGGAGTGGCGATCGTCACCGGAGGGATGGTGAGTATGGTGTCTGTGTGTGTCTGTGTTTTTTTTTGGGGGGGGGGTCCCGCCGGAGTTGTCCTTTAATATCACTATTACATAGGTGAATCGCAGAGAGAATGTCTTGTTTGATAGTTCAGGAAGGGATGGTAGTTGGTGAAAGGTGATGGATATTTGTTGAGGTTTACAATCTATTTCAGGCTGTGTGATTGACGGGTCAATAGTTATTATTGAACTTGCAGAAGAATAATATATATTTTTTCCAAATGAACCAGTTGATGACATAACACTAGCATGCTCGTCCTGGTAAAGTCAACATAGTATACAGCAGGCTCAGCATTCAAGTCTGCTCCATACAGGGTACCTCCTATCAGTGGAGAGATCATCCATGCTGGCTATTTAACCATTTAGATGAGGGGGGGGGGGGATAAAAAACTGAACAATCCTTAAGGGGTTATCTAAAGGCTAACACAAGTTAAAAAAAAAAATCCAGTGCAGGCAAGGGGCACTGGAACTGTCATGATCGCTCCTGAAAAGGCATCAGTGCCACCCTCTGCTGCAAAGATTCGACCTCTGCGCCAAAGACTGCGCTTTTGGCCATGATCCATTCCTGGTTTTACTGTGTTCTCTGCTTGTGTCTTCCGTGTTCCGGTCCATGTTTTCTTTGTCCTCCCTGCACTTTTCTTGCTGTGGTCTGTTCTCTGATTGTTTCTGCCTGTGTTCTGATTGACAGCTGACCTAGCCAGTTAGTTGTCAGCACCTAGGTTCCAATCCACTATTTAATCCAGCCCTAGGCCTCAGTCTAGTGCCTGTGAAAGAGCTTTAAGCCTGGATCAAGCGTTTCTCTGTTTGCTAGTTTCTGATATTTTGACCTTGTATTTTGTTCCCTGACTTTACATACGGATCCTGATTTTGTACCTTATCTGCCAGGTTGTTGCTGACCCTTTTCTGCTGACCATTCTTTGTTACGTTTGTTTGTCTTGATCTGTCCTGTGTTGCACTTTATTCAGTGTAGGGAACGCCGACAAGTTGTCCGCAGTTACCTAGGACTGTTGAGGCAAGTAGGTAGGGAGAGCTGGTGCAGTGCCAGTGCAGGGCTGCACTTCTTATTGTTTTCCCAGAACCCTACCTGACAGGAACATAATCAAGAATTTAAACTTAACCACTCTTTTGCCCCTGCAGCACTATATTACAGCTCATGGACCTCCTCCGGCCTCCTGAATTTCCCACTACTGCAATGTTACAACCCAGCTCAGGAATGCCCGCTCAGCCAGTCATTGATTGGGGCACTTCCCACCAGGTCATGAAGACAATGTAATTCAGGAAAAACTATTTCACAGCCCAATTATTTTATAACAAGGGCTGCATTGACATTGTTATCCTTGCTTAAACTTTATACATTACCTATCCAGGCTGCAGGGCTCCTCTTGCGGTCCGCTTCTCCCCATGTCCTGCGTGCTCCAGCTTTAGAGCGGCCTGTCTGAGCTGACAGGCCGCTCAGCCAATCACTGTCCTTGGCAGTCCCGGCAAGTGTTTGGCTGAGCGGCCTGTCAGCTCAGACAGGCAGCTCTGAAGCTGGTGCGCGCGGGACCCGGGGAGAAGAAGACCGCAAGAGGAGCCCTGCAGCCTGGACAGGTAATGTAAATCGTCGGCCGCGCACCACCATTACACGTAGCGATGCGTGGTAGGTGCCCGACAATTATAGGTGCAAACCAATCGTTGTCATCGGCTAATCGTTGTATTTATTCCACGGAGCGATAATCAGCCGAATCGGACCAATTCTGCCTATTATCGTGGAATAGGCCCCTAAGTCTCCAAACATCTTAATGATCTATCAGGCCAGTAGATGCGCTGAACGCGAGAAACGGGCTGTCGCCTGTGGAATGTTTCTGCTTGCTGTAATGTCTCCTTCCTGAACGGTGATTTTATGCACAATAAATGACCTTGCATGAACTGGTGAGTGCTGTCTTCGCTCTACCTCACGATATTCACTGCTTCAAAAGACTCATCACCCCCACAGGTTAACCGTTGTTGGTCCGAATTGAGTTGGCAGCTGTTCACACTCCCTTTGCAAGCCTCATGACACAATAGTTGGGGAACACAGAATAGTTTTCTTTTCTACTCATTTGTAAACATCTTAATGATGCTCAAGGAGAAATATCCATTTTGTTCCAAGAAAAAAACAAAACAAAATATCATCACAAATCCAAGATTGCAGACTAGGAATAAAGTTTCCAGCAGGAAAGTGTTACATGAATCCATGAGCTCAGAGTATGGTCTCTTTAAAACAACTGCATGAATTTATATCTACTGTTAAAGGCATTTTAACTGCCGCTTGAGTGACATTTTGCTGACAGCAAGGGAACTATGATGTGTCGCAATCGAAGAATATAACTTGTTCTGGCACTTAATGTATTGTATTGCTCCAAACCTTTCACACACTGACACAAGAAAGTATGAAGAAGTAATACTCCCCGGGATGGTGCAGTGTCACAACGTTATTTCTGCTAACCAAAATGGGACTATATGTACTAGACAACTTGAAAGAAAAGGAAAGCTTATGTGACCTCTGTTTCGAGCAGATTTTGTGATGTAGACAGCTGTTTGCCTTTTGCTGTCTAGTTCAGGTGATGTATTACAGTATGTGACTGCACAATCCACTCTGGTGCAAGGTCAGAGGGAAAATGAGCTGCTTCTCTCTGTCATCGAGGCAAATAAGAAATAAGTGCCTATTATTGGATTTTAACCTTTATGGACCTGCATTAGTTTATGACATATCTCATGTCACTGTTTTAATGTAAAACATAAGGGACATATAAAAGGAAAAGAAAAAAAAAAAAAAGAATTCAGTCATTGTAATGTGCGAATAAAACTCTTCACAATTTTTTGCAAAATAAATTTCAACATTCTATTAGTTGGTAATATCGTAGATATATATATATATATATATATATATATATATATATATTATTATTATTATTTTTTATCAGTAATTTTGTAGAAAAACAAGTAGATCTGCAAGGGAGATACGGAACTTTTAAAAGTAAATTTTCAGGTACTTTAGTGTTTACTAAAGATGAGCACAACTGGAGCATGCTTGAGTCCCTTCATTCGGCATTTGATTACCGGTGACTGAAGAAGTTGGATGCAGTCCTAGGGAGTCCAGGACTTTTCTCAAGCCAATAAGCCTCTGAATGGAGTATCAGAATAAGCCAGACCTGGCTAGTCACATGTGTCAATTCAATAAAAAAAATTTTAGACTTAATGGACTTGTGGCGGGGGTCCGGGTGACCCAGACGCCGTGAATGCTGGCAAGAAAGTTAATAGCACCGCATGACAAAGTTTTATAACTTTGTCATGTGGTGCTAGATTAAAAAAAAAAAAAGTTACCCACTCTACCCCTTTAAGTGGGTTCTATATATTTCTTATGACTTTCTCATATTAATCCAGCTCTCTAATGAGGGAACACCTTAATTAATGGAATAATACCTCTTTTTCCTATTAACAAAGCTTTTAAATAATCAATACATTATTCTTTAGGCTTTTCTTTTCTTTGCTTGTTTAATGCCCAATGTACAGTGCATTAGGTCAATGAAAAAAAAAAAAAAAAATTAAAAAAGTATTAAGACAACTGGTTGTTCCTTTCTATGTGAAAATTCCTGGAATGCGTCAGTGCGTCATGCTCTGCCCCTGCCCCACTGATGTGGTGACGGCAGTCACATGATCTGCAGCTTGGTTGATGGGGAGGGGGGAGGATGCTCGGCCAGCTCCCAATCATCACAGCATGACGCGTTGACACAAGGTGGGCTAATGTGTCGGCAGGATTAAAAAAGATTTAGACTAATGGACTTCTGGAGGGGGCAGGACGACCCGGACACCGGGGATTCTGGCAAAAAAAGGTAATAGCACCACATTACGAAGTCATATAACTTTGTCATGTGGCATTATATAAAAAAAAAAAAAAAAAAAAAATCAGCACCGCACTTCTCCTTTAAGAGCTAGGAACAACACAGCTGTTAAAATATAGTTAACATAGCTGGCAGAACTGTAGGTTTTGTTCATTGAAATATTTTTCCCCATATACTTTTTTTGTATCTTTAGGACTTAAGATTTTTAATCTTTTCATCACATCCACGCCTCCATGTTCATAAATGAAGCGGGATGGGTGAAGGAGCGTTCATAAACCATATGCAAGAGCCCTTAGACCAAGCAACAGAAACTCATCTCAGATGAAGAGAGTCATTTGATGAGATGATGACAGTATTAATCTAACCAAACACACATCTTCCATGCCTGCGTATTACACTGAAGTTGTTCTCTTTTTCAGATTCAATCACACAATCACAATATGAAACAAACCAATCATTTCAGTACAATAATTTCGAATAAAAAGGCTTTTAATTTACCACCCTCTGTTCTTGCACTTTTTTAACTCCTCATCTTCTAGATAACTTTTCCAGACCCATATGAGGTTCCCCCCCCCCCCCCCCCCCCCCCCCTCCTTTTTCATGAATTGATATCAGTCAATAGTGATGAAAGCGGATGGCAGGCAGTAATCAACAGGTATGAGGCAAGCACAGTGATTGAGCCCAATTTATACTGCCCCATTGTACATATCCAGGCGAGTATGTTAAAGCAAATGTTTAAGCTTTTTATATGACCTTATGGGTGCCATTGCCTTGATTCCACTAGTGTGTTCCTTTTTTCAATCTGCCGCCTGGTTCTTGTGAATTGTAATGTTTTCTAAATGTCTCAAGGCAGCTCAGCCATTCGGTGGCCGTAGCGGGGTCCCGCCTCGGCCGCTGAATGACTGAGCTGCCACGTCTTGTGCGGCAGCTCAAACCAGCAAGCGGCTGCGGGACGGGGGTACAGGGCGCCACGATCCGGGACCCAGCACTGGAATCGGGGAGGTAAGTGACCTCCACCACCCATAACCACCCCCTTTCCGGCCATATCTGAAAAATACGGCCGGGCTGGAGTACCCCTTTAAAGTGGTAGTTAAACAAACAAAAAAATTCTTTCAAATGAACAGGTGCCAAAGATCTATAATTTACTTCCATTGAAAAAAATCTCAAGTATTTCAATACTTATCAGCTGCTTTATGTCCTGCTGCCACCTCTGTCCATGTCAGAAACTGTCCAGAGCAGTAGTAAATCCCCACAGAAAACCTTCCCTACTCTCCAGACTAGAAAGAACACAGCACTTCCTGTATGGCATACAGCAGCAGATAAGTACTGGAAGGCTTGAGATTTTGTAATAGAAGTTAAATACAAATTTCTGTCACTTTCTGGACCCAGTTGATGTGAAAGAAAATACATTATTTAATCAAACTGGTAAATTCGCTTTAAGGGGTTTATGTCTATTCAAGTTTTGTGTTCAATAAAACATCATACAGATACAATGAAAGGTATCAGATCATTCTTTAGGTCATCTCACCAACAAGATAGACCTTATGTCAAAGCATTGATGGCCTGGAAAGCCTGGTCTATGTGTATTCACTACCTATAAGTCAAACCAATGCATTTCCCAATTACCGATAATGAAGGCCCACTCGAATAATCGCTGGATCGTCTGTGTGGCTGATCACTTCCGTTATTGTCTTTCCCCTACTTACATGGGAAGATATAGTGCCAGCAAAAGATGATTTATTAGGCTACAAATTCTACAGTATTGGAACGTCCATGGAATGAGCAAATTGCTGCCCTGTAAATGATTCATAAGCATGAGGAAGAGAAAGAAATTCTCATTTTCCCTGGTTAAAAATTACTTATCCTATGGCACCCAGTTACTAATTGCTATGTTTGCATTGTCATTGGACATATACAAATAAAAATTAAGAACCAGCATTCCCAACCCCATTCTTTCAAATCAGCATAAAATACCATAAAAAGATAAAATCGGCATAAAACAGCATAAAAAGTGAAAAAAAAAATTAAAATTAAAATAGCACCTTTTGCCTCCCTACATTCTGATAGCCATAACATTTTATTTTTGCTTTATGATGTTGCTTTGTCAGGTCTTGCTTTTTGCACTTCAAGGTATATTTGGCATCATTTTGTAGCACATAAAATGTAGTGGGCAATTTATAGTTACATTTTTTTTTCCACAGTGTTCCTAACACCTTACCATGTGTTTGATATTAATTAAGTTATTTAACTAGAAGGACTTCTGAGATATGTATTTTTAGTGACTTTTTTGTGATCTGTTTTATTTCACGTTAGTGTGCTTTATATAAACAAATCATTTTATTCAATCGTTTTTGCTTTATTGCAATCAATAAAGCATAACTTTTATTCTTCCAAAAGATAAAATTAATTTTCACACAGTGTTATGAACAATAGTGAAATCTATTTCAAGAAATGCAAAAATAATAATGGTCTCCAAAACTGTCTGAGAGCCACCGTGTCTACTAGTCCAAGGTTCAAACCACAATCCATATCCAATGTTTAAAGATACATCACAGGTAAGTCACTGATGTAGAACACGACGAGCAACAACATATATCAGACTGAGGAGAACTAAGCACCGGAGATGACCAACTAACCGATTTTAACCCACTGTTAGGCTGGTGTCGCCAAATGCAATAGAGTGGGAAATCAGGTAAGTCATATATCAGTCAAGTCCAACACCAAAGTATCAGTAAACCACGCCCAACGCGTTTCAAAGACAAGTGTCCGTCTTATCATCAGGGGCCAAACGGTCACAAATGCATGGTACAGTTAGAAATCATTCAAAGAATATAATAAGCATGTGTAAACAAAGACAGTAAAAACACATGATATTAGGGATGATGCTTCCGGTGGGGGCCAGAGGTGGCTTAAGTACTCACTACCAGGGAACAGCAAGGACCCGCTGGTTATGTGTACAGATATTTGCAGTGGTTGGTGTTGAACACTACAAAGAAGAATGGAGTAGTATGAATACCCTAATTGATCAATTTAAGGCACTGTCAACACGAGTGACATATATATATATATATATATATATATATATATATATATACTTACTAAACCCGCTGGGTCAGTTGGCTAGTCCGTGGGTGTAGTGAGCTGTGTCATAGCCTGACCTATAAGCAAAACATCCGCTGTATAAGCAAAATAGACATCTAATAGCACAAGCGAAATACCCGCAATGGGGACATACTTACTAACTGGTCCGTCCACCCGTAGGATCGCATCCCCTCATCCCGCAGTGGCAGAATGCCGGGAGCGCTAGTCGCAAGTGACGTCACAATAATCGCAGTCACTCCTCCAGACCGCCCACAGGGGGAGTGGCCCGCCCCGTATAGTAAACAGAGCGGCGTGTTAGCGCTGAATGTGCTCCGGAGATCATGGACAACGTACAGTCGCTCGATATAGTGTAATCTTCGGCGCTGTAGTAATAAAACAGGCTTTATGGTTGTTTTATTGATCTGGTTACAATTGGCTAATTATCAATAATGGGGCTCATGGTTATTACAGTATATGCTGTCTGCTAAGCATGTTGGCTCTGCTGAGGTCAATTACTCTAGATTAGCTAGATCAAAATACTCATATGACGATTAGCATTAGAATTAGGCAGAACTATTATTCTGAAAGATGGAAAAATTTACAGGTTAAAAATTAGTGACTTTAGGGTGATGAGTTGACAGGGACGGTAGGCAAATAAGAATAGGATCTGAGAAATCCCTAGAATTCCCAACACTATGGCCCTATGCCTAGGTGGGGTGGCCGTCCTAAAAAGGACGGTCCCACACTGGAACCTAACCTATTACGCCCTATTTGGCCCTGAGTTGACCTCCTGGCTCAACTATCTTGGTGAGCAGTCCACTAGGACTGTCCCTAGCTGCCTATCCGAGCCAGTGCAGTGAAGATAAATGGGTACTTTAGATAAAACAAGCCGCGTCATCAGCTGCTCAGCCGCGATTGGCTGAGCATAACTTTGCTCAGCCAATCGCGGCTAAGCACAGTTATGACGCGGCGGGGGGGGGGGGGGGGGCGGCAGCGATTCGGCCGTGCGTCCAAAAATGACGTTTGGCACAAGATGGCGGACGGCCTCGACGCGGATAAGGTAATGTATAATGCACCACACACTTCCGAGTACACGGGCGGGGGTGGTGGGACACGGGGAAGGGGGCGATTCACAGACATAACATACGTACATTACAAAGTTGTATAACTTTGTAATGTGTGTTATTCTGTAAATATTTTTTTAGCGCCGCACTACCCCTTTAAATGTTCACTAATGTAGCACACTGTAGATAAAGTTCATATATGAGCAAATTATTTTAAAAAATTTACCACAAAATTCAGAAACTTTGCGAACCAAACAAATCTATACATACTTGTCCATGTTCTCCTGTTGTGCTATTCCGTGTCTTTAGCCGCCTTCAGCCCGTTCAAGCAATTACTGAGTGACAGAGCTGCAGCCAGTGATTGGCTGAGTGGTCGGTTACTCTTGAAACAAAAGAGTGACAGACTGCTCAGCCAATTACCGGCTGAGGTGCTATCCCTTCCCAGTCAGTTAGTGATTGTCTGAACAGGCTGTAACTCTGCTCCACAAATCACTGACTGACTGAGAAGGTACAGCGCTACAGTCAGTGATTGGCCATGTGATTATTTTTGAGTCACAGCTTGCTCAGCCAATTTCTCTAGTGATTGACTGAATCGCTGAGCCAATCACTGATGGAGAAGGTAAAGCAACGTGGTCAGTGATTGACTGAGCGAGCAGTCACTCTGTTGTCTTGAGTGACAGTTTACGGTCACTGGCCGTGGCTCTGTTCCTCCGTCCCAGTGATTTTTCTGAAAGGGCTGGAGGCACCTGAAGACACTGGGGGGCGAGTTTTATTAAAGAATTTAGTAAACATTTGCTTGGTCAACTAATCAAATTTTTTGCTAAATTCTCTGGATTCTATTTTCTATTTTCTAACTGTTTTTTCCAATCACTTTTGCATTTAATCCTAAAGGGACTAATGAATACTGTAGCTCAGCTACTTTGATCGAACTTCAAAAATCCTGATGATCGATCATCTCTAGTAACAAGGTATCAAACAAAGTAAATAGCAAAAGATAGCTAGCTTAGTCACTTGAAATGAACAAACCCAGAAGGAGATTGGAGCATGGACTCCAGCTCCTTTATCAGAACCAAATCTGACTGGCCGGAAAAACCTGTCAGTCAGGAATCAAGTGCAAGGTGATTAATAGCGCTGCAGCTGCCGTCAGCCTTTGACATGTTGTTTACACAGAAAGTAAATTGCTTTATTGGAATAAAGCAAAGATACAACGATATACATGGTATTAAAAAAAAATAAATGATTGGGTTGGAGCTGGATGAGTCTGATCTGTTTAGCTGAATCCGACCCTGCTCATAATGACATTATTGATGTATGTTATATATTACATTATACATAAAGAGGCCGCCCATAACATTTTGCATAACTTCTCAACATCTTGCTTTTGTTTTGCACTTGGGTGCAGAAGTTGGTAATATGCAATTGTCGACAGTGATCCAGTGTGACAGCAGAAAATTCCGTCATTATATTAGTGTCACTGCCCATTATTACCGTAATTCAATCGACTCAGCTAAATGTTTGCAGAATTTATGATACAGAACCGATGCATTGAAATCTATTAGTACTCAGTTAATCCACATACCAAGTAGAGCGTGTAGATTGCCGAGTCCTACAGGCACAATGCACAACAAATATATTTTCTTTAGAAACACCTAAACTAGGAAAATATTACTGTCATCACTTTTTTTTTCTGTCCTTTTTGACTTACTTGAAAGCAGCAAAGCTAATGTGCATGAAGTGTATAAGAATGGGAGCCTCAAGTGCAAAGCAATGAATATGAACAGTATTATTACAATATTTCCAATGAAATACGCTGGGATCCGAAACGCAACAGTGATACTGATTATAACCGGGAGCAGCAAAACAGGGAAATGTTTATGTGATCTATAAATGATCTTTGAATGTAAATTTTAGAAAATAAGAAACAAATGAAGCTATATGGGAAATCATCCAGAGTTATTATACTTGAAGAGGTTTTTTCAGGATAGACAGCTCCATAAATACAAAAGCTGCCATGAACTTCTGCTGCAAGGAGTGGAGGTAAGGGTGGTGCAGTATTACATGGTAGCTAGTCAGATGGATTAATGACTAGAGATGAGCGAAGCAAATCTGGGGAATCAAGATTCGCTGCGAATCGTGTTGTCAATTTGCTTCATTCTGCTAAGAGAATTCCCAAAGATTTGTCCAGAAAATTTGCAAAAAAGAAATAAAAAATGGCGTCCAGACATGCTGTGTGGAGCGTTACTGGGTGGGAGAAAGGGATTAACCATAATTATTAGCGCCCGTCCAAACAGCTGCAGGCCTCTCTGTGATGTCAGCACTTCCCCCTTTATGTAAGGAGGTTCAGTAACGGAGGTGGCCAGTCGGCTGTGTGTGGAGGAGAGAGCAGGATGGCAGCAGGCAGTTACAGCAGAGCGGGCTGGCTATACACCTTCAATGATTGACGGCTGCATGGGCTTAAATAGGGATCCTAGCAAAAAACTATGAGCCCCATATATGGGCCCCAAGAATCCTTGTGTCAAGGCGGTAGTGATCGCGGAGGAGTGATCCACGCATCTTTACCGGATGAGGTATGCGCTGTAATGGTTCTGATTTTGTGGGTCTCATGGGTCTATGCAGTATATCTATACTGCATAGATCTCTATGAGAGATCAGAGTAGTATAACTAAAAGTCCCCCAAGGGATATAACCCTAACCCCAGCGGGAATAACCCTAACCCCAGGGAGACTTCTAGTATGTGTGTAAAAAAAAATATATTAATAAAAAATCACCCCCCTTTCCCCATTTAATAAATAAATAAACACGTTTGTTATCACCGCGTGCTTAATCGCCCAACCAATAATTTATTTAATTACTGATCCCTCAAGGTAAATGGCGTAAGTGGCAAAAAATTCCAAAGTGCAAAATTTCACATTTTTGGTCGCATCAAATCCAGGAAAATTGTAATCAAAAGCGATCAAAGGTACCGATAGAAAGAACCCATCATGGTGCAAAAAGTGACTACTCACACCGTCCCATAGACCAAAGGATAAAAGCGCATTAAGCCTGGGAATATTTAAGGAACAAATATAAAAAAAATAAAAAAAAAGTTTTAATTTTTTAAAAGCCATCAAATAAAAGTCACACAAGTTACATTGTAACAACTTGAGAAACATGCATAAAAGGTCAATTTTACCCTCTGGCAAATGCCGTAAACACGAAACCTCCCCAAATTAAAAAAAAAATTGTGTGTTTTTCTGGTTCCGCAACATGCTTTATGCAAAAATTAAGCCTGCCATTGCAAAGTACAATTAGTGGCGCAAAAAATAAGGGCTCATGGTGGGTCTTTAGGTGAAAAAATGCAAGTGCTATTGCCTTTTAAGCACAAGGATAGGGTTAAGTAATACATAGAGTATTTGGATTTTGCTATTTACTTTCCAAAAATTTCCCCATTATATTTCTGCGATAGGCAGTGGAGTTTATGGAATATGCTTGAATCTTTCTGACTCTGCCACAATGTGCAGAATGTAGTAGCGGCTATATAATATTTATTACGCTGCACATCATTTGAATTATATTACTTCAGTTGCTGCTTCTTCCATCTTACCTACTTAACCTTCTCCGCGAACTCGCCATCCTATGTTTCACAACACAAACACTCCACAAAAATCTCCAAATCAATTTCATTAGGAGTTAAAGGTAAGACACGCCAGATCTGAATGGCGGCAGCGCATAAATAAATAAGTAGAAAAAGCTCCCGGCAGAAAGAGAATTTTTCAGAAATTCTGTACTTTTTTTTTTCCCTCTCTTCCCCTGTATCATTTCCCGACCATATTTATCTCTGCCCAAACTAGGTGCTGACAGCATTATATAATGATGAACATCCTGTCAAAGCAAACAAAAGCTGCCTGCATTATTGCTGCTATAGCGTAACAAAAAAATAAGGCACAAGATATTGGGTGACTGGCCAATAATAAACAATGCAATTGAGAGCCATAAATCATAGATGATTTACTGCAGAAGTGCAGAGCACAATAGTAAATAATAAGGTTTGGAGTGGAGGGTAAAATTTATTAAGCAATGGGTGACTGGGCTAGACAAATGGTTCTTTAATGCTTCAGTCGTTGGTTAACTACTTCCTACCAGTATAGAAGGTATGGAGGTATGTGGGTCAGTTTCCATGAGCGTAACTTTACTTCTTGGTTTATATGGTTTAGTATTCTCTGTTTTTAGGAGCTAAGTAATTTCTTTATTTATACAATTTCATTGTAATAATATATTTTTTATACATGTATACAATTATAGAAATGTCCTTAAATGGACCTTTTATGGGAAGAAGATGCCTACTAGGCAATACTCTGCCTACTCTGCCAATAGCTATACATACTTGGTCCTTCTACAGGAGTATGAGATCATCATATGGGCAACACCATCACCACAGCTAAATGTTGAGATCCTGAAGGTCAATCCTCATGCACTTGAGCAGGGGTCTGTTCATTTATTGGCTGATAGTATTAACATTAATTCAAGATCATTGATGTGTCCCCGATCAGTAGTAACCCCTTGAGCAAAGTGGCAGCGGGCAACTGGGCTACAGCCCCTGGCCTAAATACTTGAAACAGAAGACAAAGAAGATTAAAAAACACAATAAGAATAGTCAGAAATCCAGGTCGCAACAGTGCCTATTTCATCCATTGACATGCTGCCCTCTCCAGGGCACACACTGAGAGACTACTGGTGTCTCCTCCGTGGCAATCAATGAAATGTCTAGAAAGGCCAGAAACGGCTTTTCTGTGAACCGCACTGTGTGAACGAATGTCTAACAGGTGTTCGCTGATGCGTAATTTTAACATACGTTTTGTTGAGCCCACGTATTGTAAGCTGCAAGAGTTACATTCCGCTACATAAATAATATGTGTGGTTTTACAATTAATGAAAGATTTGATTAAAAAATTACGTCCAGTATTGCAAGATGTAATAGATGTCTGTTTAATGGCATATTTGCACAGTGCGCATCTAGGGGTTCCACATTTGTAGAACCCTGTGGTTTTAAGCCAGTTAGTATTATTTGTACTTTTATAGACACGGGTGTTAATATTACTAGGGGATAGAATGTTACCTAAGGTTTGGCCCCTTCTGGCTACACACCGTATGCCAGATGCCAATATTTTTTCACATTTAGAATCTTGTAGCAGTATAGGAACATATTTTTTAACAATGTTAGTGATTTCTCTATACTGGGGGCTATATACAGTGGAAAAAGTGAGTTGATTTACTTTTTTGTTATAGGACTTTATAGCCTCTCTATTGTCTGTCCCATTACTGGGATGCTGTCTGTCTAGCAGATGGTATATTCTATCATGAGATTCAGCTTTTTTACGTGCTCTCTCTATCACTGCAGAGCCATATCCTCTGCTTTTTGTCTCCCTGTGAGTTCCTCGGCCTCTATTAAATAAGAGGCATCTTTGGAGCAATTTCTGCGAGTGCGAATGAACTCACAGGGAGATTTCTGGTGACATGATTGGGATGACTACTACTAGCCTGTAAAACGCCATTTCCGGCGGTAGGTTTTCTATACAGGCTAGTAGTGATATAGCCATCTTCCAAAGAGAGTTTTAAATCCAGGAATGGGATAGATTCTGTCTCGAATTGGTATGTGAATTTTAGGTTTAACGTATTCCCATTAATATATTTTACAAAATTTTCTGCATCAGACCTATTACCCCTCCATACCAGGAGGAGGTCGTCTATATACCTCCCGTACCAGAGAATAAATTCTCTGTACGGGTTATTGATATTAAACAAGACGACCTCCTCCCAGTAAGCCGGGGGGGCGACTGGGTCCAGCTATTAAGAAAACGAGAGGCTTTTTGGATTTTGTTTTTGGACACTCGTTATCCTAAAGGTTTGAACCTGAAAAATGATCTATACTATATTTATTAATAAGTATTTATATTTTGTATTTATATGTATTTGTATTCCATTACTCGTTTTTTTGTGTAACTGGGCTTGTAAGTAAGTCATGTGGCCTCCACGTCAGACTAGTGACGCCCTTAGGGGCAGTCTGTATGTGGAGACTTGCATCTTACCAGTATAAAAATGTATCAGTATCTAACACAATTTGCCATGATTAAGAGGCTTATTTTTTTCTCTCTTTCTCTCCTTTCTCTCTTTCTCTCTCTTTCTCACTCTCTTTCTTTCTTTTTTTCTTTCTCTCTCTCTCTCTCTCTCTCTCTCTCTTTCTTTCTCTCTCTCTCTTTCTTTCCTTTCTTTCTCAGGCCTAAGCAAAATAACAATAATGATTTAGTACACTTATTCATGTGCTCGGTTTTCCATTATACGAGACATAAAAGTGTTATGCTACAGCTAATGAAAATCGACAATGTTGGCCCCCAACCAACTAAAGCTGTGAGCTCTGGTCTGCAAGGGCTAAGAGTCGGATCTATGGATTGAAAACAATACGTGCCACGATAAGTCATATCCCTTGAAGATATATATTTATCATGCTGAACAGAAATTAAGCTAGCACAACACTGCCATACAGTAGTAATACATTTTATAGATCAATAAACACCAATCATTCAGGTTCAATGTACAACTCTTTATTTTCTTCTTTTCATCATAATTTATAAAGGACACAGTTAATAATAAATATGAACCTTTACTTTCTTATTGATTTCATACATATTAAACCAACACTATTTATTATGTATATATGATTGCTTTATCTAAAAATGTATTGTTCATCAAAGCCTCAATTCCCCTGGCCAAGGCAACCTTAGCGTTACACATAGGCTGTGGACTATTACTATATGTTATAGGGACCCCGTGACCACACATTGTATCTTTGTTGCCGAGTCCTGCAGGGCCCAGTAGGGTAAATTCACTATTACACACCGCCATTGTATAATGCAGGACAGGGTATGTATTATTTGTAACTTTTCTCTAGTCAAGAGATGACTATGCTGAACAGAGGCTACTAAATACTAATACTAAATAAAAGAGGGGCAGCACTGCTACATTCTGCGCATTCACAATTAGTGGTGGTCACCTTTACCATGTTGTATCTGAGCATTGTCTGGAGGCACCAAGCAATGACAACTTTTGATACTATTGGCTGCTCTGAATAGCTGGTCCTTTACGGTGTCAATGCCTCTTCTTATGATTTAGTACTCCTCCCGGCACATGGTCAGAACAGAAACTAAATGGTGGATGGAGGAGACCAGGACTGGAAATGAGCAAGCTGCTGACTAGTCTTGAGCAGTACTGCTGATCTGTTGAAGTTTGACAACATTCTCTGAACCCCAACACTCAGCATTTGACTCCTGGTGGTTGGACGAGCTGGATGCTGCCCTAGGAATACCTATGGCTGTATCCATGTTTTCCAGGACTCACTAGGGCTGTATCTAACTTCTCCAGATGTTGGGAGTCAAACATTGGGTGTTTGGGTTTAGAGAACCTTGCTGAACATGAATAGTTTTGCAAAACTACTTTTATTCACAGGTTTATGTAAGGCAGAAAGCTCCCCCTTAATAATATTCAAGTCTAGTGGCAGTCACATCACATTTTAGCTGTACGCTACTGCTATATGTTAGGATATACTGTACTGGGACCATGCTGTAATATAGTTTAAATTACCTTTTTAATAGCCAAAATATGATGCAGTCTAAGTCTAGCTATTGTACAGCAGCCTCTTCCATCTATTTCAGCACAGCACAGTCGTGATGCCAGTGCCGGCTGGGCACACAGGTATGCGGGCACACCTGCTTTCAGTTTGAGTGGGCTGGCTATATCTTTTCCCCTGTGGACAGTAACCGGCCGGGCTGTTTGGGGGTCGCTTGGGCAATAATCACGGTGGTCCGAAATGAAGGAGTCAACCATCAGGACTATTGGCACTGTCACCCACAGAAAGGGGAGATAACCCAAGGAAGTGATTGCTGTGTCGGTGCTTGGTGAAGAACCACAGAGTCCTGTTAAAGTAAATATACTCTTGTTTACTGTGAAGATATTTGATACAGGAAAATACAGTATACTTTTGTCTTGATAAGTTAATTTATACTTGATAAATCAGATCTGTACTGACAGTTGAACGACTGATACAGCCGTGCTGACGGGGTTGTGTGCTGAGAGGTATAAAAGGATCAGAAGATTAGAGAGGAGGATGTCGAGAGAGTCCCAACCCAAGTAGTACTGTGCTCTGCCAGAAATTTAGAGGTAGAATAAGTAGAATACTTAAAAGTAGAGAGAATAACTGTGCCTTGTGCCCTCTTTGGTCTTTGCACCACCTATTTTTACTTACTATATTAAAAAATTTTAAATTTTAAATTTTTTAAATTACTTTTAATACAATTTATGTAAAAACTGTACCAGTAATAGATTAGAAAAAAACTAAAACTAAGTAAATAAATTTCACCATTTTGTATTTTGGTTCATTACCCCCTTCAATTCCACTGGGTTCATTTGACCTTTCCTAGACAAACAATACAGAAGGCAAAATGGCATCTCCTTCTCACGGAATTGATCAATGAAAACCTTGGAATCATTTTTATGGTTTATTAGGTTTAAATTGGCGTGAAAAGGCAGTCACATCTGGTCTGGATGCATTCATGCATTTTCTAACCATTGTGTTTCAGCTTTTGTATGGAACACAACATAAAAAAAAAAAAATTGTTCCTTATTTTTTATTTATTTATTTTTTATCATAGTATTCTATGTGTGTTTTTTAACTTGTGGAAGCGGTACAGAAATCCATCCAATGCACCCCTTGTGGAGTTATTGAAGTGACCAGCAAAACAAACTGTATTGATTTTACTCAACTTTGAATGTTGGAAAACAACGGGTAATTTTGACATTATCTTGGCATTCAACCTGCTAAAGTGCATAGTGCTTTTAGAGCCATGTGAAAAGGTCATTTCAATAATGTTGTTGCTATAGCACATCAATTTTATGCAACAGCTGCGTAGCCTACTCGGAATGCTAAGAGACTTTACATATAAATAAGGATTTCGTTATTGGTTACCAGCCAGTTATTATAATGAAAGCTATTTAAATAGTCGGTGGAGGCTTTTAAAGTGCGAATGGTTTATTACATTCATGACATTTGTCTCATTGTACGATAAATTATTGAGATTACAATACAAATTTAAAAAAAAATTGGTGGACGGGGAGTTTTTATACACCTCAGACAAAACACGTGCAGTATTTTCATTGATCTTAGATGCTGTGTTTTATTATTCTTTTTTAGTTAGTTATATGATATTATATAACTTTATATACAATGCATTGCAAAAGTCTTAAGGCCAATTGAATTTTTTTCCTCCGCCCCTTCTAGAAGCTAGAATTCTTAAATTTTTCTATCTATGCTATCTCTAGTCTGTGGTTCAGGATGATTTCAGTGTGACCCAATTTATCTAACTTTTTATCTATCTTCCGAAATTTTAACTTTTTTTTTTAAGCTTATTAAATCTGTTCTGTTCTGACCTCTGTAATATTTTTTATTTTTTATTTTTATTTACTAGCTATAGGGATTTATGAGGGCTCATTTTTATTGTGCTATGCTGTGTGTATTTTTTTTTACATATTTTTTTATTTTTTGGGTGGCACACCTGTGAAGATGTGACTTTTAGATCACTTCCTGGTTCACACTTTGTGTAAAGTGATGTAACCAAAAATAAAGAATTTAAGGCTCCCCAATTTTTTTTCATATTTATACTGCTGACCATGCAGGATCAATAATATTATTAAAGACCTTACTCAGATATCAGATATGAACTTAACCTAACTGCATGGGGCTGCGGCCCGTGACCCCCCGCCAGGGCCCACGCACCCTCTAGGGGACTTTTATAAGTAAGCAACAGATTGCTTTCCATGATTAGCAGTATGCTATTGCAAGTAATTTAACCCCTCAACGACGCATGACGGGTATACCATTAAGGGGGATCAGAGAGGGCTCCTGGCGTGATCCCTCTCTGTAGCCTGCGGTCCCCGATTGCTTTGTGCAGCCAGGGACCGCGGGTATTAGCCACCGCGGCTGATCGCTGCGGCTGGCTAATTAAGCTTACAGCTGCATTTGTATAGTGGTGGTGGCCCCTGTCCCTGGTGTCTAGTGGGGGATCTCCTCCCCGCGATGCAATCGCGGAGGGGAGATCCGTTCTAATGAGCCATCCGGGGCTGATCCGGGGAATGATGCTGATCCCGGCTCGGCAATCCATTTAGATGGTCTGCAGCAGACCATTATAATAGAGCAATGATCTGATGGATCATTGCTCTATTATATATACAGCATTGATCTCAATGGGAGATCAGTGCTGTGTATATATAAGTACCCCAGGGAGATCAGTGCTGTGTATATAGAAGTCCCCCAGGGGGCTTATAATTACTGAATGTAAAGAAAGAATAAAGTGTTTTTATTAATAAAATTCCCCTCCCCTAATAAAAGTCCAAATCACCCACCTTTTTCCATTTTATAAATAAAAATAAATAAATAAACAAACATGTTTGGTATCACTGCGTGCGTAATCGCCAGAAATATTAATTTATTTAATTCATGGTCTCTCATGGTAAACGGCGTAAGCGCAAAACAATTCCAAAGTGCAAAATTGCGCTTTTTTTGGTCGCATCAAATCCAGAAAAATTGTAATAAAAAGCGATCAAAAAGTCACATATGGGCAATCAAGGTACCGATAGAAAGTACAGATCATGGCGTAAAAAATGACACCTCACACAGCCCCATAAACCAAAGGGTAAAAGCGCTATAAGCATGGGAATAGAGCGATTTCAAGGAACGTTTATTTTCTGTAAAAGGTTTTATTTTTTTCCGAGCCATCAATTAATATAAAAGTTATACAAGCTGCATATTGTTTTAATCGTATCTACTTGAGGAACATATATAACATGTCAGTTGTTCCATAGGACACGCGGTGTATAAACAAAGCCCCCCCCAAAAAAATATATTTTTTTTTTCACTTTTTCTTCAATTTCACTGCGCATATAATTTTTTTCTGGTTTCGCAGCATATTTTATGCAAAAATACAGCCTGTCATTGCAAAGTAAAATTAGTTACGCAAAAACTAAGGGCTCATGTGGATCCGTAGGTGTAAAAATGCAACTGCTATGGCCTTATATACAGAAGGAGGAAAAAACAAAAACGCAAAAACGAGGATTAGCACGGTCTTTAAGCGGTTAAAGAGATTCAACTGGTGTAAGAAAGTTATACAGATTTGTAAATTATTTCTATTAAAAAATCTCGACTTCTAGTATTTTTTAGCTGCTGTATGTCCTGCAGGAAGTGATGTATTTTTTCCAGTATGACACAGTGCTCTCTGGTGCCACCTCTGTGAAAGAAACTTCCCAAGGCAGGAGAGGTTTTCTATAGGGATTTGCTACTGCTCTGAACAGAGGTGGCAGCAGAGAGCACTGTGTCAGACTGGAAAGAATACATCACTGCAGGACATACAGCAGCTAAAAAATACTAGAAGTCGAGATTTTTTAATAGAAATAATTTACAAATCTGTATAACTTTCTGACACCAATTGATAAAAAAAAAAAAAAAAAACATTTGTTTTTCCCGAGTACCCCTTTAATGTCATAGCAAATGCCTTGTACCTTTTGAGAGTGAAAGATAAAATAGTACAATCCACCAAGCAGACGGCTGATGAAAAAAACAAGACTGAGGAATTTCTTGAGTTACTTAACTTTATCAGGTCAGGTCACTCGCAAGGTGTTGAATAAGAATAAGAAACAGTGAATGTAGTGAAGGTAACAATGTGTGCTATTATTACAGTGCAAGGTATTGTTTATGTCCTCTATCACCGCAGCCTCTATAAAATATGCAGGAGATATACAAGAAAAACAAAAATCACTTTAGAACTTTTATAAAAAATAAAAAACAACAAAGCGATTGAAAAACATTTATAAAAAGTCGACTTGATTTGTATTCAGTATTGATACAGTCACAATGAGTATAAATAGGACAAAATGATGTATGACAATAATTACTCAGCGCTCAGTCCACACAGCATTGCATTGCTCTAAAACAGTGATGAATTACAGCCAGGCCCTATTAGTTCTGCAGATATCAGATTTTTTTCATATAAATACAATGCAATGACCTTACAGACAAGTGTATTGTTGGTTGGTTATTAGCTGTGGATATAAATGATACGGGGAACTAGTGCCAACTTGAAAACCCTCTTATGGGATCATCAGGAGATGTTTTGCTAAGATTTCATTTGGTGAATGGAGAACCTGGAAAGGAGCCAAGTGGAAAGAGAAGATTCCAGTCCATCCTTGGGCTGTTTGAGGAGTCCTATTAGCTGCTAGCGGAGATGGATCCTATAAAAAAGGCGTTATCTACTCATACAGGGGCCCTAGACAGAACAGGTGATGCTAGTTTATGAAAGGATTTGTCCAGTGAAAACTTTTTTCTTTCAAATCAACCGGTGTTGTATAGATTTGTAATTTACTTCTATTAAAAAATCTCAAGTCTTCTCATGCTTATTAGCTGCTGTATGTCCTGCAGGAAATGTTGTTTTATTTTCAGTCTGACACAGTGCTCTCTGCTGACACCTCTGGCCGAGACAGGAACTGTCCAGAGGAAGAGAGGTTTTTTATGGGGATTCGTAGAAAACAGAGACAGAGATGTCAGTAGAGAGCACTGTGTCAGACTGAAAATAAAACAACATTTCCTGCAGGACATACAGCAGCTAAGAAGACAGAAGACTTGAGATTTTTTAATAGAAGTAAATTACAAACCTATATAACTTTCTGATATCAGTTGAATAGAAAGAAAAAGCTAAACCCTTTAAAGACAGGTTACTGGCACGGACATGTGTGCTGGATTTTTTTTTTTTTTAAACTGGCACTGCAGTTTTTGTGCCAGAGCCAGAAGTGGACCCAACAGGAAAGAGAAGTACCAGTTCTCCCTTTATATTTTCCATCCCATTTGAATCCACTTCTGGCTTTGGCACAAAAGGACAGCATTTGTTGGCATGTTTTAGAGATTAACGCTAACTCACTGGTTTTTTTTTTACAGTTTTTTTTTTTGGAGAGCGTTGTTGAAACCCAAGACAGACATATTGAACATCTGTTCAGTGATTTGCATAGCTACAGCGCCACCTACCAGTTATTTTTTGTTCTTTTTTTTTTACTTTAATTAAGGAGCACATGATGTAATGTGTCCCTTGTGCGATGTTCATCTCATATGGAGCATTACAAAGCCCTCAAGAGTACAATAATTTTGGGCAGTTTAATTTACATAACCCTATAGGAAAAAGGGAGTACAAACTTACTAGGCTACTTTATTCTATAACCCCATTCATGATCAAGGTCATTTGTGCCCAGATGTCGGAGTCAAATTAATGCAATGTTCCTCCCCGCCTTCTTAGAGCCATAACATTTTTATTTTTTCACCTACAGGGCTGGTTCGGGTGTCATTTTTTGCACCATGATCTTTAGTTTATATTATTATCATATTGATGTAAAAGAAAAAAAATCCTGATATATATAATAATAATAATAATAATAATAATAATAATAATAATAATAATGATAATAACAACAACAACAATAATAATAATAATAATAATAATAATAATAATAATAATAATAATAATAATAAAACAGCAATCCTGTGTCGTCACGTCGTTTAAGCCATTCACCTTGCAGGAACAATGATGTGATATTATAGTAGAACGGACAATTTCACATGCTATATGTAATGTTTTTTTTTTTATATTTATTATAATATTTATTTATCTGACATATTTTTTTATATTTTCCAAAGAGGTATTTTGAACTTTTATTGGAGGGTTCATAAGGGTTTTTTTTAATACTTAAAAAAAATATTACACTTTTTAACACTTTTATTTTACTGTAAACCATGCAATCATTAGGTTGCATATACAGATCTATGCTATGCTATAGCATAGATGAGTGTTATCGTGGATCTGTGCATAGAGCCTGCCTGAGACCAAACTCTATACACAGAATGCCGATCCAATAGGATGGAGGTAAGTGGCTTACCCCCGCCCATCGGCACAAGTGCACAGGGCATTGGCAGCAGGGACATATATAAACGTATTGTGGATGTTAAGGGGTTAAAAAGGTTATCCAGCATTAGAAAAACATGACTTCTTTTTTCCACGCTTTTCTCCAGTTTGGATAGGGTTTTGCAACTCAGTTCCATTGAAATAAATAAAGCTTAATTGCTAACCACACCTGAACTAGAGAGAAGAGTCGTGTTGTCTCTGGAATAAAGTGGCCATGTTTATTTTTTTTCTTTACGCTGGATAACTCTGTTTACAATATATAACAAACCTTAATATGAAGCCAGTTTCTGTAGACAGTCTAATGGCCAACTACACCTAACACTGGTCTTCGTAAAACAATGACCTAGAAAAAGTCTTAGTAATAACCTTGTTTTGGGGGACAGCTCCACCCACATCTCAGTTGTCTTCACACCTTAAACGTCAGACATTGTTTTTATTGTTGCTGAATGACAATGTGACAACAATCTTGAATATTGTGTGGAAGGAATCTAATACCAGAGGTTCCTTAGTAATGTGATGCTGAATTTATAATGTAATTATCTCTTGGTCATAGTCATGCAGTAAAGATAGGGATAAAAAATGATTACATTCAATCTTGGGTCATTTTTTTTTGTCAACTTCTATCATCACTGAAGTCTATTTGATAAAAATAAAGTACTTGACCTGCTAATTGTTCATTCTCAATCTTATTAAACAGGGACGGAGGTGAATAATTGCATATGGCTTGCAATGCACTGTGGTTTTCTGCACTTAAGTGTGAACTATATTACAGATACGGAGAAGAGTATTTAATTAATTAAAGAACACTGCATTTTATATATATACAGTGGTACCTTGGTTTAAGAGTAACTTGGTTTAAGAGCGTTTTTGTTTAAGAGCTCACAGTTTTTCAAAATTGTGACTTGGTTTAAGAGCATTGCTTTGGTTTAAGAGCTCCCTGTACTGGGTGGGAGTGCGAGTGGAGGAGGGGCATGGTCTATAAAGCGGGGTCTACAGCACTGTACTCTGACCCAGGAAGTCTCCCTCACCTTCCAAATCATAGCAGATCCACTTCAGGCTGGGGCTTGCATCAGGGGACAGGACTGTGTAATCTCTCCATAGCTGTAACACCTCTCTCCCCGGACAGAGAGTGCTGCTATACTGTGCCCACATCTATCCTGCTCATTCCTTTCTGCTCCCTGCAGTCTCTGTCAGCCCTTGTGTTTCCCATCCTCTCCATTACTGTACAGTAACTTATAATATCACAGATTCTGCTGTTTCTGAAAGTTCGTTTCATTGTTCATGGTTCATGTTTTACATGTTGTTCAGAATAATTAATATATATTTTTGGGGTGTGGAACCAATTGTCTGCATTTCTATGGTTTCTTAAGGGAAAATTTGCTTTGGTTTAAGAGTGGATTTGGATTACAAGCATGGTCCCGGAACAAATTATGCTCGTAATCCAAGGCACCACTGTATATATATATATATATATATATATATATATATATATATATATCTTAATTAGAGATGAGTGAACCGAACGTCACAAATTGAGATTTGTTATGAACTTTGCACTCCTGCAATCGCCATTTCCATTAGGACACTGTGGGCACGGTGTAACAGGAATGAGGCCAGTCACTCTACACTGCCCTATCGGGAAGAACCAATGCGAGACTGGAGGGAGCGACAAAGACAATACACCCGACTGGGGTGGCGAGATGGGTAAGAGGTGCTTCTAGCACTACATACTGTACCAACTTTTCCTGCCATAGCTACACTGGTTCAAGAGACCTTTTTCAAACCTTGTTGTTATCATTATTTATTATTTTAGGGGATTAAGCAATTGCAATTGTTCACGGGGAACAGCCATTGTTTATACAGCATGGGATCATAGCCATAGCCTTGAACCATAGCCTTATTCTGTTTTTCTCTTTACTCAATCTCTTGAGAAAAGATCTTTGTCTTCACTTAATGCAGTTGTTTAATTATTACTTCGCATCCCACCATTTGTTATTCAGTAAGAGTGATGAGTTCTGTATTATTTCGGCCTTTCAACTGATGAAAGAACATCCCGTTTACAAGCAAGAAAAAAATGACATACCATCTGTTCAAATAAAGTTCCAGTATTAAAACTTAATCCCGAAAGGGAAATAAGGAAAAAAGCATCATTTACAAAAAGCCATATCAAAGATAAGAAAGCCTTCTTATTGCTAATTAGGGAAAAAATACATATTTTTTAATATTTTTCTTTAGCTATTTTGTTTAAAGTCTAGAGTCTTAAAGGGAACAGATCACGACCAAAACAACCAGGCAGCTTTACATCCACTGTTAAAAAGCCCCAAACACTAGTTATAAAGTCATCACTAGCAGCTCTCCTTAATAGAGATGATCGAACAGGGCCGAGGTTCAGGTTCGTATGAACCCGAACCATCGTCATTTGACTCCTGCTGCCTTCCCGTTCTGTGGGGAAGGTAAAGACAGCACGAGTACTGCCTGGAAATCTCTTTGGCTCTATCCCTGTTTTCCAGGCGGTACTTGGGCTGTTTCCACCTTTCCTGCGGAACGGGAAGGCAGCGGGAGTCAAATGCCAATGGCTCGGGTTCGTACTAACCTGAACCTCGGCCCTGTTCGATCATCTCTACTCCTCAGCCCTAGCCCCTGGAAAAAAAAGTTTGTACATTTCCCACATCAATACATATACATGTTGTCAGTTTCCAAAGCTGCACAAATGATATAAGGATCATTCGTGGAGCCTGGGCCCCTAGATTTGTTGTGCCATCTAAAGGCACTGCAAACACAGCTGACAAATTGCCACATCTGAAAGGACCCTTAAATACATATACAGCAGACACATGGTACCTTTCTTATAGCTTTTTGTTACTTTAGAACATGACTGTAGTGTGCAGAGATATTGATGTGTTTCCAAGTTCCAGATATGTTGCAAACTGTAGTGGCTCCTGGCTCCCCTTACTATGCTTGACCCTGCTTAGTGCCTGACTGTCAATGAAGAAGGGATATGGATGGGAGGGGGAGCAAGGAGGCATTCCAGCTTGCAGCAGATCAGGAGCTTGGGAACACCTCTTTTACTTTGCACCGGAAAAGAAATACATATATTTATACTATGGAAGCGAAGACAGACATATGATGGGTACCATGTGTATCCCTGACCCTGAAAGGAAAAGAAACAAACAAACATTCTTTTCAGTCATATTTCGGCCATATGTTTTGACGGCCATCATTTTGAACCAAAAATATGGTCATATTATCGACCTCAAAATGACGGCCGTCCGAAAATAGAGCTGAAAAAAGACGTTGTGTGAAGATAGTTTTTATGCTTTAGAACCAAATTTTTCATGAAGCTAACTAATGTGATATTAGAATGAGTGCACTACCCGAATAAAAATGTTATAACCTTTTTAAAGACTGATCTACAGTATAACTTTATTGAATCATTACCATCTTAATAGTAAGCTAAAACATTTTACATAGTTGGTAAATGTTCCCTCTAGTCTTTGAACATTTGGTTATAAGCATGACAAAATCTTTAAAGCGATATCTTAGGGGATTTATACAGTTCAGAAAGAATTTTATTTTGTAGTTTCTTGAAAGTCAACTTGAAAGTGATTTTGCCGCATGTGACTCTAATACCTGTCATCCTCCTTCAATGATATTTCAGGGCACTCTTTTACTATTCTGCTCAAAAACACTTCAGCCTGCTAAATTGAAATTGCATCCACCAATTAGATCATCTTATAACTGGCTATTGCTTGTTTTGAAAATATATTTAATTTTACTCATTTTATTTACTAATATATGTTCCAAATAAATATTTATCAAAACAGTTCTATCATATATTTTCATAGTTTACCAGATAGTAAGTAAAGTAGAACAAACCACTTACGGCTATAATCAATAACAGTAGTGAGTTTGGGTAACTCAAAGGAATTAACCCCTTAGTGATCGCCGTGCTGCCTTTTTACGGCGTCCACTAATGGGCTTTATTCCGATGCATCGGAACGAATTGCCGCCCAGCGACGGCAGCAAAGCGGGGGATCAGCTGACCCCCCCCCCCCCCCCTGAAACCATGACAGCGGCATCTAACGGGTTCCGGTCGGCGCTGTGGGTCACTTATGTGATCGCGATGTCCCGCGGTGCCGTCCGGTCCTCCGATGTCTCCATGGTTATCCCGGAGTCCTAATGAAGGTCACAACTGATGCCAAAAATGCATCAGTTGTGATCAGTTTTTCTATCCGTCTTTTCATTAAAAACCATCAGTTTCGATCAGTTGTCATCAGTTCCCATCAGTTGTCACAAGTTGCTCTCATCAGTTGACATTTTTTTTCCCAGTATGTTTTCCTGTCATTTTCAATGGGATTTGCGGGGGAGCACACAGGGGCTATATACTAATTGGGGGAGCTCACAGGGGGGGCTATATACTACAAGGGGAGAGCGCACAGGGGGGGCTATATGGGAGGGGGAGAGCGCACAGGGGGGCTATATGGGAGGGGGAGAGCGCACATGGGGGGCTATATATACTATTGGGGGAGAGCGCACAGCAGGGCTGTATACTAATTGGGGGAGAGCACACAGGGAAGCTAAATATGACTGGGGGGGCAACAGGGGGGCTATATACTACTGGAGGAGAAACAGGGGGGGCGATATACTACTGGGGGACCAAGGGGGGACTATAGGGGAGGGCGAGAGCACACAGGGGGAGATATATGTTTATTTTGTGCTACTATTTGCCTGAACGCCGGATGCCAGAGCCGAACGGCATGCGTCCTGCCCGGCGGGGCATCCGGCGTTCTATTCGATTGAATTGGTGCAGCGCCGCATCACCGGAGCGGCGGTCCGCCAGGACGCTGCAAGATGCGTCCTAACGCACCGACGGTCCGGCGATGCGGCGGCCACTAGTTCACCGCAGCACATTTTGAACGATCCCATTGAAAACAATGGGATCAGTTCAAAGATGCGTTTCCCTCCGGCGCTTTTCTCCTGCGCCGCACCGCCAGACATATGTAAACCCGGCCTTAGTGAGATGGTGTGTACCGCTGAGGCACTTGTCACGATGGCCCGAAGTGGTATGTGCTCACCCCTGGATGAACTGACACACAACTTTTTAGGTTGCCGTGTAGAGCCCTGTAAGAAAAGTAAACAAAAATGGAAGATTAGCACAAAGGAAAAAAAAGGAAAAGCGGTGGCTTCCCTGGCGCAGTCCGTCTGGACCAGGAGTCTGATGTCTGGATTTCCTCAATGTTACCAGACACTGACTCTACGTTCTGGTGAAAAGAAGTTCTTTATTTGCATTCAGCTACGCGTTTCGAGGAGACCACCCTCCTCAAAACAATTGCAGAGTTTTTGTTTAGGTGACATATTGTTCCTACAATTAATACCTCCTGACAATTCTGATCTGCCATCTTTTGCTTTTTGGTCATACATATTGTATATCCCATTTGGATTAACAAACACATCTCATTAACATTATTTCAGCCTCCATCTATAATGGAGTGTCACAATTTTTTTGCTGGAATTTTGTGTTAATAAAGCCCAAACATTTTTTGAGTTATTTTTCCTAATTTTGATAAGGAGTATAGTGAGTGAATATAATTTACATTTTTGCTCATATTGTATTCATTATAATTTTGACACAGCCATTATGATATCTAGTCAAGTGTCTGTTCTCACCGCTGCTTCCTTTGTCATATCATAGTATATAAATATGACAGCTTTATTAAAACACTCAGAGCACCTGATAGCAATTTCATTTCCAAAATGATAATTATGTTTTCTTCGGGATCATTAATATAATTGTGTGAGGATGTGTTTTGATTGTGACAGCATTGCTGATAAGAAGCTGATAACATGTCAGCTAATAGAATCAATTGTGTGAAGTTCCTCTTCATAAATACTGAAAATTCATTTCATCTGCCACAGTTGTTCTTGAACCAATAAAATTTAGGCTATGTTCACACAACGTTTTTCTTTAGTATAGGTGACAAAATGGCCATATTTAGATAATTACGGCCATAAATAACGATCAAAATAACTTTTATGGGCGTAATTATGAAAAAAAAAAAAAACTTTTTTTTTAACCTAAAAACATTCATTGTGTGAACATGGCATGAACTTTATTGGTTCCTAAAACCTTCAACTCTTTCCACACAAAACAGACTCAAAGCCTCAAACATCAGAGGTAGATAATACCATTTTTTCCTACAGTAACTTTTTTTTTCTTTACATTTTTATGGAGCATTTACTGCATATACTCCTGCAAAAAAAAAAAAAAAATCAACAACTGAAAACTGCATGTGTTGTATGCCTCCTGCTCAGAGGATATTCACTTGAGTAAGTGCAAAGCGCTTGGCCCAGTGACTGTGTAAAGATCATAAGTAAAAAAGCATAGAATCACTATTTGCCACATTGTGCATCACTGCTTACTGTAGAGGAGCAGGCACTCCTGTCAAAATAACAGGGGCCTTGCACATCTTTGCAGTTTCTGAGGCACCCTATGCTACTTGCTTCTCAGGGAAAACTCAGAGCCTGCAGTATCGGCCAGGATGATCTTCTTTGATACTGGCCGTTCCATGAACCGGCCAGACCAAGGAACGGCCGGTGTCTTACTACGTGTGAACAATGCGTGCTGCCACCAATTGCTGTGTCAGGAACTTCAAGGCTGCTCATGCCTTTGTTTTGACACAGTTACTTAATGCTAGTAATACTGAGCCTCCCCTGATGTCTTTTCTAATGAACATTAGTATTATAACAGACATTATGTCAGGATGGTATCTTTGCGGAGCGTCATGCGTCCCTCTGCTCATGCTGTGCGGCCGAGAAGGTGCTGATTTTCTTATCCTGTTTCTGTGTTTGTTTGCAGTGTGTGAACACTGGTTTATTTGCTCACCTTTGTTGGGAGACACACCCGACTTCACCTGCTGAATTCTGTCTGGCCATGTCATGGTTAATCTGTGTTTGGGTTCTGCTGTGACTGACAGGTCATCCTGCCAGTGGATCTGTCTTGTTCTCAGGTGTCTGTGCTTGGAGATCAGGGGGATGGTCCAATTACATTCTGGACCAGAATCCTGGCCTCCTATATAACTAACCCAGTCTGTGCTCTCATTGCCGGATATTGAGCTTGTCTCTGCCTGGTTCTGTGTTTCTATTCTTGCTCTGTTGATTCTGACCCTGCTTTGCCTTTCTGACCATTCTTGTTTGCTGCCTGCCCCTGACCATACTGCCTGTATATTGACTTTGCCTTCGGATTGTGATTTTGTACTTTTGCTGCCCTTTTTGTTGTGAACCGGACTGTTGACCATTCGTTATTGTGTTTTGTCTGTCTGTCTTGTCCTTGTGTCCCACCTAGCCAGCGCAGGGACTGCCGCCCAGTTGCTCGCCGCCATTTTAGGGCGGATTGTGGCAAATAGGTAGAGGACAGTGGGTGGGGCTGAGCTTAGGGCTCACTGTTTGTCTTGTCCTGCTGTCCGGTTCCTAACAGAATATCCGGCCTAATATATATACTGCCCCCTCTGGTGCCATGGCTACTGTGGAAGATCTTGCTACCCTTGTTTCTGAGCTGGCCAAACAGGTCCGGCTATTGGCCCAGCAGCTACCAGCTACCACTCCTGCCACCCCAGTGGTCACGCTCAAGGAGCCTGACAAGGGTTCAGGGGACCTGAACACATTTTTTACCTTTAAAGAGGCTTGGCTTAGTCATCCCACCCCTAGCTCCTTTGAACAGGCCATTGCTCTAGCGATTTCTATTGATCGCACGCTCAGGGAACGTAAAAATAAATCAAACCAAGATTCCCCCTGTGTCACTGATGTGCCTTTCTCTGTCCCCTCTAAACCATTGCCTTCTATAACTCGTCCTCTGGTCACTCTGGAAGAACCTTCGAAACTGGACCAAGTTAAAAGCTCCCTGGTACGCAAAGAACACAGAAGAAGGAATGGACTCTGTTTTTACTGCGGTGACAGCGGACATTTCATCAGCTTTTGTACCAAGCGTCCTGCAAGGCCAGATCATCGGCGTCCAGATGACTACCAGGAGGGTCATCTGGGCGCGCAGGTGGGTGGAGTTTGTGTGCATTGTCCTGTTGAAGATGCCATCTCTATGAATTCATGTAATGTGGAAGTTGGCTCTGGGTATCCCACTGAGGATACCATATCTGTGTCTTCATGTAATGCTGAAATTGGCTCTGTGTCTGGTACCGATTTGAGCGGTTATGGGAGATCTGTCAGGAGACCAGTTGTCCATCACTTGGAGTCTGATTCTGATGAATGGGAGACGGACGATGAGATCTCTAGCGATGTTGAGACATGTATTGTAAGAGGTCCGTTTCCTCCCAGGTCTGGTTCGTCTGGTGAGGGTCCTGAGGCCCCTCATAAAAGGGGGGGTACTGTCAGGATGGTATCTTTGCGGAGCGTCATGCGTCCCTCTGCTCATGCTGTGCGGCCGAGAAGGTGCTGATTTTCTTATCCTGTTTCTGTGTTTGTTTGCAGTGTGTGAACACTGGTTTATTTGCTCACCTTTGTTGGGAGACACACCCGACTTCACCTGCTGAATTCTGTCTGGCCATGTCATGGTTAATCTGTGTTTGGGTTCTGCTGTGACTGACAGGTCATCCTGCCAGTGGATCTGTCTTGTTCTCAGGTGTCTGTGCTTGGAGATCAGGGGGATGGTCCAATTACATTCTGGACCAGAATCCTGGCCTCCTATATAACTAACCCAGTCTGTGCTCTCATTGCCGGATATTGAGCTTGTCTCTGCCTGGTTCTGTGTTTCTATTCTTGCTCTGTTGATTCTGACCCTGCTTTGCCTTTCTGACCATTCTTGTTTGCTGCCTGCCCCTGACCATACTGCCTGTATATTGACTTTGCCTTCGGATTGTGATTTTGTACTTTTGCTGCCCTTTTTGTTGTGAACCGGACTGTTGACCATTCGTTATTGTGTTTTGTCTGTCTGTCTTGTCCTTGTGTCCCACCTAGCCAGCGCAGGGACTGCCGCCCAGTTGCTCGCCGCCATTTTAGGGCGGATTGTGGCAAATAGGTAGAGGACAGTGGGTGGGGCTGAGCTTAGGGCTCACTGTTTGTCTTGTCCTGCTGTCCGGTTCCTAACACATTACAGTTGGGGAAGCTGTCTGTGTCAGTAGCGCTGCAGCAACCATACACTGTTGCAGAGCAAGCAGGAATAACACACTAAACTACACTAAATGGCTTCTAGATTGTAGTATTTTTTTATGCACAGCCTTGTTGTATTTATTTTTAATTCATATTAAAAACTCTGCATAATAAAGCCACTAAATGCATATATGCGAAACAATAAAATAATAATACTTTTTTTTAATATGTCATAGCTTCAACACCCCCCCCCCCCCCCCCCTGGTATTTTCCAACAACATAGCTACTTTGGGAGCAGGGGAGCTGGGAGTAGCTTTTATTTCTGAGACCTCTTTCTCACCTTACCTTACCCAGCTATTTACCTGCACTTCTGAGACCTTTCCGCAGCCTTCTATCTACTATCTGTTAGCTCAGAGAGCATCTTGCTCCTTGATGGATTTTTAATTGCCCTCAGTTGAATTCTGATCCCCATATCTCTAACACGCTCATATCTGTCACTGAGACCTTACACCCTGGAATTGATGTTTCGGCAATACATAAATATGACAAATGGTGCAATAAAGCAAACCTTTCACGCTGTGGCCTTCCATTATCCCGGTTATTGATAAATAAATAAAGGAAATAGATTACTTACAGGTAGTTAACTCAGAGCTCAGTTCCTGTTTGTTTTTGTTTTTTCTCCTTAACTTACCATTTGTACCGGTCCCTTTATATTTCTTACTCACACAGGGCTAGATGTTTTAAGATAGCTCGGGATGTTTTAAACAACATAAAAGCAACTTAAAGGGAACCTGTGATCATAAAATACTGTTTATACTATTGGCATTAAGTTATAGGACAGGAAGAGCTGAGCAGGCCGACAATCTTGTGGGAAATCATGCAGTATAACATGAACCTTGATAATTGAAGGTCCAGTGGGAGGGGTCACTTAGTGGTTAGTATGGGAACCTGACCTTGGCAGGACTGGTATGAGGTGCAGGTGCAGGGTATTGTGCAAGGTCCAGCACTCAAACAGGAGTTGAACTTTACTTGAGAAAAATTCAGTGCAATGCACAGTATAAAAATAAAAATGCTCACAGTTGCTAGTGCAAGAAAAACAATACTTGAGACAGACCCTTAAGACTTGAGAGAGAGTAGTAAAAGAAAAGGCTTGTTTGAAAGGGTAGTATGGGGCCGGAGAGGAGCCCTTGCCTAGTTAGTATCAGTAATAACTCTTGAACTGCTTGAAAGAAGGACTTCTTGTACTCACATATAGATATGTGTATATCTGACTGCCTTCTGCCTACACAAATTCTGAAACCGTTATGTGAGGTAGTACAAGTCCCAGGTCCCTGTCTCTAGGTTGAGCTCCCACTAAAGATTTCCACAGGTGGACAAGCATGCATCAGTAAGGTACCTTGGCTGTTAGCATCCTTGCCTTACTGGGGATCAGTCCCTTTCCTGACTGAAGAATCCTCGGCGTAGGCAAGGGTTGGTCCTAGTCTTCTGGTTACCCCACTTCTGAAGCTTAGCATTGCATAGTGGTTGTTACTCTAGCCTAACTGGACAATCCTCTCCCTTTTCTGGCTAGTTCACAACTCCACCAACTACTAACTACAAGAAATTAGGGTAAGAGAGTGTAAGCAGGGTAGAGTAGAGGCACCTGTGACAGGTCAAACATAGTTAAACCTTGTGGGACTGCTTCTTTGCACAGGAGAAAGTGAGACACCTAGTGGCTGGAGTGGAAATCACAGCTGACCGCACTTGGTGTGACACCTGAGAGAGTCACATTATGACAGGCAGTAAAAAGCTTAGTGACTCCTGTACTGGGGCACTACAATGCCACATACAAAATGAGCATGGGGTGGTGCTGTTTGGAATAAAGCTGCTATGTTTGTCCAGTCCTGTTTAACCCCTTCAAATATAAATTAAAGAAAGTGCTAGAACAAGGTTGCAGTAATAGATATACAGTATTGTAGGCTTACTTAGGTGCTATTTTGCATTTTGCGGAAGAAAATGTGTTAATTCTTTCTCTTGTAACCATTTTCCTCTTACTGTTACAAAATATGTTCTTTTCCATTCATCGTAGCAGCATGGGTCATTATAATTTTGAGGGTCATTCAAGTAGATATCAGTAATTTCCACAGGTTTCTAAGATGCTCATTGTATAGAAATAAGCTTCCTGCTGACTTATATACTTCTGTTTATCATTCATAGAAACCCCAGTGGGTGACATATTGTAACACGGCATATAATGTGCCCTTGCCAAGAAAACTTTAAGGGTAAAAGCTTTTCTCTTTCATTTTGAAAACTTTTGGTTTCTTCCATATTATTGTAAAATTTACCAATAAGAACCACACATTATGTATTAATGATCAGACATCATTATTGGAGAGTGCATTAGGAGTATTTCATTTGTGTAAGATTACTTAAAGGGGTATTCTCAACATCAAAAGTGATCCCCAATCTACAGACTAGGGAATAATAATCTGATTGGTAGGGGTCTGACCATTGATCCTCAGAATAAGTTACCTTCATTTTCAAGATTGACGGAAATCTCAGCAGTCAGACCTCCATCAATCAGCTTTTGATAACGGGAATACTCCAATAAGGTAAATGTTATGTTTACAGTAAAGATGTATGGTATTACTGTATAACAAATAGACATTATGTGGGAGATTTATCAAACAGGGTGTAAAGTGAAACTGGCTCAGTTGCCCCTAGAAACCAATCAGATTCCACTTTTCATTCCTCACAGACTCTTTGGAAAATGGTAGGTGGAATCTGATTGGTTGCTAGGGGCAATTGGCCCAGTTTCACTTTACACCATGTTTGATAAATCTCCCCCTATATACATCTACAGACAGGGCCAATTCTATGCTTTTTGCTGCCTGAGGCAAAACCTGAAATGGCAACCTCCTCTCTCCCAGTGTTCACACCACCCCATGTCCACCACTTCTCCTTCCCCACCCCACCCTCAGAGTAAGAAAGATAGTGCGAGATAGGCTTAAGCGATCGCAAAACGTTTGCAAAAAATGTTTCCGTACGATATACTGTATCATTCCGTCTAAACGCTGATCGTTATAAAAAAAAATTGTTACTTCAAAAACGTTAATCGTACGATCGGGCGAATTATCGTTCCGTGTAAACACAGCATAAGGGCCTGATTACATGGAGTGATAATCTGGCCAATTAACCAAATGATCTCTTTGTGCACTAAAGACAGCAATCAGCCAAAGAAATGATCATCAGCTGATCGTTGTCTTTAAAACATGTTTAAAAATCATTGCCTATGTATCACATGTGTAATAATGATGTGTGGTCAATGGTTGATGCTAAAGAAAAAAAAAAAATTAACTTACTTGTCCAGGCTCCCCCAGTGTCCTGCTGCCTTCTTCCCATGTTTTCCATTCACTTCAGCACTTCCAAGCCCGTCTTTGGAGTGACAGGCCCCTCAGCTTATCAATGGCCACTGCATTGTCCTGTCTAGGCCAGTGAGTGTTTGAATCGCCTGTTACTGAGGTGGGATCAGAAGTCCCCAAGCCGGCCACAGTGAGTGAAGAAAACAAGAACAAGGCTGGAGGACACGGGGGAGCCTGCACAGGTAAGTACTTTTCTTCATTGTTTTTACACCAAGGCAAGGGCTGCATGAACATCTCTAACAATGTCTGTGGAGCCCTTGTAATCAAGCCATGCATTGGCTCGGTATGCAAGTGCAGATCTAGCAGATCAGCACTCACTTACAGTGTAATATCAGGTCATGTAATACAGTCCTAACTTGTGTTTCCTTCTGCACTTCCTCTTCTTATTATTTATTGCCCTCCCCAACCCAACTTTAATTTCTCTATAGTAATCTATGGACAGTATAACCCGATCTCTCAGTGAAGCTGACCTTTTTGAAAAGATAAACAGATAAGCTGATGGAGGAGAAGTGGAGAAGGAAGAATTTTCCCTCTTATAAGATATGTTACAGTTTTTTTTTTTTTTAATGTTCTATCAATTTACACAAAGATGTTTGAAGTGACAGAAACTACAAAATATGCCGTGTATAGATGGATGTGTTAGTTCTAAGGGCTAGGCTATTGGTGGCAATTTCTAAAGTTTCCTCTAGTTTAGATGACATGACAACATAGATAAGTGGACAAAGACAAATTTCCAAGGGATCATAGATACAATGTTATTACATCTGTGTCTTTACTGTTTTTATTAAAAGGTTTGTTTTTTAATAACTGTGAAGAACAATTTAATAAAGGCTTAAACGAAAGAAAATTCAGAAAACTTGACAGCAAGTTCCAGCAAAGTAAACGTAATAGATGAATACAGGATAGTCGTAAATCAACATTCAGCGATGTGCTGTAAATTAAAGTCTGGAGAGCCAGTTTATACATGTAACAGTAGATGGCAACTTTATCCTGAAACACATAATAAACTGCATGTCTGATAATTATTATAAACTGTAGAGATAGCCACACTGCTTCATTATGTATAAAGTGATATATGATGACTTGACAGTTTGATGATCTTCTTAGACAAGTGGTAGAATACTATGATACTGTATGTGTGTGGTTAACCCTCAGTGACCATCAACAGTGACTATTTTATGGTGGTCAATACTGGACCTTATTCTGACCAATACTGCTTTTAAAGGGGTACTCTGGCGAAATTCTTTTTATTTCAAATAAACTGGCGTCAGAAAGTGCCAGGAATTTGTAATTTACTTCTGTTAAAAAATCTCCAGTCTCTCAGTACTTATCAGTTGCTGTTTGTCCTGCAGGAAGTGGTGTATCCTTTCCCGTCTGACACAGTGCTCTCTGCTGCCTCCTCTATCCATGTAAGGAACTGCCCAGAGCAAATCCCCATAGAAAACCTCTCTTACACTCCAGACTGGAAAGAATACATTACTGCCTGCAGGACATACAGCAGCTTAAAAGTAAAGGAAGAATATATATATATATATATATATATATATATATATATATATATATCAAAAGAATTGGTGTGGAGACAGCATCCATCTAGTGAAAAATATTCTTTATTTTTAGCCATTGCATATAAAAATACCGGAGTGTTAAAACCGAAATGTCGGTATTTTTATATGCAATGGCTTAAAATAAAGTAAAGAATATTTTTCACTAGATGGATGCTGTCTCCACACCAATTACTTTTGCTATTGAAGTATCAGGTGTGGGCTTACCTGACGGAGACTATACACCCTGGGGAGGTTCCGCTGTTCCAACCTTGGATTTGTTTATATATAAATATATATATATATGTGTATATATATAATGTATACATAATTTTACCTTGCGTGACCTTGCGTAACATTTGTGTTAGGCACTGCAAGGCTGTAAAGCCCTAGTCCTCCTTGCCACTCACAGCTCTAATCCAGCAATGCCGCACACAGGGGGACATTTATTAGGACCAGCGTAGGGGTCTTAAATAAACCCTGCCCCCATATAGTTCACTGGAGTTACTAAGAGGCTTAGTAAATCTGGCAAGACCTTGTGCCTTGCATTAGGCGCAGAAATCAAAACCTGGTTTGGAGCAGGTGTATATATCTGCCATCAGATATACCTGTTTTTAGTCTCAAAACCCAATCTATAAGGTGTGGAAGTAGGCTAAGGCATCTGCCTGCCTTGCCGCAACCACCTGCCCACCTATTAGGTGACCGGGAATACGCTACGGTAAAGACACAGATTTTTTCACAAACCAGGTAATTTGCACAAAAAGCATATACCAGAGGCGCATTTGATAAATGTGCCCCACAGAGCGTTATTGATACAGATCATGAGCAACCCACCACCCTGTGTACTGTATTTTCATATAAGAATATATATACATGGGGGGAGGGAGCTGCTTGTCAATACCACTCTGTGTGTGGCAACATCTGCTCAGCGAGTGGTGATTCCTATCACTCCTCACTCTGCTGGGGCCACTAAAAGACCTCACACTTTAATAAATATTATTATAATTTTTTATTAAAAAAAAAAATCAAAGTGACGCTGTCCCCTCCTTTTTGCATTCTGACATCTCTACACAGGTGTAAAGGGTAAATTTAGCGTTTTTCATACCTTATTTTATATCATATGTCATGGTGCTTGTTCAAATAAAAAGTGATCTTTTATCAACTGCAGATTGTATTAAGTGGGCGTGGCCTCACAACATTAGCGCCACTTAGCCCTGCCCACAACGGCACCGTTGGCCCCACCCCCTTGACGCCCATTTGGTTGGCCAACGTAAATGGGGTGGGGTCTAGACCTTTCGGCCAGCCTGTTCCATTGTCCGTTGAGGGGGTGGGGCCAACTGTGGTGTTGTGGGCGGGGCTAAGTGGCACTAATGCCATGAGGCCACGCCCACTTAACACAATCTGCAGTTGATAAAAGATGACTTTTTACTTGAGCATCATGACGTATGATATAAAATAAGGTATGAAAAAACGCTAAATTTAACCTTTACACCTGTGTAGAGATGTCAGAATGCACAAAAGGAGGTGACAATGTCACTTTAAATCATTAAACTTTAGAATATCCTTATCGCTGATGTGAGACTACCTAGTTTACTATATACTTAAGGAAGTTTTCCATACCTGACATTCGGAATGTTTGTTTGTTTATCTATATAGTTATTTACGGTTTCTATATGTAATTCTTGCAGCTCACCGTCTCTTCCAATTTACTTACTTAAAGTACAAGGAGGGGGGGGGGAATTACAGTAACCTGAGATGACTTTTTCATTTTAAGCATAGCAAAGAATTATTCTCATAGCAAAGTCAGCGGATATATGAAGCTAAGATATTTATGCACCATTAAGCTGTCATTTTGACAAAGTTTATTTTTCTACCAGGGAGACACTTCAATATCACACAAAGAAAATATAAAGTAGGGCTCTTTATTTTTTATTTTAATGTGACCAAATACAAAACTGCTATATAATTGACTGTACTTTACTGCCCTGTGTATATTGCCATGCCTATTTACTATGTTTGATTGCAGATCAAGAGGCTTTAACTATTTCATCACTTAACCTCTTGAGGACGTATGCCGTACCACTTTGGCATATTTCCGCAAGAGGTTTTCAGAAGGGGGACATGCCGCGACCCCGCTCTGAACTGCCGTGATCCTGACTGCTATCTGCAGCCTGAGACCGTGGCCGATCGCTGCTCCCGCTAATTAAAACCGTTAGATGCAGCTGTCAAACATAACAGCTGCATCTAACAACGTTATTTGCAGCCCATTCCTGGTGTCTAGTGGAGGGATAACACCCTATCCAGAAACATTGTAATGAAAAGCAATCAAAAAGTTGCATTTACGCAATCAAGGTACCGATAGAAATAACACATCATGGCGCAAAAAATGACACCTCAATCAGCCCGATAGACCAAAGGATAAAAGCATTATAAGCCTGGGAATGGAGCGACTTTACGGTTCAGGGAAGAAAAAGAGTGCTGCACCTCACACCTATGGCTGATACTAGTGCCCCTAGGCTAAATAAAAAACACATCAGAATTTTGTGTATGAATGATCAAGCCATACTGCCCCATGTACCTCGTGCCGGTATCTGATACACATGGGTCCCTACACTAAGTCCACACCGTGCCAGTCAGTGGCCACCAACCCCGCAGGCGTGCACAGTCAGGGAACGGGGGCCATGGGACGGCCCTGCGACCCCCATGTCACAGGACCAGACCCAAAAACACCACACCAGAACCCGGCCAGCACCGCCGAAGGAGAAGGTCGCCCCCAAACAGCACAAGTCTGGATGAGGTATTACACTCACCATAGCTGCGGCAAACAGAATGGGAAAAAAACAGGAGGGATTAAAACCATGTGCACTCAGGTGTCTCCTGCTAATTGCGGTCATGTGGGTCTCACCAGGAGGAGTGCAATACACGGAGAATAGATATGCCTGTGCTCACACAGGCATTAGCAGGATATGCCTGTGCTCACATGTCTGGACCCTATGTCTTCCCCATTCTGTGAGACTAGCAATGGTAAGTGTAATACCATATCCATACTTGTGTCGTTTGGGGGCAGCCTTCCCCGCCGGTGGTGCTGGCCGGGTTTTGGTGGGGCTTTTTGGGTCTGGTCCTGTGACATTGGGGTTGCAGGGCCGTTCCATGGCCTCCCTTCCCTGCATGTGCACGCTTTGCGGGGTTGGCGGTCGCTGACCGACACGGTGTGGAGTTAGCGTAGGGACCCGTGTGGACCAGAGGACCTGCGCGGTGGTACACAGAGCAATATGGCTTGATCAATTCATATACAGACACTCTGGTGTTGATTTTTAATATAGGCCTAGCGGCATTAGTATCAGCCATAGATGGGATGTGCAGCCGTTCCTTTCTCTCCAGTTCGTGTTTCACAGTTCTCCCTCTCTGAACAGCTCGCACTCCTTCATAAGACCCACATGACCAAAATTAGCAGGATATGTCTGTGCCCACATGTCCGGACCTTATGTCTTCCCCATTCTGTGAGAGCAGCAATGGTAAGTGTAATACCATATCCATACTTGTGTCGTTTGGGGGCAGCCTTCCCCGCCGGTAGTGCTGGCCGGGTTTTGGTGGGGCTTTTTGGGTCTGGTCCTGTGACATTGGGGTTGCAGGGCCGTTCCATGGCCTCCCTTCCCTGCATGTGCACGATTTGCGGGGTTGGCGGTCGCTGACCGACACGGTGTGGAGTTAGCGTAGGGACCCGTGTGGACCAGAGGACCTGTGTGGTGGTACACGGGGCAATATGGCTTGATCAATTCATATACAGACACTCTGGTGTTGATTTTTAACATAGGCCTAGCGGCATTGGTATCAGCCATAGATGGGATGTGCAGCCGTTCCATTCTCTCCAGTTCGTATAGAGCAATTTTAAGGAAAGTTTTTTTCTGTAGAAGATTTTATTTTTTTAAAAGCCATCAAATTATATAAAAGGTATACGGGCTCCTATGGGTTTCTAGGTGAAAAAATGCAACTGCTATGGCCTTATATACACAAGGAGGAAAAAACAAAAATGCAAAAACGAAAATTGGCTCCGTCCTTAAGAGGTTAAAGGGAATGTGTCATCAGAAACTGAACTATTGTGTAAATCATGTTTTATGTTAAACATTACAAAAAAAATCTGGCGATTTTATTTTTCTTTCAAACCAGCTGGTTTCATAAAATTATGTAGATTACTTCTATTTAAATCTAATCTAAATTAATTTAATTTAATCTAATTCAATCTGCAGTCTTCCAGCACTTATCAGTTGCTGTATGTCCTGCAGGAAAAAGTGTATTCTTTCCAATCTGATACAGTACTCTCTGCAGCCACCTCTGTCCATGTCAGGAACTGTCCAGAGCAGTAACAAATCCCCATTGAAAACCTGTACTGCTCTGGACAGTTCCTGACATGCACAGAGGTGGCAGCAGAGAGCACTGTAAGACTGGAAAGAATACACAACTTCCTGCAGGACATACAGTAGCTGATAAGTACTGGAAGAGTTGAGATTTTTTAACATAGAAGTAATGTACGAATTTCTGACACCAGTTTTTTTGACCAAAAAATTCTCAAGGTGTCTATGTCCATGAGACTTGCCATAAAACAGGTCAGTAAATGCTGTTAAAAACAGCTTAGGTAAGATGGCTGCCCCCATAATAATGTACTACAATAAAAAATTGAATAATTACATTCAGAAAATAAACCTGAATAATCAGGTTAAAAAAACATGTTCCAATATTTGCCCCTAATAAGTAAAAAAATAATCTAGATGTTACATTCTCTTTAAGTCTTTAGTTTGTAGATTCTAACATAGAACTTGATTGTAAATTAGATTAGTTTCTTCTAATTACCGACAGTCGGAGGAATTATGTAATTTTATTACCTTTTGTGTTTTTGCATCTTCTAATGTGTCGTACTGTATGTGCAAGCGGCTTCTCATTTAGTCAAATCAGCTGACTGTGAATACTGGCATAGCTCGGTCGCCTTGATGAAATAGCTTTTGGTTTGAAACGTCTCTCTTTTCATTATACGTTTAATTTAACATATAATTGTATCACTAGTTACTGGCACATCATTTAAGTATCTCGCTATTGTGGAAAGATCACATCCTCGTGAAGCAGCAGAACTTGACATGTCTAAATCAGGAAAACATTTTGTAAATAACGCTGGCAAGTTTTCAAGTCACATCACATTAGAGCAAATATCACATACAGTGTTCTTAAAGGGGAAAAGAATCCAATTTTTGGTGGCATTTTCCATAGCTTTTCTGTTATGGAAAAAGACTGCAGCAAAATGTTCCTGTGTCTATAAAATTCCCTGCATACGTATCAATTTTTTTTTTCCCTAAAGGGGGGGGGGGATAAAAGAGCAGTTGAAAGATGAATACATGAAAAAAAAAAAAACACACACACACACTGGATATTTCAAAGTTTTCAAGAGTTTTCATAGCACTTGCATTTTTACACCTACGGACGCACGTGAGCCCTTATTTTTTGCGTCACTAATTGTACTTTGCAATAACAGGCTGAATTTATTCATAAAATATGCTGAGAAACCATAAAAAAATTATATGCGCCGTGAAATTGAAAAAGAAAAATCTTTTTCTTTGGGAGGGCTTAGTTTTTACGCCGTGTGTCCTAAAGAAAAACTGACATATTATGTATGTTCCTCAAGTCGGTACGATTAAAACGATATGTAACATGTATAACTTTTATATTATGTGATGGCTCATAAAAAATTAAAACCTTTTTACAGAAAATAAATGTTCCTTAAAATTGCTCTGTTCCCATGCATAAAGCGCTTTTATCCTTTGGTCTATGGGGCTGTGTGAGGTGTCATTTTTTGCGCCATGATGTGTTCTTTCTACCTGTACCTTGATTGCGCAAATGCGATTTTTTTTTATCACTTTTTATTAAAATTTTTCTGGATTTGATGCTACCAAAAATTTGCAATTTTGAATTTTTCTTGCGCTTACGCCGTTTACCGTGAGGGATCATGAATTAAATAAATTAATATTTAGGGCGATTACGCACACAGTGATACCAAACATGTTTGTTTATTTATTACTTTTTATTTATAAAATGGAAAAAGGGGGGTCATTTGGACTTTTATTAGGGGAGGGTTTTTTTTTATTAATAAAAACACTTTACTCTTTTTTTTTACATACAGAAATTAGAAGCCCCCAGGGGAACTTCTATATACACAGCACTGATCTCCCATTGAGATCAATGCTGTGTATATAATAGAGCACCGATCCATCAGATCATTCCGACGCTGAGCCCCGGCCGGCTCATTAGAACGGATCTCCCCTCCGCGATCGCATTGGGGGGGGTGTGATCCCCCACTAGACACCAGGGAGAGGGGCACAGTCACTATTCAAATGCAGCTGTCAGCTTTGACAGCTGCATTTGAATAGTTAATTAGCCAGCCGTGGCTAAGACCTGTGGTCCCTGGCTGCACATAGCAACCAGGGACCGCGGGCTGTAGAGAGGTATACGCCGGGAGCCCTCTCTGATCTCCCTTAATGGCTGCATGACGGGTATATGGGTCATGCGTCATTAAGGGGTTAAATGTGAACATGTAAAAGAAACTACATGGTCAAGAAAAATATCCATCATCTACTGTATTCATTGATGAACTATTGTTAGGAGACAACCAGTACTTAAAGATCCTGACATGTACCTGCTTGGTATATAAGATTATCAGCTTAGCATGTCTTAATATAATGTTGAATTGGTTTGATGAGAAACTGAAATTCTTAACCAAATTTAAAAAAATATAGTGAGTGTGGAAATTTTTCAATAAAAGAAACATATTTGGATAGATAGCTAATGCTAAATATTGTTTAAATAAAATAAATAAATACAGTGGTGCCTTGGATTACGAGCATAATTCGTTCCGGGACCGTGCTTGTAATCCAAATCCACTCTTATACCAAAGCACATTTTTCCATAAGAAATCATTGAAATGTAGACAATTGGATCCACACCCCAAAAATAATTTTATAATTATTATAGCAGCAGTGTGTATAGCTGAGTGTGAGTGCAAGCACATTATAGCGGCAGTGTGTATAGCTGAGTGTGAGTGCAAGCACATTATAGCAGGAATGGAGAGGATGGGAAACACAAGGACTGATAGAGACTGCAGGGAGCATGAAGGAATGAGCAGGGCAGATGTGGACACAGTATAGCAGCACTCTCTGTCCGGGGAGAGAGGGGTTAAAGCTATAAAGAGATTACCCCCACAGTCCTGTCACCTGATGCAAGCCCAAGCCTGAAGTGGATCTGCTATAAATTGGAAGGTGAGAGAGACTTCCTGGGTCAGAGTACTGTGCTGCAGACCTCGCTATGCAGGCCATGCCCCTCCCCCACTCACGCTCCCACCCAATACCAGGAGCTCTTAAACCAAAGCAATGCTCTTAAACCAAGTCACAATTTTGAAAAACTGTGAGCTCTTCTTGCAAACCGCTCTTAAACCAAGTTACTCTTAAACCAAGGTACCACTGTATTGGGAAAAAAAGGGGTTGTTCAGGCGTAGAAAAACATGGTTCCTTTCTTCCCAAACAGCACCTCTCTCGTCCTCAGTTTGTTTGTGGGTTTCAAATCTGAGTTCCACTGAAGTAAATGGCGCTGAACTAAAACCTAGAGGCAGGGTTGATGCTGTTTTTGTGAAACAGTAGCTTGGCTTTTCCAATCCTGGATGACCCCTTTAACAGCAGCAGAGGATGATGCAACCATAACAAATGTCCCTCCCCTATGCTGGTCCAGCACGGCCATCGTGCCACAGCTCCCCTCTCCCCACTATGAAAACAAAGGGATTGCCATTAATGGCTGCACCTCTGTCACTGATTGGCTGGGTATTTCCAGTGATATGACGTCACAGAAAGCAGGAGAAATATTTAATCTAAATTAAAAATGTATGAAAAGTTTTGTATGAAATCAAGAGATGCATAGGCCACAAAATCAAACTATATTCTGTAAATATTTAAAAAGGCATTCTAGCCAGAAGCATCTACCACCTAACCAGTGGGTCAAAGGGATATTAGTTTTTCTTAAGGAGAGTCAACATTTAAGACGTGTGGAGACTTAGAGGCCAAAATAGCTCTCACATTGCTTAGGGAAAGTGATGTCCCTTTTAAGTCATTGTTTCACTCCATCCTAGGAGTCTTAGAACCTTGCCTGGGGATATGTACCAAGCCAAACAACAATCACTCCAAAAGGAAAGGCTACTCATCTCAAGACATCTGTTTGGTTATTGTTGCCTCTCTTCAGTGTAGAGCAGGATGTTTACTGGCTAGAGTGTTAATAGGCCTCTCACTACTCAGCCAACACCCGACTCTGTGAGGTGCATAAACCCTGAAACAGCTGTCTGTAGAAGGAAAGTCTTTCCTTTGAGAGAGATTTGTTGGCTGGGCATATATCCCCAGTCAAGGTTCTAAGACTCTTGGATGGAGTGAAACTCTGACTTGAAGGGAAATCACTTTTTCTAAGTAGTGTGAGAGCTCTTTTTCATATTCTTTCTTCACCTAACCAGTAAATGTTAGATTGGTGGAGTTGAAAGGGGCAAAGACTGGGATTCCCACTAAATCCCAGAAAAGGTTATCTTGGTCTTCAATTTCCCCCAAATAGTAAATATTCTGGTAGGATGAATATCGACATAGTGGCTATTGAATTTTACCCCTGCCATTGTATTCAAAATGTATGGCACTAGTGGAAACAACTGGATTCTGCATCTTGCTTTTTCTTTTAGTGTCATAAAGTTGGAATGGAAAGCAGGGCACTTAATTGACTCATAATTGGGGACAAATTACCAAGATACCCCATTCTGGTGTGGCTGACCCAGCAGTCAAGTTTAATCTAGCACTTATGATACCATCAGATAAATTGCTTTTTTTTTTTTTTACCTAAGCCAGTCGGCGCAGATGCAGGGATCCCCTGGCTTGGTCCTTTTTTTGAAACGCCACCCGGTTCCTGCTCTCAACGTCAGTCTTTTTCCAGGCACGGGCCTAGTTCGGAGCATTTTGCTGGTAGCACCAACCATGACGGCAGCTAAAAAATCACTATTACACTGAGCTATAAAAAAAATACAGAAACACATGGAGGTAAGGTGTAAAATGGACCCAGAGCAAGTTCTCTATCATGGATATGAACAACACAAGTGAGCTTAAAGGGGTAGTTTGACACTGACTTAAAAAAAAAAATCTTGCATCACATGGCTAAGTTATATAACTGTGTTATGTAGTGCTATTACTTTTCTTGCAAATTGTCCCGCTCCCTGCCTGAAGTCCATTAGTCTTAACGTGTGGACTAGAGATGAGCGAACCGGGTTCGGGTTCGAGTCGATCTGAACCCGAACGATCGGTATTTGATTAGCTGGGGCTGCTGAAGTTGGATAAAGCTCTAAGGTTGTCTGGAAAACATGGATACAGCCAATGACTATATCCGTGTTTTCCACATAGCCTTAGGGCTTTATCCAAGTTCAGCAGCCACCGCTAATCAAATGCCGAAAGTTCAGGTTCGGATTGATTCGAGCATGCTTCAGGTTCGCTCATCTCTAGTGTAGACACATTGGGCCAGCAGCCATCTTGTGTCAATGTGTCACGCTGTGATGCTTTGGGGGCTGGCCGAGGGTTTGTCCCCTGTTAAGCCAGCCCCGCCCCATCTGTGTTGTCACATAATCTGCAGCTTGCTCCAAAAGATGCTGAGCCAGCGGCAGATCATGTGACTGCCAGCACCCATTGTCACAGACAGGGGAAGAGATGGGCGCTGGCTCAACAGGGGACGGACACTCGGCCAGCGGCAAAATCATCACAGCATGACTCATTGACACAAGATGACTGTTGGGCCAATGTGTCAGTGCGATAAAAAGAAGATTTAGACTAATGGACTTCCGGCGGGGGGGGGGGGGGGGGGGAGGACAACCGAGACACTGTGGATTCTGGAAAGAAAAGTAATAGCATCATACGACAAAGTTATATAACTTAGTCATGTGGTGCTAGATTAAAAAAAAAAAAAAAAAAAGTCAGCGCAGCAATACCCCTTTAAGTTTAATGTAAGTGCTATATTGGATCTACACTGTAAATAACAGAGGTAGCAGAGTCATGCCAAGTGATTGCTTCCTTAAAGAGGGTCCTGGAAAGCTTTTAAATGTAAAGCGTACAATAAATGTTACAAAATTGAAGAAGCCAAAAGTCCAGGCACCCTTCCAGTTGGTAGTTAGTGGTTGGACTGATTTGTTTTTATTCCCATTCTCATAAAACTCGCTAGAGCATGAACAATTTGTCAGACATCTATGGGGAAAATGACTTCTTCTACATGTGCAAAGGTGATCTAGCCACAATGTGAAACCTATTTAGCACGCTTGATCTACTTATTGAAGGGCCAACAATAACCGAATGCATTAGCCATTTTCTCTTCGGAGCAGAAATAAGATATTTTTTAAGTTAAATATAAATCTCTTTCCGATGCAGGTAGAGTCGTAATGTTTCAGATGACATGTCATTATACTAACCTATTAGCACCTGACTCGATTTGCATGAAATTGATTCTCTATCAATCAAAGCTGTCATTTTCTTGGCGGAACCAATCCTAAAAACCAACTTTAATTTGACACAAATGTCATCTCAAATTTCTTCTGTTTTTCCTAATGGCTTTTTAAAAAGTTGTCTAGCAAAGTTTATAGTTTATATTTATTTGGGTGAATTGTTTTGTGTTTTGATTAAAATGAAGTTAATGCACAAACGCTTATTTTCTGGTTAGTTAAAAAAAAAGTACCAAAGTACTACCTAAGGCTATGTTCACACGTAGTATGACACCAGCCGGGTCAGGGAACGGCCGGTGTCAGAAAATGTCATCCCTGTCGGTACTGCAGTACCGTCCGAATAATCTTTAGCGCTGCTGAATTCGGATACAGGCTCATCCATGCGCGCCTGCATGAGAATTTCCCACTGCTCACAATGGAGTGTGCGGCTGGAGGTGCACGCTCCATTGTAAGCACTAACATTCGGTTTTCACTGAATAGCGCCACTAGGGATCACTGCCCAAGTGTATACCATGTGCTTTCAATACAACGTGTGTGCTGTGTAAATCACGGCCATTGTTGCAACGGCCGTGATTTTTACAACACATACGTTGTGTGCACATAGCCTAAAAGTGTGAAAGTAATTTATGATTCCTCCCTGTTTTTCCAGAGTATAGGCGCATGCTAATGACCTCAGTAACTTTGACCTTGCAGTTTATTTTGGGAGGAAGATTAAGGGCCACATTACACAGAGCCATAATCGGCCAAACTGGTTATTACTTCGTGTAATAAAGACAACGATCAGACGATCGCATTTCTACATGTAATAGAGATGCTGATGATGGCCCAAACACTTAAATACATTACCTGTCCACGCTCCCAGTCTTTTCCTGCGCTCTGCATGTGTCCCAGCACTGCGTGCTGCAGCTAAAGAGAGTCCTGTCTGAGCTGTCAGGCCTCTCAACTAAACACTGTCTGGAACTGCTGCAGCTCAGTCAGGCTTCTCAGAAGCTGCAGCGTGACCTGTTTGGGCAAGGGCCTGTGAAGCCACATGCAGTACATGTATCCCACCTGTGAAGCCATATACAGTACATGTATCCCACCTGTGAAGCCACATACAGTACATGTATCCTACCTGTGAAGCCACATACAGTACATATTTCCCACCTGTGCAGCCACATACAGTTCATGTATCCCACCTGTGCAGCCACATACAGTACATGTATCCCACCTGTGCAGCCACATACAGTACATGTATCCCACCTGTGCAGCCACATACAGTACATATTTCCCACCTGTGCAGCCACATACAGTACATGTATCCCACCTGTGCAGCCACACACAGTACATGTTTTCCACCTTGTAGCGACATACAGTACATTTCTCCAACCTGTGCAACCACATACAGTACATGTATCCCACTTGTACAGCCACGAACAGTACATGTATCCCACCTGTACAGCCACGTACAGTACGTCTCCCACCTGTGCAGCCACATACAGTACATGTCTCCCACCTGTGCAGCCACAAACAGTACATGTCTCCCACCTGTACCCCAACAGTGAGTAAGGACGTATTTGTTCTTTCCCCTATTACTGCTATTCTGAAGTCACTTCCACACTATGAGCTATATACTGTATTCTAATCTCCCAAAAAGCATCCAGTGTACAATGCACCCAGGACTCTTCAAGTACAACAGCTGCAGGCACTACAACTCTCAGAATTTACTGCAGTCTGAAATCCTCAGGGTGTGCTGGGATTTAAAGTACAAATGAGCAGACAACTCAAGGGGTTTAAACAACAACTCCCAGCATTCTCTGAGAGCTTCATAAGTGTAAGGCATTCTGAGAGTTGTAGTTATTGTTATTCCGGGAGTTGTGGTCACAGATACAGTACATCAGTGCAGGATGGATCCAGGTAATTATGTGGCTTCTGACGGGTTCTTTATTTGGGTGCCCCCCATGATCAGTTCTATTGGTGGGAAACAGGTACCCCAGTCCCACACTGGGGCCTAACAGACTGCAATACAGTCCTTTAGTGGACCCTGCACGTTGGGGCATTATTAGTATAAGGGAGCATATCAGAGGGCATTATTTGTATAATGGGGGAATATCAGGGGGCATTATTAGTATATGAGGGCACAGCAGGGGGCATTATTAGTATAAGGGGGCACATCAGGGGGCATTCTTACTATATGGGGGAACAGCAGGGAATCCTATGTACAGGGGGCAACACACATTCCTATTTGCTTTACTGCCCATGACACCAAACAGCGGAGTTGCTACTATATGGGAGCCTATAGGATGGAGAAAGGGAGGAACATTGCCAGGAATGTGTGGAGCCTAAGATGTTTGTCTCGTAGGTTCTGAAGACATGAAACATAGCTGGAAGAAATCATCATGGTGGTCTGGGCCGGATGGAGAGGAAAAGGGAAAGTGGTGCCTCAGATCAAAGAAGACATCACTGAATGACAGTTTTTGTATTTTGTAGAACATTATTTGGTAGGGGTGCCCCGAGCTAATTTTTTTTTCCCCCAAGGGGTGCCCTGAGGTGGAAAAGGTTGGGAAGCACTGGGCTATGGCCTAGGGCAGGGGTCCTCAACTGGCGGACCGCAGTGAGGCCACAGAAGGAAGAGAAGAGGTGAGTATAAAAGTGTTTTTTTTTATGCTATATACTACAGGGGGAGAGCACACAGAGGGGCAATATACAGGGGAGAGCACACAGAGGGGCTATATACTGGGGGAGAGCGCACAGAGGGGCTATATACTGAGGGAGAGTGCACACGTGGGCTATATACTGGGGGAGAGCACACAGAGGGGCTATATACTGGGGGAGAGCGCACAGGGGGCTATATACTACAGGGGGAGAGTGCACGGAGGGTCTATATACTAGGGGAGAGCGCACAGCGGGGCTATATACTGTGGGAGAGCACACAGAGGGGCTTTATACTGGGGGAGAGCGCACAGGGGGCTATATACCGGGGGAGAGCACACAGGGGGGCTATATACTGGGGGAGATCGCACAGGGGGGCTATATACTGGGGGAGAGCACGGAGGGGCTATATACTGAGGAAGAGTGCACATGAAGGCTATATACTGGGGGAGAGCACACAGGGGGGCTTTATACTGGGGGAGAGCGCACAGGGGGCTATATACTGGGGGAGAGCACAGGGGGGCTATATACTGAGGGAGAGTGCACATGAGGGCTATATACTGGAGGAGAGCACACAGGGGGGCTATATACTGGGGGAGAGCGCACAGGGGGGCTATATACTGGGGGAGAGCGCACAGGGGGGCTATATACTGGGGGAGAGCACAGAGGGGCTATATACTGGGGGAGAGTGCACAGGGGGCTATATACTGGGGGAAAGCACACAGGGGGGCTATATACTAAGAGAAAGTGCACATGAGGGCTATATACTGGGGGAGAGCGCACAGGGGGGCTATATACTGGCGGAGAGCTCACAGGGGGGCGAGCACAGAGAGGGGCTATATACTGGGGGAGAGCACTAAGAAGGACTATATACTAGGAAGAGCGCACGGGGGGCTATATACTGGGGGAGAGCACACACGGGGGCTATATGGGAGGGGGAGAGCACAGGAGGCTATATACTGGGAGAGAGTGCATAGGGGGGGCTATATACTGGGGGAGAGCACTAAGAGGGGCTATATACTGGGAAGAGAGCACGGGGGGACTATATACTGGGAGAGAACACACACGGGGGCTATATGGGAGGGGGAGAGCACAGGAGGCTATATACTGGGGGAGAGTGCATAGGGGGGGCTATAGACTACAGGGGGAGAGCACACAGGGGGGCTATATACTACTGGGAGACCGCACGGGGGGATATATACTACTGGGGCAGTCACCCACTTTGTACCTAATTTCAAAAGGCGGGTGAGAGAGAAAATGCCAGTTTTCCCGCTAATAAGCAGCAATTCTGTATGTAAATAGGTCAACACCCTTTATGAAAAATAACAAAACACGTTTCCTACTGATGTTCGGACCTTCACCTGACAATAGACCCCGGTAAGTGGACCTTCACTAAAAGTTGAGTACTTCTGGCCTAGGGCATCCAACATCTTCATCCAGCGGTAATTCAATGACGCAAACGCCGGTTCAAGTGTAGATAAAAACTTGGTAATAAGATGAACAATTACTTTCATCTGCACATGAGGAGGTCCCGGCCCTCCAGACAATCACTGCAGGTGCATTGTGTTTCCATGGAGGTAACGGTTACTGTTAGACGGGTCAGGTCATCAGTCAGGAGAATAAAAATTTTAATAAATTAATTGAATTTGAAAATTCAATTTTTCTTTTGTTTAAGTTTTGTTTTCTTACTTTTTTATGCTTGAAACAGAAAATGTTTTTGTCAGCATATATTCCTTGATTCAAATGTTTCTCTCCATACCGGATAACAACACCTTAAATGTAATTATGCCGAACACATTTTATTTTGTACGTATTGCACCGCTGGGACTCATAACACATTAAACATACAGTATGATTTACTTCTAATGTATTCTGTTTTTGTTTCCAGCCTGAAATGGTAAACTTGCTAAGCCGCATACTGCAAGGTGATGTGATCCGTCTATTTCTTTATTTACTGCTCCGGTAAATAAGGTGTACATAATAACCAGATGTCATCTTCCAGATGCACTACAGTCAAACAGGACACCTTCCAATGTTTATAAGCATCAGCATTTAAAGTCTTTGTCTAATGCCGTACTTTATATGTGCCGCGAATAATTTCACACCATGCAACCCAATTTCATGCAAGCTTTGCTTTTATTTATTTAATTGAATAAGTGAAAGGCTTTCATTTTACATTAAGTAAGTCTGTATGAGTGTTGGCTTTTTTTTAAATAGGATTTTACATAAATTACAATTTCATTTTGTTAATGCGTCAGTAAAAACAAAAACAGCATTAACAAAGTGGATTCGGGAAAGTAACAGCTCGCTTTTATTTTTGGTTCACAGCTCGGCTCTCAATGGGAAATGGAAAGTTATTATATAGGGACAAAAGTAGGGCAACTCCTGACCATCAAAACAACGTACTATTCAAAACTAAAAAATTGTAGGAGGGGATATGAGATGGGTGTAAGGACCCTTCAGATCCAACTTTTATTCATGCAGCCCAGCTGCACCATTAATCGAGCCTTGTAAAAGCCATGCAAACAAGCAACAATTTCGGTGCTGCGTAAAAGGGCCCTAAGATTCTGGACAATTGTACTGACTGGTGGAGTGTCAGTACTTGGCACTCCTACTAATTAGCTGTTCACGGCCCGTACTAGACAGTGAATGGGGACAGAAACTATTGGCTTTGTTCATTATTTAGTGGTAGCAATGTGTTAATGTAGCTTAGCCCCTGTTCAAATGAATGGTAGCTGCGCTGCAGTAACCAGGTCCGGCCACTAAACAGTGAAAAGAACAAACTGCTTAAGGCACCATTCGCCATGTATCGCAGGCATTGAAGCTGAATGAAGGGGATGCCAGCATGACATGGGGGTGCAAGCTAGTGTCAGTACCCTGCCAATCAGTGATTGATGACCAATTCTGTGGATAGGCCATAAATCTGTTTTGCCTAGGCATCCCTTTTAAAGTAGCTTTAGGCTATGTTCACACTATGTATATTTGAGGCTGTATATTTGAGGCTGTATAGCAACCAAAACCAGGAGTGGATTAAAAACACAGAAAGGCTCTGCTCACACAATGTTGTAATTGAGTGGATGGCCGCCATTTAATGGCAAATATTTGCTGTTATTTTAAAACAACGGCTGTTATATTGAAATAATGGCCGTTATTTACTGTTATATGGCGGCCATCCACTCAATTACAACATTATGTGAACAGAGCCTTTCTGTGTTTTCAATCCACTCCTGGTTTTGGTTGCTTTGAGGACCTGACATGAGGACCAAATACAGCCTCAAATATACGTAGTGTGAACCCAGCTTATGGTGTATGAAATTCGGTTTGGTTGATAGAGAGTGACTTTTTGGGATCTGCTCACTTGGTGGTGGTGCTGTATGGTGGCCAATCATGTTGTAAAGGAACCAAGAAGTGTCTATAAAGTTGTAAATGGACATAGAGATTTTGATTAAAATATGTACAAATAAATGAGGAACGTTGATTGAACTACACAGACTCTTGCTAAGTATTAAGTAATGAAATGTGGGTATGCAGCCCACATCTATTTTCTGCAATTGAGCCAAGATGGCACACTTATGTATATCTGGCTATTCCCGTGTTTTGAGACTCGTAACTGAGGCTCCACGGACCCCTTTTTTGCATATTCAAATTTTGTATGAAACAATCAATGGAGACTCGTAAATGAGTTATTGTTGTGTTTTGTTGCACACATATGTATTGTATTTGAGTTCATTTGAATGAGCATAAGAGGATGAGCATTTGTGAAGTTAGGCACTAAGGTGGACATTTACAACTGTTTTCCCCCTTGGCTTATGCCAGGAAGAAGGTAGAGACTTGCCCCTTCTACCTGGTGTACGCCAGCCATATCCCCCGCTCACCTGATTGATATGCAGGGGGGAAGGCAAGGTGGAGAAGAGTCCTCCCACACCTGATTTACCATGATTTACACCCACTCGCAGGCATAAATCATGGCAGAAATCTAAACCTGCGCAGGTCAGACTGGATTCACTTTGTTACATAGTTAATACGGTTGAAAAAAGACACATGTCCATCAAGTTCAACCAAGGAGGGGATGGATACAGGAAGGGGGAGGGGTGATAGGTTCAATACATATGCATTTATATTATTTTGGTCTAAGAACTTGTCTAGCCCTATTTTGAAGCCCTCTACTGTTGCTGCTGTGACCAGATCCTGTGGTAGACTGTTCCCACAGTTCTCATGGTAAAGAAGACTTGTCGCCTCCGGAGATTGAACCTTTTTTTCTCCAGGCGGAGGCAGTGCCCCCTTGTCCTTTGAGGGGGTTTTACCTGGAACATCTTTTCCCCATATTTCTTGTAGGGGCCATTTATATATTTAAATAAATTAATCATATCTCCCCTTAAACGTCTCTTCTCCAGACTAAACAAATTTAATTCTTTTAATCTCTCCTCATAACTAAGATGCTCCATTCCCCTTATTAGTTTAGTTGCCCGTCTTTGTACCCTCTCCAGCTCTAGAACATCCTTTTTATGAATTGGATTCCAAAACTGGACGGCATACTCCAGATGAGGCCGCACCAAGGCTTTAAAGAGCGGTAATATTATATCCCTGTCCCGAGAGTCCATGCCTGTTTTAATGCATGACAATATCCTGCTGGCTTTAGAAGCAGCTGACTGACATTGTGTGCTGTTCTGTAGTCTATTATCTACAAGTACACTCAGATCCTTCTCCATTCGCGACTCTCCCAGTGTAACTCCCCCCAGGACATATGATGCATGCGGGTTATTAGTACCCAGGTGCATAACTTTACATTTATCCTAATTGAACCTCATTTGCCAAGTGGACGCCCAAACACTCAGTGTGTCTAAGTCATCCTGTAACATCTGCACATCCTCCATAGACTGTACTGTACTACAAAGCTTGGTGTCATCTGCAAAGATGGAAACATTGCTGTTAATTTCATTCTCAATATCATTAATAAACAAGTTAAACAGAAGAGGGCCCAGTACTGACCCTTGGTGTACACCACTTATTACCGAGGACCATCCGGAGTAGGAATCATTGACCACCACTCTCTGAGTACGATTATTAAGCCAGTTTTCAATCCAGTTACACATTAAACTTTCCAGACCAATAGACTTTAACTTACCCATCAGACGTCTATGAGGAACTGTGTCAAACGCTTTTGCAAAATCCAGGTACACGATATCCACAGCTGCGCCGCCATCCAGGCTTCTACTCACCTCTTCATAGAAACATATTAGGTTGGTTTGACAGCTTCTGTCCTTAGTAAAACCATGTTGGTTATCACTTATAATACTATTAGCCACTACATATTCCTGGATGTAGTCCCTTATAAGCCCCTCAAATAGTTTCCCCACAATGGACGTTAAGCTTACGGGTCTATAGTTACCTGGGGAAGTTCGAGAGTCCTTTTTGAAGATCGGCACTACATTTGCCTTACGCCAGTCCCTCGGCACAATACCAGTCAGCAAAGAATCACTGAATATTTCATACAAGGGTAGAGAAATTATAGAACTGAGTTCCCTAAGAACTCTGGGGTGTAATCCATCAGGCCCTGGAGCTTTGGTTACATTGAGTTTATTTAAAGGGCTAGATTTTGTGTGCCTGTTAGTTAATCCAGCATGGTAATTGGAGACAGGACCAAACTTAAGACCTCCGTCAGGTAAATGCTCACTTAATAGTAAACAAAAAGGTTGGGCTCACAGTTGACATTCTAACAAACGCTCAGGGCTCAGTTTAGGCCACTCAAAAATGTCAATTCAGGACTTGTCAAGCCACAGATATTGTTTTACCCATGGAATGGCATTTTCCAAACTTTTAGCAAAAAACTGGAATCGGAATTTCTTAAAAAGTCTAAATTTTGAGTGCTTTCTAGAAATGAGCGAAATTCGAGCATGCTCGAATGTCCGGTCTTTGGCATTTGAAGACTGGTGGCTGAAGAAGGTGGCTCCAACCCTAAGGAGTAAGCCCTAGATTTGCAGCCCTTGTTCTCTCCGACTCCCTAAGGCGTCATACAACTGGTATTCAAAAGCCGAAAGATCTGCCACGAGTTGCGCTCATCTCTAGTGCTTTTCACAGATCCACCAGTAAATACATTTCTACAACTCCAAAGTTCAGTTGTTCTATGTTTTACACCACCCCAGCTGATCTCACGTTTGGCATTTTTCATAATAAACTTAGATCCATTTCAGAAAGCCCCAAAAACAGTTATTGTAGCATTTGATCTCGGCTGTGGGTCTTTGTGTGGTCTACCATTTTATAACATTTTGTAGCAAATACTTCCACTTTAGAATCAGAGAGCCAAGAAAAATCTACTGTTTTATTTCACAAACTGACTTGTGGCTAAGAAAACATCCCACAGAAATAACATGTTGCAAGCTCCCAAGCTTTTTAGTATGACCCAAGCATAGACAATAATTGTCTGGGGAGATTGCATTGCTCTATACTTTTATGCACCATATACTTTATGCACTTTTGGCAGTAAGGTATAGATCAATATATAGCAATGATAAATGTGACAATAATTTGTAGTTTATGAAAAAGCCCTCACTCAACTGAAAACATGGCATTTTCATCAGGTATGACATTTCCAACATTCTGTCAATTTACCTGTTTTCAACAAATATGGTTATGGAACGCCAGGCAATTTCACTGACACTAATGGCTAAATTACAAGATAGATGTAAAAATTTCACATTTCAACAAAGCATGTTAGGACTAGCACTTGGGCTGATGTATGGTCTTTGATTGCTATGTCTACAGCTCCTTCCAAAGCTAAGAAAAACAATACTTACCCACTGTAAAAGATGATAGAAATATCATAATATCGCTAAAATGAGATATTCAAAATATTGTCAGCAGTTATTAACCTCTTCCAGTCTTAGCAGAGATTACATGGTAGCCATTGGGGCATTCGTAACACCATGGGCTGCCATGAAAACAGATCAACACATGGTCATGGCATTGTGAGGTTGCTGATTGGAACCCTGGCAGGTAGAGCACCTGTCAAACAAGTCACTAGGTGCCCTCTTTGCTATTGAGTGTTGCATCTAAGGAGTTAAATTGCCAGCCCTGTCAAAAGTGACAAGTGAAAAGTTTTGATCGTTTGGGACCTGTGGCATTGGGTGTGCGTGTGGGCTCCCACGTGCTTACAATGGCAGCTACATAGGCAGCCTTAGGCTATGTTCCCACTATGTTTTCCCCTCTCCTTTTTTGAAAAGATAAAATAATGTCTATCATTTTAAGTTAAAAATGACAGACGTCATTTCACTGTTTGGTCGCCCGTCAGTGCAGAAACAGCTGCTGGTACAATATTCAAGTTTAGGTAGACTAACTGCATTTTGGGTGTGTCTTTAATTGAAAAGTCAATTGAATTTAAAAGTAAAAACGGTGAAAGAATGGAGAAAAAAAAAAACTGTGTGTGGAACAACTAAAAAATATCGTCCGCTGTTTGAAAAAGACGTCAGAAAGTAATTGTCATGATCATTATTTTGACGTCTGTGCAGACGATGTCCTTTATTTTTCACACTGTGTGCATTGGAAGTCCATCAATCCATTGACTTCAATGTACGAAAAAAATGGACGTCTTTTTCAAAAGAAAAAGCGGAGGCCTTTTCTGTCTTGTGAACGTCATGTGGACATACTGTAGCCTTAGATACACTGGATTCATTGGGAGGTGTGTGCTAATAAATCCAACGCAGATGACATGGACGGACTTTTGCATATGACCAGCATGTTAAACACCATTCTTAGTAAATCCCTCCATTAACCTCATTAGAAAACATAAGAGCTACGTGTAATGATGATATGCAGCCCCAATGCTATGTAATTAAGTGACTAGTACTTGGGTTACGTACCAAAATATTTCTCTGGGTGGGGTATCCTCAATGGGCATCCGAAATATTAATAATAATGAAGACATCTTGAGGGTTTTTTTTGCAATGCTTCAATACAGCGACAATGTGTTTGGTGTTCAGCGACAGGTATCGGCTAGATATCAGAGATTCATCTGCTTACTAATCAAAAAAACATGTCCAGTGTTTGCGTGTCTTTGTGTGGTCTTTTGTATTCCGTCTGGCAATTTTATAGTGAATTTCGATCACACAGACAAATACACAGTTGAACATAAATCCGGCTAGAATGAAAGCTTTACACAGAGCCTTAGTGACAGTTTCACATATTACAGAGATTGGATAACAAAATGAAATGGAAACCTCTATTGCAAAACCACAAAACCCCACAAAAACGGAATGGATAGGTGAAAGATCTTTAGAGGTCAGGTACAATAACTATTTGAACTGCTGTCTGACTCTTCAGAATTGATTTGTAGCTTCTTTTTTTTCATGGATTTCAGTCAAAGACATTTTTGGATTTAAAATCTGAAAACATTTTTAAGCATTAAGCCGTTCACCAACAGAGAGGATTATTAAAGAGACTACAAAGGGATGACTACAAAAGAGAAAAACCGCCTGCAGGCAGGGGCAGGGGGGAACATAATAAAAACGCTCTACTTACCCATCCCTGTGCCCCTTCAGCGTTGCCTTACTACTCATTGACCCCCCACTGGCCTCCTGGATCTCCTGCTGGATTGCCCATGTTGGCTGACTGGCTAAGTGGGCAATAAATTAGTCAGGCTGGATACTTTCTCCTGGGTCATGACGACACCAAAACCTGGGAGAAAATCTGTGGGCCTGTTATGCTGCGCTGCAGGGGCATGGGGACAGGTAAGTAGAGCTTCTTTATTATGTCCCCCTCTTCTCCTGTCTGCAGTTGTTTATCATTTTGGACAATCACTTAAAAATTTAGAAAATCATGTGCCTAATCGCACTGTGTGTGTATAGTCCTGCACCAAGTCGCTTCCCCTTGGTCAATCCAACATGAAAAATAGAATGATCAGGACACTTTAGTCTTCAGAAATTTTTCTTTTTTTACTTTTTTCTTTTTCTTATGCAATATAAAATAACTTCTCATACAAAAATATAACACAACACATCACCACAGTGCGCAGGATTCAGGAGTTTCAGATGTTCAAGCCAAGTTCCTGGCCGGCTCCATTCCTCCTCTGAGACTCTCACTCTCTTCAGATGGTATGATGACGACTGAGCGTGCTGCTACGTTTCGGGGTCCGCCCCCTTTCTCAAGCATGCTTGAGAAAGGGGGCGGACCCCGAAACGTAGCAGCACACTCAGTTATTTTATTTTGCATAAGAAAAAGAAAAAAGTAAAATAAGAAAAATTTCTGAAGACTAAAGTGTCCTGATCATTCTATTTTTCATTTTGGACAATGTTACCCTTAAATTCTGTGTATGTCATGCGACATACAAACCTCACACATTACAATCTATGCATGCTATATTCACACAGTGTAAAAGTACAGCCGTTGTTGCCATCGGCAACAATAATAATAATAATAATGTTTTTATTTGTATAGCGCACACAGATTCCGCAGCGCTGGAATGGCCATACTTTGTCCATACAATACATGTCCATACAATAGCCATACTTTGTACGCATAGGCACCTGCAAATTCTTCTATGGGATCCCAAGTGGCGCCGCAAAGAACTGACATGTCAGTTTTCTGCGTCTGCAATTCAGTGAATTTCGGCCGCAAAAAGACCTGTCAGTTCAGACAATGAAGCGAGCGGCTCTGGCCGCTTGCTTCATTGTGTGCTGTAGTCAGAAAGATTGTGTGCTGCGGCCGGATGATCTTTTCAGAGACCGGCCGTTCCGTGACCCGGCTGGTCTCATATGCCATGTGAACATGGCTTCAAAATGTAAAAGCATGTAATATGGATTACAGAAGTGGCTCTGTAAATTTAGTGTACAATAGAGCTCCTTACTCTTATTTCACTCTCTTGCTCCAGCTCTGAGATATAAGCTTTGGAAGCTTTATGCAAATTAGAAGATAAAGCCCACAGGGTGTGCCACTGGGCTGCAAAGACCCAGCAATGATTATGGATGCCGAGAGAGAAAAGTTTAAACATTGCTGGATTTTTGTAACCTAAAGGAATGCCCTGTGGGCTATATCTCTTAATTTGCATATAACTTCTAAAGCTTATATCTCAGAGCTGGAACAATATATTGAACTAAGAGTTATATCTCCTGATTCAGGACAAGAAGCCTTATTGTGTCAAAAGTTGCTGAAAGGTCCAGTTTAACGCGAGAGCAGGTAAAAAACCTAAAGCACTTTTCACACGGGGCAAGTGAGAGGAGCAAACGAGCTATGTCAGTGCTTGCTTGCTCCTTGTTACCCGCTTGCTGGTGCCACTACGCACACGAGTGAGTACGAGGAGCTGCGAGGGGCTGCCCGGGTGATCACTAGATCGTCCGGGCAGCATATAGAAGATGGCAGCAGCCTGCTGCCGCTGCTCCTATTCCACGGAGCGACAGCAGCAGATTGTTGCTATATTAGTCGTTTGTCTTTCAACATATTGAAAGACAAACATGTCGGCTGATTGTTGCCTTCTGTTACACAAAATGATTATCGACCACAACGGCCGATAATCATTTAGTATAATAGGGCCTTTAAAGAGAATCTTTCAGGTCCCTACCAGGTAGAGACGCAGACAGGCGTGGTACATCAGCTTCCAAGAAAAATACTACAAGCAGATAGCTACGGCCCTTCAGCTTCTGAGCAAAAATGCAATTTTATAACTTTGCGAATGACCACAAAATAATCACTAATCACTTGTTTTATCGCCTTACCACTAGAGATGAGCAAACCTCGAGCATGCTCGAGTCCATCTGAACCCGAACTTTCGGCATTTGATTAGCGGTGGCTGCTGAAGTTGGATAAAGCCCTAAGGCTATGTGGAAAACATGGATATAGTCATTGGCTGTATCCATGTTTTCCAGACAACCTTAGAGCTTTATCCAAGTTCAGCAGCCCCCGCTAATCAAATACTGAATGTTCGGGTTCGGATGGACTCGAACCCGAACCCGGTTCGCTCATCTCTACTTACCACCTTTCTGCCTGTGTCTGCCACTTTGTACCTAGTTCCTCCCTTTAAAAGGGCTTTTTGGAGAGCAGAAAAGGTCCTACTTGTTCCACTCTCCGCTGCTGCGTCTCCCCCCTGTGACTGTCTCAGGTAATAATGTCTGAAACAATGGTTTTAGCAGGTGCATATGGCAGGTATTGCATGCAAAACCATACCCACACGCCAAGTCCTTTAGGTTCCAAATGTTGCAGGAACATGGACAGCTATTGATCATTGCCCCCAACCTCATCTCAGAAGTTATCACCCAAAATGATCAGAGAAAGAAAGTGGAGTGCAGAAGAGGTACAAGTATAAGAAGAGGTACAAGTATAAGAAGAGGTACAAGTATAAGAAGAGGTATAAGTACTTTTATTATAATTTATAGTAAAAGATCCTTTAATGAAAAGAAGACATTTCAAGGTTAAGAAAGTTTTTGTTTAATTATTTTTGATGAAAACAGGAAATTCTATCAGGAATGTTTAACATCACAAAAAATCAGATTCTAATGACTCTTTTGTACCATTCAGAATGTATCTTATCTACTAATCATTATAAATGACCAAGCCTTTTGCTGGTGACTGTAATTGTTTGTCCCTATTTTTAGTGCTCTTTTCGTATTTCACTGTAAATTTCAGATTTTTGAATCCTAACTTTTTAAGTTTGGTCCTGATTTTGCAAGTCTTTCCAAATCAATCTCGCGGAAAATGTTTGGAAGTAGGGATGGTCCGAACCAAGTTCGGTTCAGGTTCGTATGAACCCGAACTCTCTGTAATGATTCCCACTGTCTGCCCGCTCCGTGGAGCGGGTGGATACAGCGGAAGGACCGCCTTGAAAACTTCAATACAGCCATAGCCATAGGCTATATCCCAGTTTTCCAGGCGGTCCTTCCACTGTATCCACCCACTCCACGGAGCGGGCAGACAGCGGGAATCTGATGCCGAGCGTTCGGGTTCATACGAACCCGAACCTCGGCAGTTTCGGACCATTCCTATTTGGAAGTGCTTGGATAATTTTATATTCACTTGAGTTCTTTTTTTGGACCCAAAGCTGTGGACTCTGGTAACTAAACAATTATCCTAGGTAAGGTTTTAAAAATGACACAAAATTATTTTTACGTTACAAAGGGTGACTTCAGGAAAATTATTTTGCATTTTTTCTTGAATTTACAAATAGCATTGACCAAAGCTGGAACTCATTCAGCTGACAGCTTTCCGTCCCAACCCCCATACACTTACACACCCAGCCTGGACAAGAATGCATGTGTTCTGAATGTGTAGCGGGAAGTTATCTTCTGCCAGACGCCTCTGATGATGGCATATCTTCCTTGTGAACAAAAGGATTGGACATGTTCTTCCTCTCTCCTGACATCTGCCATTGGTGGAGAATTGGAAGGAATCCATCATACACACTGGATTGTCAGCTGGTCCTACAAAAATTGACAAGTCTGGCTGGCAACAATCTATTGTGTATAGCAAAGCTAGGAGCCTAAGGAATGAAATATACTGTATAAATAAAAGGAGACTGATCATTTTAAATTATTCTATACTCCCCCAAAATGAACACATTGTAAATCAGAACTTTAAAGGGGTTGTCCAGCGAAAATATTTTTCTTTCAAATCAACTGGTTTCATAACGTTATAAAGATTTGTAATTTACTGCTATTTAAAAATTTCAAGTCTTCCCTTACTTATCAACTGCTGTATGTCCTGCAGGAAATGTTTTTTTTTTTCTTTTCAGTCTAATACAGTGCTCTCTGCTGCCACCTCTGTCCATGTCACTGTGGAACTGTCCAGAGCAGCAGAGAGCACTGTTTTAGACTGATAGGAAGCATCTGATAACTACTAAAATACTTGAGATTTTTTTTAAATAGAAGTAAATTACAAATCTATATAACTTTCTGAAACCAGTTGATTTAAAAGAAAAAGATTTTCACAGGAGTACCCCTTTTAGAGTTATACCTATAACTTACCATACAAATCCCGTTAAAGTGCTAAATCTTTATTATCTACATGAAACACTATGGGGGGATTTATAAAGACCGGTGTATATCAGGCCTCGCCCCCTTTTCCCCGTCAGGATTCACTAAAAGGTGCCCGACCTGCGAGCAGGTGTATATCATGATAAATAAGGCGCGGGAAGAGACCACGCCTCCTCCCAGCCTTGTCACGCCCTCTCTAAGCTCCCCCAGCCCGCCCATTGGGCGAGCGGGGCATACAGCAGGCCTACGCCACGGAGAAGGGGCGAATCTGCACCTTCTCCCTGGTGTACGCCTCAGACAGATGCTTCGTAAATGTCCCTCTACATGTCTATACACACAACATGTCCCCCCCCCCCCCAACTACCAAGCTCCCAAAAATACTCATCCTCACAAAAATAATGAGGTGATGGCTCCACTAGCCAAAAACTAGATGAAAAACTTATATTTCAACACCAGGCAATAAATAACAATATAACTCATTGTAACAATCCACATGCCCAACAAACTGTTCCACGTATCCACATCATACAGTATATAAGATCATTTCAGTTCCATATTACCTGGAACAGACATGTTAGACACAGAGCCTCCCATATGTTAGACACAGCCTGACATGTTTTGTATCTTCCTCAGGAGGTTGTGTGTGTATATACATGTATTGTTTGATGCAGGTAATAAAGATGTCGCATTGAAATTAAATTAGTATTTTTTTTTACTATAAACAGTAAATATTCAATATTCTATTCATTCTTTGTCAGCAGATTGGAATAAATAAATAAATACACATCATAGTCAGACTAAGTGGTTAAAGTTCTATTCAATATCTCTTCAATGTAGTACGACTGTCTCATCTGTATCTGTTATGCAAGTCTACAGTATGTAAATACAGATGCGGCATACTTACCAGACTTGGTGTGTTAACAAATCTAATTACTATTCTGACTGTGAACTCTGCTTCATCTGTACACAAACTTAACTATTCCGCTCTAACGTGTTCAAACCCTGATCTGTTAAGCAAATGTAATAAATAACAATTTTACTGGTATTTCCCATCTTCCTGTAAATCATTAAACCAAACCTACTGGGTTTCTGAGACCCCACACCACCAACTTGTCCCTGCCAGTCTGGGTAGAGGGAGAAAGGAGTGCAGTGCATGTCACAATTTACCCAATTTAGGCTGTGTTTACACCATAAATAAAATTAAAATGCAGTCATATTTTTAAGGTTACTGTAAGGCCATATTTTCAATATAACTTACTCCATTGAAGTCAATGGAAAAGTGGCCAACAGTGCACACACTGTGTAGAGTAACGGCTCTTATTTATTATGAACATCCATACAATAACCGTGCTTATTATTTACCAGCTGCTTCTGCAAAATATGGCTCTTTTTTACCTGATCACACATTGTTTCATTTTCATTAAAAATTACGACCGTATTTTCCTATTTCTTACTGTGTGAACATAGCCTTAAAGGCATATGCGGATTACAGGGAGGGCAATCTGGGCTACAGCCCAGGGCCCTGAGCTCCAAGGGGCCCAGTGACATTGCCTCATTTTAATAACGATAATAATGATCTACTCATCCATTGATGCCGCCACTGGCGCCTCTGCCATTTTAATAAATCATAATCAACTACTTTGGTGCACTGGATTCTCCCAGCAGCCTCAGCGCACGGAAAACTCCCCTGTTCGTTAATATGCCGCCCTCCTCAATCTAATTGCCAGGGCACACTGGCAGAAAAAAAAACAATTGGCTCTGTGTCTTGTCAGTCACCGCCACGCTCTGCCCTTTGGTTTCACGCACAAGCTCACACTTGAGTGATGTAATTTAAGCACCTCTTGGAGAGCTTAGTCAGGAGGGCAACATAGGGAAAACACTAGGTCTCAGTCGGTGGACAACATCAGAGCTTAGTCAGGGGGACAACATGGGGAAAATGCCAGGGCTCAGCCGGGGGATAACAAGGCTCAGTAAGGGGGACAACAGGGCTCAGTCAGAGGAACAACAGGGCTCAGTCAGGGGGACAACAGGGGGGAAAAGGCCAACTTAAAAATACTGGTAAGATTTTAGTTGGATTTCTTTGACCTGCTATGACTGTGAATGGGTTAACCCATTCAAAGTCATGGGCATATCTGTACATCCACTTTTGCTGTTTATTACTACTCAAGGTCGCACAGTTACACCCTTGTAGCCATCCATAATAGCTGGGCAACTGCCGAGACCTGAGCCGAGCTCTGATCGCAGCAGTTAACCTTGAAGATACTACGATCAGTGTGATCGCAGCATCTATAAGGCAGAACAGAGGAAACAATTGTCATAACAACCATCAGGGCTGTGTGATCATTTCACATAACTCCGATTGTGAACAGAAAATTCACCATCAGGGCTGTGCGGAACAATGGCAAATCCCTGATGGTTGCTTTAACCCTTTGAGGACCAGGCCCAAAATGACCCAGTGGACCGCGCAAATTTTGATCTTAGTGTTTCCGTTTTTCCCTCCTCCCCTTCTAAGAGCTCTAGCACTTTCAGTTTTTTATCTACAAGCCATGTAAGGGCTTATTTGTTACAGGAATAGTTGTACTTTGCAATGGCGTCATTCATTTTACCATAACATGTATGATGGAATTCCAAATATATTATTTATGAAGATATAAATTGGTGAAATCGCAAAAAAGAATGCAATATGGTAACGTTTGGGGGGTTCCTGTGTCTACGTAATGCACTATATGGTAACAGCGACATGATACTATTATTCTATAGGTCAGCCCGAACACAACCATATGCAGGTTTACGCAGATTCTCTAATGTTATATATTTTTTTTAAATGAAATCCTTTTTTTTTGCAATTAATTATAAATAAAATGGGCCTATTGTGACGCTTCTAACGGTTTTATTTTTTCACCTACGGGCTATATGGGGTGTCATTTTTTCCGCCATGATCTCTAGTTTTTATTAATACCATATGTGTGAAGATCGGACGTTTTGATCACTTTTTATTAATTTTTTTTAATATATAATGTAACATAAAATCGGTAATCCGCGCACTTTTTTCCCTCTTTTCGTGTACGCCGTTTACCATTCGCAATGACGCTTGTTATATTTTAATAGATCGGACAATTACGCACGCTACGGTATATTATATGTTTATTTGTTTATTTATTTTTATATGTTTTATTTATATAATGGGAAAGGGGGGTGATTTCAACTTTTATTGGGGGAGGGGTTTTGGGGTTGTGTGTTAGTGTTTTTAACTTTTTTTTTTTTACACATTTGAAGTCCCTTTGGGGGACTTGTACATACATTAGTTTGATTTCTACACTGATGAATGCTATGCCATAGGCATAGCATTGATCAGTGTTATCGGCGATCTGCTCATTGAGCCTGCCTGTGCAGGCTCAGTGTAGCAGATCGCCGATCGGACCGCACGGAGGCAGGTGAGAGACCTCCGGCAGTCCGTTTCAACGATCGGGACCCCCGCAGTCACACTGCGGGGGTCCCGATCGGTAAGTGACAGGGGACTCTCCCTGTCACTTACACTTAAACGCCGCGGTCGCGCCGCGATCGCGGCGTTTAAGGAGTTGATGACACGCGGCAGCGCGATCGCTGCAGCGTGTCATTGCCTGTGAGGTCCCGGCTGTTTGCAGCCGGCCCCCACCTGCTATGAAGCGCGCTCCGCTCCGGAGCACGCTTCATAGCGGGAGAAACACCCAGGGCGTACAGTTACGCCCTAGGTCGTCTGGGGACAGACTTCCATGGCGTAACTATACTCCCTGGGTCGTCTAAGGGTTAATGACCAGAACCTTCAATGTCATACCTACAGTGGTTGATCAGCAATGCCTATGATAGGTAGATTACATTGCAATGCAGATCAGCACTGTAATGTAATATGCGTGTCATCAGGCAATCAGACAGTGGAATCCCCATGGTGGGACAGTAAAATGAAGTAAAAGTATAAAAAATACACAAAAATACAAATAGAAATTAAGTACACATATATAACCCATATCTTCTGATGCAATAATAAATGAATTAAATAAAATACCCATATTCAGTATCACAGTGTGCACAACATTGGCAATAAAATTATCACATGATTAAACGTGCACGGCGCCCGCAGAAAATTGAAAATGAGAATTTTTTTCTTGAAATATAGGCAATTTTCGCAAGAAAATTGTAAGGATAATTGCCAAAACTTATCACTAACCTAAAGTACAATACAATATGTCACGAGAAAACAATCTCAGAATTGCACGGATAAGTTATAGCATCATGGAGCTATAATCACATAAAGTGAAAGAGGTCAGATTTAAAAAATGGGCTGTGGTCCTCCTTTATGGTTAGTTGGGGCGTGTTTAATTGGTTGGGGGTCAAGGCTAGAGGGGCATGATTAGCAGGGGCCCATCATTTCTGAACAGCCTGGGACCCATGGCACCCTTAATCCACCCCTGCTTAAAGGGAATCTGTTATTAGGACTATATCACCTTAAATCAGGGCAGCATAAACTAGTGACATAAATTCTATTCTGTTTGAATCCATATTTTTCCTCTTAGACCATGTTTGTAAGAGACCGGCCGCTCCGTGACCCGGCCAGGCCACGGAGTGGCCGGTCTCTGAAAAGATCAGTTCCGGCCGGATGACCTTTCAACCCGCAGAGTTCTCATGCGGGCGCATCAGTGCGTGCCCGCATCAGAACTTACCACAGCACACTATGAAGCTTGCGGCCGCAGCTGCACTGACAGAGCTTCGTGCGGCCGCTATTCAATGCATAGCGGCCGCAGAAAATTGACATGTCAGGTGTTTGCGGCGTCACTAGGGGTCCCGGCCAGAACGTATACTATGTGTATACGCTCTGGCCGGGACCCCATAGACAGCAAGCCAATGTATTTTTTCGTATTAACTATGGCCGTTGGCAACTATGGCCATTAGCAATACGAAGAAATATGTTGTGTGAACAAAGCCTAACACAGCAAATACTGAGAAATGGAACTCAATATTTATTCTCCTTATTCCAATGTTTCTAGAAATCCCTCATTTGTGGCCGCATTGCGTCACCTGATTCAACCACAGGGCGCAGACAGGACAGAGACCTGGTGAATTTGGGGGCTTTTTTTAATTTCACCATGTACCATGTCACAGAGGCCTTGCGGTGCCAAAATATTTGTGTAAGACAAGTTGACGTTTCCATCGGTACCCTTCTGGGGGACATGTGACACCCTCATCATTTTTTAATATTTATGAGGTGGTTTAAAAAAAAAAAAAAAAAACTAACAGCTGTTTTTCATCATTTTTTTTACACTGTTTACTATATGTTACATATGACATGTTATTTTTATTCATCAGGTCCGTACGATTGCAGTAATATCCATTTTATATAGCTTTTGTTATAGTTTATGGCATTTATACTATAAAAACTGTGTCTTGCATATTGTAAGAGCAGCAATATTTAAATTTTTTTGCCAATGGAGTTATGCGAGGGCTTTTTTTTTTTTTTTTTTTTTTTTGGAGAATAAGCCGGGCATTTTAGTGCTACACCCTTTGGGTACATGTGACGTTTTGATACCTTTTTTTTTTTTTTTCTATATTTTTTAGGGGGCGGGATTAACAAAAAAATTGTTATTTTGGTTAGTTTTTTATTTATGTTTTTTAATGGCATTTATTGGGTGGAATAATTAATGTAACGGGTTAATAGACAGGGTCATTACGGATGCGACGATACCAAATATATGTATCTTATTTATAGGGGGATCATTTCTAATGGGGTGATGAGGAATATTTATTTATTTCATTTATATTTATTTATAAAATTATTTATTTATGTGTTAGTTTATTTAATTTAATTTATTTTAATCATTTATTTGTGTGTTTGTGTGGTATTTTTTTTTTTTACTTATACAGGTGTCCACATATATATAATACATTATAGCTAGAGATGAGCGAACCGGGTGCGGGTTTGAGTCGAACCCGAACGTTCGGTATTTGATTAGCTGGGGCAGCAGAAGTTGGATAAAGCTCTAAGGTTGTCTGGAAAACATGGATACAGCCAATGACTATATCCATGTTTACCACATAGCCTTAGGGCTTTACCCAACTTCAGCAGCCACCGCTAGTCAAATGCCGAAAGTTCGGGTTCGGATCGACTCGAGCATGCTCCAGGTTCGCTCATCTCTAATTACAGCACATAATCTGTGCTGTAATGCATTATATAGTGAATGAGCTGTCAGTAGTATTACACCGGCAGCTCATTCTAACGATCAGTTCCCTGCCTCAGTGCAGGGGCCTTATCGTTACAAATTATAGCAACCCAGACACACCGGACAGTGTCTGGGTTGCTATGGTAACTTCCCCCAACCCAAGATCGCTCGCTCGGCGGTGCAGAGGGAGTCGGCTCCGGGGGCACAGGAAGTGAAGATCGTGGATGGAGCTGGCTCCAGGGGGAAGGAGAGCCATGGAGGAGCACAGCAGTGGCGGCAGGAGGAGGCAAAGTCCTGCAGCCTCCTTCCGCCACCGGATCGCTGGGAGGATGTGGATCCCCCCATAGACGCTGCAGTCGCAATGACCGCGGCATCTATGGGGTTAACTGCCTGGGGGGGGAGTACGGATCTTAGCTAGAACCATGTTCCCTCTAGCAGTGATTCCTTTCTTTGGGGTTCTAATCTTTTTTAAAGGCAAGTAGTTTTTACTTTTTAGAGAGTTGTTATATATGGGGTGTAACACTGATAAACCCTTGTTGTTGTTATTGTTCTTGTTTGTTTGTCTTTAACAGTAGTCGTGTTTATTTGTTAACCACATGCAAATTTTCTTCATAAATTAGAATTTCATTAAATAAAAAAGTTAGAAGTATTATGACTCCGGCTAGTTTTATTGTTAAATCCATTTCCGTCTTGACATATCTTTGTTTTCATAACATTAATAAAATGTGTTAATTCCCAAAGTATAGGTAATAAGTTATAGTTTCCATAAAATGTCATCTGTTGCTTATTGGCGCTGTACACTTTTCATTACATACAACTTGAATTATGTTACATGGATTTTCAGTTCACAACAGCTTGTAAATTTTCTGGCATTAAAAGCTAAAACTAAGATAACAGTTATTCTTATATCCAACAAGGGAAATAATCCTTGGCAAACACTCAAACATATATTACAATAGAATACAGGGAAGTATATATAACAACCTTATGAGTAGTAAAATAATTAAACCGCAGATGAGGGTAGGGAAGAAATAAGAGAACACTGCAGGACTCCAACAATTTGTTATATGACTTTGTTTTATCTATTGTTATTTTCTCTAAGTATGGCCCAAGTAATAAATGACAAAAGTAATGAGATCTTTCTGGAAACTTTTATGCTTTAGAGATCTATTCATCTATCACAACAGTCCAACAATACACTACATGATTGTTCCATCATCATCATCATCATCCGTTGCATTATAATGTGTATTCTACACCAAAATACTTATTTTTTGCAGTAATCAACATTGTTGTGTTTATGCTGTATGTAATCTAGCAACGCATCCCTATGCGATATATAGACAGGGGGGAGATTTATCAAACATGGTGTAAAGTGAAACTGGCTCAGTTGCCCCTAGCAACCAATCAGGTTCCACCTTTCATTTTCTAAAGAGTCTATGAGGAACAAAAAGCGGAATCTGATTGGCCACCAGCCACTGAGCCACTTATACTTTACACCATGTTTGATCAATCTTAGTTCCTATGTGTCCATCCTCACCTTTCAGCAAATTTCGTTAACACGTACCTGTCCATAATAACTTTTCACGTGTTCTAACAGGTAGTTACATCTCTATTATGGTTGGAAAAAAGACAAGAGTCATTTAAGTTCAACCTGTAACTCTACTGTGTTCATCCAGAAGAAGGCAAAAACCCTCATGACGGAAATGCCAATTGCCCTATCACAGGGAGAAAAATTCCTCCTCAAATCCACTATGGCATTCAGAATAATACCTGGATGAACGTTCCATCACATGTAATCTACTGACCATAGCCTGTAATATTATATTGTGATATTATATTTTTATATCTAGGCCTTAATTTTATTTAATAAATTAGCCATGACAACATCATGTGGAAGGGAGTTCCATAGTCTTACCGCTCTTACAGTAAAGAATCCCAGTCGATGCTGGTGATGAAAACTTCTTTCCTCTAGACGTAGAGGATGCCCTCTTGTCATGGTTACATACCTAGGAGTAAAAAGATCACTGAAAAAAAAAAGATCTCTGTACCGTCAATTCATATACTTATACATTCTGATCAGATCGCCCCTAAGTAGAGACGAGAAAACTTTCAATGGTTCGGTTTGGTAGGTTTACTGAATTTTGAAGAAAAGTTTGGATATGTCCAAACCGATCTTTAAATGAACCGAACTAAAAGAGCTAAACGATTGAAGGCTTTTAGCTTTTTTAGTGTGGTTCAGCAAATTTGCTCATTAGAGGTAAGTGAGCTTGCTCTACCGAGTATAATATTCGCTTGAATATCGGGCTACTCGAAAGTGCATGATTAAAAAACGCTTATTGAAATGCTACTGAGAAGCCTTCCAACAAAGCTTTAACCCCGACCCGAATGCACCCGTGTCAGAAGTCAGCGGTTGAGTGTTCCCTTTCTTGCTGGGGTGAACCCCAGACTCAGCACACTAAGTATACACAGTATTTTATTATGCTTCTTGTGTGCTTATTTTATTATCTAGTAACTTAGATGCCTTGTTCCCTTGTCAATAATGCATCAGTCTGGATTTGCAGAGGTGTAATTCCTATTTGTATTGCATTAGTAATTATAATTGATGCTTTAGGTTTGTCGGCTCCCTGTTTATTTTAACTCAGGAAGATACTTTGTTTTCCTCTTCTAGATTTCTTATCCCAAACAGTAACTTGTGTATATATTTTTTCTTGGTCTCTTTTTAATCTCTGCTTATTTAAAGTGTTACTGTCATTTAAAAAACCCTTTTCAGAATCCTGTTCAAAAATGTCTAAAGTTTAGACTGCACTTAGTGTTAGTATAGCCAGGTGAAGTGCAGTACAAAGCATGTACAACCCTGCCAGGTTGGAAACCCAATCTGACTAATACTCTCCATCTATAATCTATGGAACACATCAGGAATAGAGATGATTGAACAGGGCTGAGGTTTAAGTTCGAACGAACCCGAACCATCGGCATTTGACTCCCGCTGCCTTCCTGTTCCGTGGGGAAAGTGGAGACAGCCCGAGTACCGCCTGGAAAACAGAGATACAGCCTAGGAAATAGGCTGTATCCCTGTTTTTTAGGCGGTACTTGTGCTGTTTCCAACTTCCCCACAGAACGGAAAGGCAGCGGGAGTCAAATGCTGATGGTTCGGGTTTGTTCGAACTTAAACCCTGTTCGATCATCTCTAATCAGGATCAGGGAATGAAGTGCACTGCTGTTTGCTTTATATGGCTATGCCAAATAACAGAGGGTATCAGTACTAAGACCGGGAATGATCAAAACCTTTCACATGTCTGGTCAACGTTGCGCTGCTACCGGGTCTTGTTGACAGCCACCGGCTGTCATTTCCGGCTGGAACCTGGGTAGGTGACATACCCGGCTCCTTCATCTGCAACGTCATGGCACGGCTGATGGATTGCCCGCTCAGTAAATGATGTTTAGTACATGGTGTTGCAGCTGGAAGAGTTGCAGGAGCCTGGCCACTGTCCACTGTCCGGCACCCCCTGCTATCCTGCCTTTCTTTTATTTAATTTTATGGGACTTCTCCTTTAAGAATAGGCCCCTTAGATAGCCCCTGGTTTGGAAGTGGGCTTTTTTTATTATTATAAATGTATTTAGTTTCCATAGGGAAAAGAGAGTATGGTTAAATATTTCTAGAATTCTAAACATGGTCTGTCCATACACTCAAAGCTTTGGAAAAATAATATATTCTCTGTAGCAGTCCTTTATAAGAGTACATATGTTGGAAAGCAATTTGAAATGGTAAATTGCCCCTCTTTTTGGTCATGTTAGCTTATATCTTTATTACAACAACCTGTAGGAGTGTCGCCTATGGTGATGTGGTTAATCACTTTATTAAAATTGTCTCTTATAATAAATAGTCCTTGCTTAACTTGGTCTTTTACTAGGTTTGGTGCTTTGTTTGTTTGGAGCATATACGATAGGAGACATATAGGAATTGTTGTTAATTAGAAGGACAAGAATAATGGCTCTCCCTCAAGGTCAATAAAGATGCTCATGCTTTGCGAACAATAGTCTTTGATTATTATAATTACGCGATTTCTCATTTTGTTGCGTCTCTTGGGCATGTGTAATGTCACATTACTGTTAATGTGCGGCATTCCAGAACTTTTGCTAATAACAAATCATTGAAGAATCTTTGTTTAAAGCAAACCTTTTATTTACTTTGATAAATTAAGTGATTTACAGTTGTATAAGGAATCGCATAGGTTATCACACGCAGTGACCATTTTAGTATTTATTAATGTATTTATGCTAAAGATTTTTCACCATTTTTGAACCCGTCTTATTTTATCAATATTTTTTTGTAGATGATTTCTTCAGAACTGGACACAGTATCCAAGATGTGGTCTCACTAAAGTTCTATACAGCGGGATCACCCTCCTCCTATTGGATATACCTATGGCCCAGAATGCGATTAGCCTTTCCTAACATTTGTCTGCACTGGTGACTAATTTTAAAGCTGTCGGAAATCACTACCCCTAAATCTTTCTCTTCTGAAGTCTTGTGGTCACAAGCCTCTGATATCTATCCTTCACCTAACTACAAATCCACTGAATTATACAAGGATTACATCCAATTTTCTGTAACTGTATCAAAGACTTCGCTGAAGTCCATATAGGCAATACCTATGGCAATACCGCCTTCACCCAGCACCTTTGTGATATATCTAAAAAAAGTCAGTAAAGTTGGTTTGGCATGACCTGCTCTCAGTAAAGCTTTCTTTTCATTATTTCTTTCTTATTTAGAAAGAAAATGAATGAAAATTGTTCTGTTGTATTAGTGATAGAACAAAAAGTTTTACAGAAAACTAGATTTTTTTTCTGAAAAGTTAAAAAAAAAATGAGGAGATGTAATTTATAGGAACTGTATATATTGTTTTGATAACTATTTTGCCATAAAAAGGGAACTATCAGCAGGTTAGAGGAATCTAACCTGCTGATAGCCCCCTATTATGCAGGAGACAGCGAGGAGGAAGGTATGTCTTTTATCTTCCTCCTCTGCACCATTCCGATGCAGTTAGTTGTTTACTCTATGGTCAGGTAAGACCGTTAGGAGCACTGTCCTGCCCTCATATTGACAATCTGGCCCATCCCCTGGCTGGCTCATTCCATTGATTATCATTAGAAAGGGACGGGCCATCCGGGGCGGATCAGTGCTATGCCTATCGCGCTATCTCAGTGCTCTTAACAGTCTTGTAGAATGGTGGAGCAAAGGATTTACTTCACCAGAATGGTGCCGAGATTGAAGGTAAGAGACATACCCTTATCTTCAGCCTCCCCTGCAAAATAGGGGAGATTAGTCTAACCTGTCGATAGTTCTTCTTTAAGTTACCAAGTCATAGATGGTATGCAAATAGGGAGAGATGTTCTTAAACTAAGTCAAGGGAAAAAAAGGGTCACTTGCCAACATAATCTCTGTTAATAGGCTCTAACATCGAAGGGTCCATACTGGAATTCGGATGGTGATCAGTAACAAAATGTAATATTTACCCACAATAGTAGTAATGTTCTTGATGGTTTAATCTGCAGAGAAAAACATTTAAGCAGTGGTGTGTAATTTAATTTTAGCTCAAATAGAATTCCATGTAATTCACTTATGTTTAAGACTCCCAGACTGGGAACTCGCAGATGGTAAACGAGAACTTTTTATTGTATTAGGAAACCAGAAAATATGAGGCTGCCCCAGGGCAGCCCAGGAGTAGAAGCGCAGTCAAAGATTTAATACATAAATGGTTTGGTAGCTGTTTATATTTATCCGGAATGGCTGCATAACTCGCTAAAATCTGGGCACTACATGTTACAGTCATCTTTTCAACACATCTTTAAAAAAATAATTGGATTGTGCCTTTTTATAGTAATATGTCATAGCAAGGCCATCTCTCGAAGGAAATCACAATGCAACTTGCCATCCAAAATAATACCATTTTCTCTCTGGGTGATTAAACTGCTATAAAGGTCATAGATTGACAACACAGCTTAATGAATTTAGGGCTTACAATGCGATGTGAGATAACGGGTCTTATTTTTGTAGAGTTGAGAAAACGTATCAGTATTAGCTGTTCTAGTTATTCTGCAGATCTGGTAGCAGATCCTTATTGGTGTGTGGGCAGGCAGCCATAATTACATTTTTAGATCGGACCCACTCCAATCACTTTTACACTTGTCTTGACAAAAAAAAGACAGCACCAGTCTTGTTTCCAGTTCAGATTTGATTTGCAATTAAGCTCCATTCACTTCAATCGAACGGAGTTACGAAACCCCACCCAAACTGGAGACAAGAGGTCTGCTGTCTCTGGAAGAAAGTTTGTAGTGCTGAATAGCCCCTTTTACTCAAAAAGCACCTGGAAATTATATGGCAGATATTTTTGAACAACTTTGCATAAAGTAGCAGAAGGGATTTTAGGACACTCTGTAATATATCTTATTAGATAAAAGAGCTTTCTTCTGTACTCACATGGCTCTCTCCAGCCCCTGCCACCTCTTATCATTTACTTCATCACTAAAGGAAAGCTGTCTGCAGCAGAACGAGGAGGGGTTTACACTACCCATAGAAACCTATAGAGGAGAGGAGGGGGTTGGGTGTGCAAGAAACCCTGAGAAGCAGACAGACAGGATACAGGGTTTTTGTATGAATTTGCAGAGTGGCAGATGCCATAAAATGCCATATACATATGATAGAAAGGACATGTAATGTATACCTTTACACATTACAGGTCCATTATACCTTTCTTATGCACCAATTTATGCACATCATTTTTTATCAAACTTCGGCAAACTCCACGTATGGTCAAGATCTATATTTTTCTACTCCTTTGGATGTTTTCTATATATACAACTTTTCTAAAAACCAAATTTTCGAGTACTATTACATTTTTCAGTATGTGAACGCCTTAGTCAACCTATGGTGTATACTACTTATTAATTTTGTATCAACATATTAAACATTTAATTTCATCATATTCATATTTTAGATTTGTAATCCTCTTGGACTATTCTCAGAGAGGGAATCACAGGTTTCTGGGATGATTGAGCACAATATCAGAGCTGAAACAGTAGTAGTGAATTTTAGATGCTGAAGGGAAAAACTTGGCAAGAATTGTAATGTAGCAGCCAGACGTCGCTCTGCCAGAATCGATTTCCTCCTCACCGTATCTTGTTTTGCAATGTACAGTGTTACAGCGGCCAAAAAAATGTGACTGTGCCATACATATGTAGGTAGATTCAAAAATTATGCGGAGTGTTCTTCCTTGTCTTAACTATCAGATCCATATGAGCCAAAGATTCTCTTTTTTTCCGTCACTAGAGACAAGCGAATCTCCCAAAATCTATTTACAAAGGATTCTCTCAAATCATTCATTGGATTCAATTGGGATTAATAAAGAAGTAACTTCAGACCAGTAAAGGAAAAAAAACACCCATATGGCCGTTGTTTGTAGTGCAATGAGGATTAGGTATATTCAGTCTGATAAACCCCTCAACTATCTAGCATTGTCAGTAGTTTTGAGTGGTCAAACCTGTTCACACTCTCCCTTTAGCTTCAAAGAGTATATACTGTGCCGCAAAATGAATTATTCCAGTGCTGAACCCTGCATGTTAGTCAAGGTAAAGGGTGGAGGAGGAATGAGGCATGCATGCCAAGGCTCTGCAACACCTCATTGACACTCTTTGATAGCTCTGAACATGATATAGAGGTAATACAGTTCCTTTATATTGGCACTGTCATTACCCATAAATAAGGTTGAATCAACTAGAGAGGTGATATACTATATGTGCATGCAATACACAATTTACATCATTTATTTATTTTCCTGTTTTCTATATGAAATGCAATTCTATAAAATTGACCACTAGGTCTCTCACTTACTGCACAATGCAGTTGACGCTCCGTCACTAAGTCCTTAGTAACAGCACAAAGGAGACCAAATGCAGGAAGTGATGTCAGTTTTCCTCCTGCTCTGCACAAGCTGGCACAGTGAAAATTAATGCTGATTGTCCGGCAGCCATACATGCCCCTGTACATTGCTGCAGCTGAGTAAACTAACTGATCTAAGGGCCCGTTGAATGGAACCAAGTAAAATGCTGGAGCTGCAGTAATAAAATCAAAACTGACAGCATAAAAAAGGCAAGCATTTACTATATATTTGCTTTTTTTTTTTTTTTTTTTTACATATCATGACAGGTACACATTTACACATTAAGGCCATGTTCACATTCTGTAAGACTACGGCCGTTCTGTGACATGGCCAGGTCACAGAACCACTGCTGTCTGTGAAGTTCACCCTGTGCTGGTACTGCAGTACCGGACGGATAAATACCACTTCTTTTGAATTGAAATACGGGCACATTCAGGTGTGCCCTCGTTCCAGTAAACCATAGCAGATAATGTAAAGTACGGCCCCAGCAGCACTTTATATTGTCTGCACAGTCAATTTTGTGTGGCTGCATTCAATGAATGCTGCACAAAACTGACATGTCAGTTTTTTGTGCGCCCGCATGGAATCCCGGCCAGAGTGTATACACTCAGGCTGGGATTCCATAAAGTTTAATGCTATCGGCCACTGTCTCTAAATAACGGACGTTGTTTAAAGAAAATATACATTGGATGAACATGGCCTTAAAAGATACTCCAGAGAGTAATGAGATATATATTTTTTTTTAAATAAATGTGTCATTTTTCATGATTTTACTTTGAGTTGCAACATGGCCCCCTCTGTTGCCACCAATGTTTGTGTCTGGAGCTCGGGAACTACAGAGCTGTCTAAGCCCTGGTTCCTGCCCCCTTAAGAAAAAATAACAGTTCATGGGGCCATTAATGTTCCTGTAGGGAACTGCAGGTCTGTCTAAGGCTATGTTCAAACAACGTATTTCTTTCGTATTTCTACGGCCGTGGTTGCCGATTGCAACAACGGCCATAGTAAATATGAGAAAATACGTTGGCCGGGTGTCTATGGGATCCCGGCCAGAGCGTATACACATAGGCCAGGACCCGCTGCGGCCGCTAGAAAACCATGTCAACGCACACTATGAAGTGAGCGGCTCCGGCCACAAGCTTCATAGCGTGCAGTGAGGAGTTCTGATACGGGCGCGGAACGGCTGGTCTCTTACGCATGGCCTAAAGCAATGTATTAAAAAAAAAAAGTTTTTTCCTCCAGTGTACTCTTTTAAGTCCTTATACACACAACTCATAAATGCCTTACAATAATAGATTAACAGCGCTCTGACCTACATGCATTAAAATAGTCAAAATATGACCTCCTAAGTTCTTAGATTTTGTTTTTCCTAAGTTTCAATTTACAATAAACTGAAACCACAATTAAAACAGCGAGGTTCTAGTTGACTTCCCGTTATACGTATTGTTTCTTAGTACCTCGCTAGCTGGCTCATAAACATGTAGTATCGACACGCCATTGCCAGCACAGTGCAGAATGTACTCTCTTTAGTTTAATTGGATGCATTTTGATAATGTACTGACAGTCTTTAATAGAAGTTATTCCGAATCAGCATTACAGTTGGTACAAACCAGGCTCCGGCTGTAATTGAATCATTAATAACTGTTTGTTAAATTTGCTCCACATTGACTGTATACTGATTAATAATTAACTCGGTGCATGTTTTCTTCCCTTTAGATTACCAGGGAAGAAAATTACCCACAGCGAATCCACTGTAATATTATTAAACATGATGATTTTACAACTGATTTCACTTAGAAAATGTTTAATTTTTAACACCTTTGGTGCATTCTAATATTTACATATAAATTAAGCTCTAAAAACCCTTCAAATAAATGTATCCACATTAATAATGATTAGAGCTATCATATGTTACTGTAGTTTTAATGAACTTTACTTCCACAGATCAGATCACCCAGTTAAAGGGGTTATCCGGCATTAGAAAAACATGGCCACTTTCTTCCGGAGAGAGCATTACTCTTGTTTGCAGTTTGGATGCAGGCTTTCCAACTCTGTTTCTGCTGCTTAATTGAAAACCGCACCTGAACTGGAGACAAGAGTCGTGTTGTCTCTGGAAGAGAGTGCCCATGCTTTTCTAACACTGGATAACCCCTTTAAGTTCTTCTATCGGGAGGAACCCACTCCTTCAGAAAGTGTGGAGAGAAAAAATGAATTTGAAGAAACCATCAGAAAGATTAAAACAAAACAAATATGGCTGTGTTCACAGGCAGTATGACACCGGCCATTCTGTGACCTGGTTACAGAACGCCCGGTGTCAGTGAAGTTCATCCTTACCGGTACTGCAGTACCAGCACGATAAACTTGATTTCATTAGAATTGGGATGCAGGCGTTTTCGGGTCCACCTGCATCTCAATTACCCATTGCACACAATGTAAAGTGCGTCCGGAGCCGGACTCTACATTGTGTGAACTGTCACTGTTGTGCCGCTGCTATTTAATGAATGTCAACCGCACAAAACTGATATGTCAGTTTTCGCTGCTGCCGCTTGGAATCCCGGCCGGGATGTATACTATAGGGGAGATTTATCAAACATGGTGTAAAGTGAAACTGGCTCAGTTGCCCCTAGAAACCAATTAGATTCCACGTTTCATTTTCCAAATAGTCTGTGTGGAATGCAAAGTGCAATCTGATTGGTTTCTAGGGTAAACTGAGCAAGTTTAACTTTACACCAAGTTTGATAGATTTCCCCCTATGTATACACACTCCGGACAGGATTCCATTGACTTCAGTGCAATGTAAATTTTTTATTTATCATGACTGATGTTGCAATTTGTAACAACCGCCATGATTAATTAAAAATTTACATTGTGTGAACATAGCCCATGTCAGTATATCTATAAGTACAGATTTTAAACTTTGTTTTCAAGGATGTATGTTTAGTTTAGCTGTCTTGGAATAATCGTTACTAGAGATGAGGGAGCATGCTCGGTCAGGCATGGTGCTCAATGGAGCATCGGGGGTGCTTGATCGAGCTTGATTTCTTAACCAAGTACCTTGTGGTGCTTGGGTGCTCAGGATACAAAAAAGCTTGCTGATAAGGCTTATCACTGAACTTACCTCTCTGGTCTTTTATGTTTTAGCTTCACTATAATAAACAAAATATACAAAAAATAGAATTAGTATTTAAGCAATTTAGGAGCTCTCCGAATCCTAGTGAATGATGATGCTGGAAGCTCCCAAACTGCTTAAATATTTGCACTACTGTACTGACGCACCATGTCAGTACGATAGCTCGAATATTTAAACAGCATCCTGAGGACCACAACCACCAGCACCATGTTCAACCAACTTTGCTCGCTCAACACTAATTTTATTTAATGTGTTCCTCAGCAGAGGCCACAATCAGAAGGATTAAAAATTGGGGAATATAAAACTATATTTTTTAACACAATATGATGCAAAAAATTGCTGCTTTTAAACATACATATATATACATTTCCCCATAATGTAAATCCTAACTTCATGCTGCTCGTAAGCCATCATGTCTGCATTTCAGAAATAATAGAATTTCTCACCAAAGTTTTGCAAAGACCATCTGTTTTCGGCAGTTCTCTATCTATACTAATGACTCTCTTCTTAGTTCAGCTTCTGGGTGGGTGGGATAGCAGGGATATGTCCCTTATACTTACTCCGTATCTGTTGACCTTGGCCTCTCACCTTGGCTTCTCCGTTGACACTACTGTGCTCTCTTTTTAAGAACCAGCAAAGGATTTTGACCAGTTCATTGTGAGCAGCGTCCCTCCTCCTCCTCTTCTCCTCTCACTGCTTAGCTATTGATCTGCACAGCTGAACAGTGAGATATTGCACTTGACAGTGGCACGCTTATGACAGCAGACATAGGATGAAAACATTGAGCCGCGTTGCTCACAAAAAGTGGTGTGAGGTTTCACAGCAAACACTTAGGTTAAAAATAGCTGTTTGACGGCTGCTTAGATTACTTTTTTTTTACGATATGCTATGTTTTACCATATATTAGATTATAGTAATTTAAGGAATTATGAGAGAAATAAAAAATGTTCTTTACAAAATCTTTGTATTATTTGTAACACAAAACGTTTTTTTCCTTCCTCTGGATCAACACAGTATGGTTATACCGTAGGTTGAATTCGGTGGACTTTTTTTTTTTTCAAGCTTATTAAGGCTAGGTTCACACAATGTATGTTTTACATAAATCACGGCCATTTTCGCAATTTGCAACAAAGGATGAGATTTATACAAAACATACATTGTATTTGAATGAATAGAATCTGGGCCAGAATGTCAATACAAAGTATACACTCCAGCCGGGATTCCATTCGGCCGCACAAAAAACTGACATGTCAGTTTTCTGTGGCCGCTATTCATTGAATCCATTGTGTCTAGCGGTGAATTGGGATGCGGGTACACACTGATGCGCCCATGTCTGAATTCACCACAAGTGAAGATCAGTACAGGCCGGGATGATCTTCAGTAACACCGGCCGTTCTGTGACCCGGCCAGGTCACAGAACGGCCAGTGTAATACGTAGTGTGAACCCGGCCTAACTATGTAAACGTAAATGGTCACCGTCATCCCTCCCTGTGATAGCTTTTGTGATTTACAATATCTTTGTAAATGTTACAAATGACTCCAATGACTCCTTGCCCCCTACCAAAAAAAGTCTTGGCCACTAGGTATAAAATTCCCCTGCCTGTTATTAGAAAAATTCTGAGAGACTAAGACGGAACACAGAGAGTAGGGGGTGGGAGCTAGTGCTATGTTCAGGAGAGAGCCTGAGCTCGAGTATGTGAATACATCCCAAGACAGTCTACCTCCTAGAGAGCAGTGTTACTCAACTTTAAGACTTAAGGACCAACCACAGGTCTTGATTTGAGGACTGTCTTAGTATTTTACATGGGATATCTTTTTAGTTAGTGCATCAGGTATGTTCTTTGTATGGAATATTCTCAAATCTTGACCTTTTGGTGGTCCTTGAGGACTTGAGTTGGGGAACACTGCTACAGGGCATTAGTCTAGCCAAAGAAAAGCAAAAACAACCATCATGTTGTTAGGGGAACACTACTCACTTCATAAATAGAGATGAACACAACTCAAGCATGCTCGAGTCCGATCATTTGAATACCGGTGGCTGAAGAAGTTGGATGCAGCCCTAGAGGTTCCAGCAAAACATGAACATTTAAGTGCCAAACTAGCGTACTTTTTGCGCTCATCTCATGCGATGAGTTGCTCTCAGAAGCTAACCAGGTGCAGGGAGTGTGCCGACGGCTTCACCAACCCTGGATGAACTGCACCAGGTGTTGTGAGTGTTTTAACACTGACTGGCGGCCACCACAACTAGTTAGCTACTAGATGTGTCCTGTGGTTGGAGTCTCAACCCCAATCATGCTTGGGGCTGGGACTCCAGACCCCATAAGTATCCTCCCCTATCTACCATGCCTGCAATAGAGCCTAGTTTACTCGAGTGTCTTGATCTAGCCTTCCTTCCTGCACCTCTGTACTTTGTATTCTGACTTCTGGGTTTTGGACTTCGACTATTCTTCTGGATTACGTTTTGTACTGCGCTGCCCTCCTGTTGCTGACTTGGACCTCTGACCTTGCTGTATTGTGTTTCTTTTGTCTTGTCTTTTGTTCCGCGTTTACACTTAGTAAGGATTAGGGACTGTTGACCAGTTGTCCACTGCCTTTAGGGCTCTGAGGCAAATAGGGACAGCGGGGCGGGCGCAAGCTTCAGGGCTGCACCTGTCTTTTGTCTTTCTGGTCCCATATCCTGACAGTTGCACTCATCTCTATTTATAAACCATTTGTTACCATCATTTTAAATAACATTTTGACATGTCAAAGGTTGTCAATTGCAGCTGGTCTCACTGCTGAGGCCCTCTGTGATAGCAAGATATAGCTGAGAAGAGAGCACAGCAGTGTATTTCACTCCTCAGCCCACCAAAGATCTAACTCTTTCATTTCATACATTATAATAAAGTGAAAGAGTCACATTTGATTGACAGCTGGGGAGAGAAGTACAGTGATTTTTGTGTTTTAGTTTTTTTCCTCCTTCTCCCCTTGTAACAGCTCTTTAATTTTTCTATCTACAGGGCCATGTAAGTGCTTGTTTTTTCAGGAATAGTTGTACTTTGTAATGACAACTTTCATTTTACCATAACATGTATGATGGAAACCCCCAAATATTATTTATGAAGATATAAATTAGTGAAATCGTAATAAAGAATGCGATATGAAAACTTTTGGGGGGTTCCTGTGTCTACGTAATGCACTATATGGTAAAAGCGACAAGATACCAGATACCATTATTCTACAGGTCAGTCCGGTAAGGGAGAGGGGAATGGCCCTGTCACGAATACTTAAACGCCACGGCATTTAAGGGGTTAATCACAAGCTGCAGCGCGGTCGCTGCAGCCTGTCATTAACGGTGAGGGCCGGGCTTGTCACTGCAGTCGGCCTCCACCTCCTTCATAGCAACCGATGTACCGGTACACCCAGGGTCGTCTGGGGAAAGTCACCAATGGCATACCTGTACGTCTTTCTTTGGTTTCTCCATCTAATGCTGGGGAGTTTGCTAATTTGATAACAAGATATGAGCATACTTAGTGGCAACAGGAAGTCACATTAAAGGGATAAGCGCAACTCCAACATGTTCGAGTCTGATTGCTTGGCATTTAAATACCGGTAGTTGAAGAAGATGTATTCGGCCCTAGGGAGTCTTGGAAAACATGTATACAGCCATAGGCCACAAGCTGTGTCCATGTTTTCCCAGACTCCCTAGGACTGCAACAAACTTCTTCAGTTACCGGCAATCAAATGCCGAAAAATCCAACTTGAGCATGCTGTTGTGAGTTGTGCTCATCTCTCATAATTAGTATTGATGTATGGAGACTTTGAACTCACGCCACTTTGGACTGCACAGCTAAGGGGAGGCCTGGCAATTTTGAGCGTCTGGCCTTATAGACCCCCGGAACCCATCAAAAGGCTATTTTTTAAAAAAATTATTTTATTTTTCAGCAATTAAAAAGTTTTTATTTTATATAAGACAAACAATAAGGGCTTAGATGATTATATTGGTATATTCCCAGCATTGCATTTGAGGTAAATAAATCATGCAGGCTTTTAAAACGCTTTTGAAAGTACAAGTATGCTTTACCTGAAAAAGTTCCAAAAAGAAATAAGTAAGTTAAGTATTGTTTACTGCAGAAATAAAACTATTTATTTTGCAATAAATATCCAGAGTGTATAGTCGGGACTGGTACTTAACATGTGAGTTAAGGTCAGAATATTTTATACCTAAAAACAACTCATCCTCTCACTGGTAAGGAAATGAGAATAATGAGAAGAGAGATAATAAGAAAGGACAAATCCATATACTCCTACACAAACAAAGTTGAAAAAAAAATCCACTCTGAGTAATTACTTAAATTCTAGTCAAACAACTGCTGCTCCCATCTATGTTAATCTAATAGAATGTTTTTCTTTGCATTTCTCAGTTACATTTTACAATTTTCGAAAGAGATGTTTTCAGCCTTTTGGTGTCTTCTCTTCCCTTTGCGTAAGGCGAGATATTGAAACAGAGCCGTAGAAAGTAACGTAATTTGTAATTATCCAATTTGTTCATTTTTTAGAGAATCTCTGACCTGCACTTATTGAAATAAGATGGCATAATAATAATGCAGCTTCAATTTTTATTGAATTTGGCTAAAAATAACGAGGCCTAAAATGTTTTTTCAGGGATTAAAAGTTATAGTTTCCAAGACAATAAATGAATAAAATTATTCTTAAAATTACTTTAAAGAAGCATTCCGGAATTTTTTTTAAATTTGTCCCCCCCTGTGTGCTGGCACGTGTACTCAACAACGATGATTGATGTCCCACAGCGTGGCTTTGTTCCGGTCCTGTGGCACCGTTCAAATCCCATGCACATTCACGTCACCGCTCTCCTGACCCGTATTCTGTTTTCATGTCAATTGAAGGCCAGAAGTCAAGCTCTCCCATAGAGAATGTATTGGAGAGCACGACTTCTGGCCTTCAATCAAGACAGAAGAGTGATGATATTAGTGAGTGCGGTATTTGAATGGCACAGCACGACCGGAATGAAGCTGCTCCGAGAGACACCGATCATCGATCATCACCGAGTATACGTGCCAGAGCTCAGCGGAATGCTTCTTTAAGGCTATGTTCCCACACAGCATTTTTGGTCAGTACATTGGAATCAAAACCAGGGGTGGATTGAAAACACAGGAAGGCTATGTTCACACACTGTTGAGGTTTAGTGGATGGCCGCCATTCAGCAACAAACAACGGTCGTTGTTTTAAAATAACAGCATTTACTTGCCGTTAAATGGTGGCCATCCACTAAATTTCAACAGTGGGTTAACATAACCTTTTGGGGTTTTAAATCCACTCCTGTTTTGTTTGCAAAATCCTGTGCAGGAACATAGCCTGAAAGCGAATCTCTACAGGCTGTCTCCCACCCCAAACAGCTGGTACCATTTTCTAGTTGTCACCATGCCATGTCTGGTCTGAGTTGGCCTTCCTCCTGGGTATTATGGTTATAACTAAGTTTTACACCAGCAGTGTAGGGGCGGGGCCTAAAGCATTGCCATTGAGGTGGGGCCTAGAGTATCCACGCCTTGGGCCTGCAGCACCACTCTCCCTGCCTCTATCCAGCCCAGGGACAGAAGAGAGGTGGGGAATGAGGTGCCGCAGTCCTATGGCATATTATAAGGAGAATGTAATTCCTTTCTTCCAAAAATAGCACCACCCCTGTCCTCGGGCTGTGTGTGTTACTGCAACTCAGCTCAATTCACTTCAATGGAACTAAGCTGAAAAACCACACAACACAAGCTGAGAACAGGATGGTGTGGCTTCTGGGGAAAAATATTTTCCTAATCCTGGATAACCTCTTTAGCAACAAAGAACACTGGATGATAGTGATCATATTGGATTCTTTTAGTCATATACTAAACAAACTTTTAGCTGCTTGATATATGAAACATACAGAGGTATCATATTTGTTAATGCTTCAGAGTTTTGCTGTCCGCCACTGGTGTTGCTAAGCACCTGGCACACATTTTCAGAGCCCTGAGGTCTCCAACATATTCGATTGCATAAGCATCCTCCGCCTCTGCCATGGCCTCACGCTAGCCTGGGTATTTAGGATGTTACTTGCTGCTAAACGTCAATTCTATGTCAAAGGAATGAAAAGAACAGCAATTTACATTGTAACAAAAGTCACCAACCATCATCTCATTAGAAATTGACAAATGCATATTTTCAATGGAATATTTTCAATAGCGTAAAACTAAATTGAACATTGCACAATGTGCTATATTATATACAGTATGTATGTATAGCTGGTATATACAGTATGTATGGTATGTACAGTAGGTAGGTAAACTGAATACAGTAAATCCATGTACTGTATGTACAGTACTTATATATTGTCCAAAATGAAATACAGCTAATAATGATAATAATATCAATCTCTCTGAATAAACTTCTCTTTATAATTTGCCTTATTTGACGTGTGGGCAATATAGTCATTGGTGCCTGTTAGAAGTTTCCATTTGCTCCTCGTTCTTCTAGTCATAAAATCAATGTGTAAACATTAGTACAAAGTAACAAGAAAGCCAGGAGCAATTTTCATGCAATAACTATTCAATATCTTTTTAATATGTATTTAAAAAAACTATACAACTATAGTCGATAAGGCAGCATTTTAAAAATATTTTAGTTAAGGGGTATTCCGATAGAACGCTGCGCTGGGTAAGGTGAGTATGTTTTTGGAGGGCTGTTCTGTGCCTGGGGAAGTGGATGCGGGCAGCTCTGTGCTCAGGGAAGGGGAATCCGGGCTGTTGTATGCCCACAGAGGGCGGTCCATGCTACTCTTTGCCTGGGAAGGAAGTTCCGGGCTGCTCTGTGCCTGGGGGGAAAGGGAGTTGCAAGCTGCTCTGTGCCCGGGGGAGAGATTGGTTGAAGAGTGTGTGTGTGGGGGAGGGGGGGGTGCAATCAGCTCTGCGCTCGGGGGAGAGTGGGGTCTGGGCCCTGGGCCCCGAAGGGGGAAGAGCATGGTGGTGCGGACTGCTCTCTGTGGCCAGGGTGGTGGGCTGTGGGATGCAATCTGCTCTGCGCCCAGGGAAAGGGGGTGCGGGGAGTCCTTGGAGGGGTTGTGTGGGCTGCTCTTTGAGTGCGGGCCCGGCACTTTGACATGCTGTGAGTGCCTGTGTGTGGGTGCGGGCTGCTCTGTGCTGGAGGAGGGGGTATTCAGGCTGACAGGTGCAGGGTTGCTCTGGGGAAGGGGGGGGGTGCCGGGGTGTGTGTGGGAGCTGCTCTGTGTGTGCTTTGACACATTGTGACTGGCCACTCTTAGCCTTCCTGTGGGTTCGGCTGTGCCACATAGGGAGGGATTGGTCTGCCTTCATTGTAACTACGCCACTGCTCCAGAGACTTATCAATATATTTTTTTTTTTTTACATGTTCACTTATATTGACTGGCAGCAGCAACGGACCCCCTCTGCTGCCACCAACATTTGTGTTGGGAACTGCAGGGCTATCTAAGACCTCCAGTTCTCAACCCCCTGCTCGGTTCTGCATTTTTTTCTTACCGCAATGAAATACATTGAAGTCAATGCAACAACAACCATAGTTTTCACACAATGTATTGAACAACTGCCGTTGTTTTGAGTGCCAGTGTCCAACGCATTCAGTGGAACAATGGCCCTTGTTCTATTGACTTAAAAAATAGTATGCTGTGTGAACTTAGCCATTATCTTAGAGCTACTGTACTGACATAACTGTGCGGCTGCCTAGAAAATATGGTCACCTATGTAATACCCTGTCTACCTTTGTATCATAGCCAGTATTTTATTAACTGTTTGGGAAAATGGTGCCGTCAAATCATACAGACTGGTTATCACCCCCCATACCTCCGAATGAACCTTGACACTCCTGACTTTTGTCTCTAGTTCAATGTAATCAATGTTAGTAACTTCTTCTTTCTTCCTCCTATTCCTCTAACTATACTATATTGTGAACCGTGATAGTCAATACTATGCCTATACCTTCCATTATAAGTTGTACAGTAAATAATTTTCCATTCATTTTAAAACCTGTGCTCTTTACCATGAAATCAATGAAGTAACACAGGCGAAAAAATACCGAGAACTCTGAATATTTTATCTTCTACAGTGAATTTATTAGTACTAGAACCGCTGACTAAAGAATTATACAAAATGATTAAATGGTGCTTGAACATCAGATTAGGACACAGAGAAAGAGAGAAGGACATATGGCTTACTATTATATCCTTACCCACAGCCATTGCAGCCGAGATTTTCTGTCGATTTGTACAAAATCTCCTGATTAGATTCTTCAGCCATCTGCAGTTGATCTACAACATATGAAAATGTCAGCACAACGAAGACGCGTTCACGCTTTTTGGGAAAAAAAAACCCTGTAAAAGTTTGCAAAGGTTTAGGCAACAACAAACGCCGCTTTGATCAGAGTGGTATGGGTTTAATGGAAAACTTAAATATGCATAGATCTGTATTAGTGGCCTCAGCTGCCGTTTTATCAAAGTTAAACCAGTCCTGTGTGTTTTGCAACGATAGAGAATAAATCATTCTTAATATATACTTAATATATTGGTGTCATACAGACACAGGGACAACCGAGACATAAAGATGTCTATGTTGTTATGGTATCATATACTAGCCGAGTAAGTTAATCACTGTGTTTTTAAAAAAAAAAAGGTCCAGGGCTTATTTTTGGGGGAAGGTATTATTATTTTTGAAGAGAAACAGTGAAGCTCTACTCTATATGGTATATAGCCACCATACTTTATGTTCCATTGTTGTTAGGCTCCTATAATGAAGGTTCCCCAGTAGTTAGGCCTCCATACTGTATACTTCCCTACCCCCGCAGTTCTCCCCCGATGCTGTATACAACCCTTCTAACCCTTTTGGAGTAAGCCCCCCCCCCCGGGTTGTTTGCCCATAATGTATACATCCCCCCCCCCCCCGCAGTAAGCACCCACATACTGTAAACCTCTCTCCCCCCCGTGGTTCTTCTAACACTCTGTACACCTCCCCCGTCTGCAGTAAGGACCTCCATACTGTGTACCTCCCTCCCGTCCCGAGTTGTTTCCCCATACTGTATACATACATTATACTTCTTTATACACAAGTTTACCTAAGTTTTACTTTCTTTCAATGAGAGATCAGTGCACTTATACTAGAAGACCCCCAGGGGGGCTTCTAGTATAAGTGTAAAAGTTAAAATAAAAGTGTTATTATAAATAAAAAGCCCCCTCCCCTAATAAAAGTCTGAATCCCCCCCCCCTTTTCCCATGTTATAAATAAAAATAAACAAATAAATAAACAAACATGTTTGGTATCGCCGTGTGCGTAATCGCCCGAACTTTTAATTTATCCCATTCCCGACCTCGCACGGTAAATGGAGTAAGGGCAAAAAAAATCCCAAAGTGCAAAATTGCGCATTTTTGGTCGCAATTGTTCGCAATATAATTCGCAATCGCAGAAAAATTGTAATAAAAAGCGATCAAAAAGTCGCATATGCGCAATAAAGGTACCGATAGAAAGAAAATATCATGGCGCAAAAAATGACACCTGACAAAGCCCCATTGACCAAAGCATAAAAGCGCTATAAGCCTGGGAATAGAGTGATTTTAAGGAACATATTTATGTTAACAATGGTTTGAATTTTTTACCGGTCATCAGATACAATGAAAGTTATACATGTTACATATCGTCGTAATCGTAACAGCTTGAGGAACATATATAACAAGTCAATTTTAACCCAGGGCGAACAGCGTAAAAAAAACAAAAAAAAAACAAATAAAAGAAATGCGAGGATTTTTTTGTGTGTTTTGCAGTGTACATTATGAAAAAATTCAGCCTGTCATTGCAAAGTACAATTAGTGTCGCAAAAAATAAGGGCTCATGTGGGTCTCTAGGTGGAAAAATGCGAGTGCTATGGCCTTTTAAGCACAAGGAGGAAAAAACAACAATGCAAAAATTTAAATTAGCCGGGTCCTCTAAGGGTTAAAGGGCCAGTGCGTCCCTAATTGGTTAAAAACACCAATCACCCGCCCTTTAAATAAAGCATCTGTCCTGACATTCCCTGTTGGAGCCTCTGCATGCTTCCCGTACCGTGTGGTCCCAGCTCTCCATGATTCCTGCCCTCCTCCTGTGTTCCTGCCTTCCTACGTGTCTCCGGCTGCACCGCCGCTAGCAAGCCAAGCCAGGGGTAGCGACCTGGGGGTCACCTGCCACAGTAAATCCATCCTGTATTGTGGTGGGCACTAGACCCTTAGACTCCAATCCCTAGTGTGGCTTACGCCATCGGTGGTACACCGCAGTGGTACAGCAGATCCACAACTCGTTACAGGTACACTTTAGTAATCTTTAGTAAGAAAAAAGTTCTAAGCACCACTTATACTTCTTTATACACAAGTTTACCTACTAAGTTTTACTTTCTGAGCTCATCATCAGAGCATGTCTATTTTTATAAAAATTTTAGTAAGTTCCACAAACTCCTTTAAAAACGTTGAAAAATTCCCTTTCACTGCCAACCTTCTATGTTTCTGTATTGATTTAATCATAATTCTAGATTATTTTCCACCACCAGGAATTTATGATTATTGATTCCTCCTAAATTAATTCCTGTGGCTGCATCAGAACATTTAAAACAGTTCTGTTCCTGCTTTATTGCTATAATAAAGAGGACAACAAAGGCAAAAAATGCTAAAATGGATCCGGGAAATGAAACATAAAAGAACAAATGAGTGAGAGAATGAATGAGTGATGGCTGTAATAATCATAAATTATCATGTATACATGTTACGTTCATTTTACAATTTTATTATTATAATATAATATAATAGAAAGGACATGGACTGTCTAACTAAAAACTATATCATTCTTTGAAATAAATAAAATTGCCATTTGGTGTTATAAACATCACATATAATATATAAATCTAGGTAAAACAATTATATTAGGATTAGAGATGAGCGAAGCAGGCGGAAATTTCATTTGTGAGTTTTGCAAATTTTTGGACAAACTTATTAAGATTCGTGAATCGAATCTTAAAGAATTTGATTAAAACAGCCAAAACTATAGTAGCTACAATACTGGGACTATTACAGAAGGGATAATTTGTTAAAGCATTTTGTTGTTAAAGTGTCAAAAGTCTGAAAATCACAATGAAAAAAAAAAAAAGGCAATCAGCCTATGTCATCCAATTTCCGCCATTCCTCTCCTCTCTGTCCCTTTATCACTCTGTTAGTCTCTCCTTGCTCTGCTGTAACAGCCTGCTGCCATCTGGCTCTCTCCTCCACACACAGCCGACTGGCCAGCTCCGTTACTGAGGGGAGGTGCTGACATCACAGAGGCGCCTGAAGCTGATTGGACAGGCGCTAGGGATTATGGGTAATCCCTTTCTCTCACCCAGTGAGGCTCCAGACAGCATGATTTTGCGAATTTCCTAACCAATTCAGTAGGAATTTGCAAATTGACAGCGAGATTCACAAGGAATCTTGATTCACCACATTCACTTTGCTCATCTCTAATTAGGATAAGGGCCAGCTTACACAAAGTAAAACTGGGGAAATTCTGCGGCGGAATTCTCCGCCTAAGAATCCCACCAGCCTCCGTGTTATACTGGCAATCTATGGGAGGCTTGCGCTCCCTCTCCAGAGGAAATGATCCTTGGGGCCCACCAAAGAAGAATCAGTAAAAAGCGATATACTGACCCGGCCCTATCCTGGATTCATTAGGATCTACGACAACTCCCTTGTGAATGACATGTTTTCAGTCGAACTATAACTCTCAGAATACCTTACACTTATGAAGCTTTAATGAAGGGTATGTTGGGAGTTGTAGTTTCAGACAGAACAAACCTTTAATAATTGATTGTTATGCAGAAGCTTCTGGTGGCCGTAATCTCTTACAACCATCAGCCCTGAAGGTCCAGCACTATATGTCTCTACAGTGGCAGCTCATATGTACTGCAACTCCCCGCATATGCATATCAGTAAATGCTGAGAGTTGTAGTGCTTGCAGTTGTTGTACCTGGAGGATTCTTGGTGTATTGTATACTGGAGGCTTTGTGGGAGATCAGAATACATAGTTATGTGGGGGCTCAGTGTGTGGAAGTGTGACCCCAGAACAGCACTAATATATATATATTATCACCATACTGTACCTCTCAACATACCATCACACTGTTATTGACCATATCATCCATCATCATACTACTACTCCTTTTCATCCTCCTGCTCTTCCATCATCATACTACTACTCCTTTTCATCCTCCTGCTCCTCCATCATCATACTACTACCTCTTCATCCTACTGCTCCTCCATCATCATACTACTACCTCCTTCATCCTACTGTTCCTCCATCATCATACTACTACCCCTCTCATCCTCCTGCTCCTCCATCATCATAATACTACCTCCTTCATCATCCTTCGTCACCTCCATCATTATACTACTACCCCTCTCATCCTCCTCCTCCTCCTCCATCATCATACTACTACCTCCTTCATGATCATCATACTACTACCCATTCATCTTTCTGCCCCTCCATCATCGTAATACTACGCCCTTTATCATCATACTATACCCCCTTCATCCTCCTGACCCTCCATCATATTACTACCCATCTATCATCCTCCTACCCCATCATACTACTACCCCCTTCATCCTCCTGCCCCTCCATCATCCTCCTTCCCCCTTCATCCTTCTGCGCTTCCATCATCATAGTAGTACTCCTCTCATCCTTTTGCCCCTCATCATCATACCATTACCTCCCTTATCATTCTCCAGCCCCTCCATCTGTATTTAAAACAAAAAACAGCAATACTTACCTCACCTGTATGGTTCCTCTAGTGCCCCAGCGACTCTGCTCTGCTTGAGTGAGATTGCGCATGCCGTAAGGGGGCGGGGCTTCCCGGGACATACCTAGGACATGGTTTTGCCGGGGCTGTCTCCTCAGAGTCGGGCAGACCTGGAAAAACCATGTATTTTTCCTGCTGCAGCTGGGGGCCCACTGAGGACAGGCAGCATCATCCTCCGGTGGCCCAGTCCGACACTGCCCAATCCTGTCTAGGCCACTAGAGGGGCTGTGGGCCACTTACCTGAGTAAACCCTGTGCTGATGACCCTGACATTATACAGTATATGCACGCTATCTATCTATCTATCTATCTATCTATCTATCTATCTATCTATAAACAAGAAAAAAAGCAGCACGCTGCTGTAGGGCAATGTTGACGCCAGCGGACCTAAATCCTGACTTCAGACTGTAATAATAAGACAAAAAGATAGTCCACAACACTCCTAGGGTTAACGGTGAAAATTCAGTGATTTATTCAGTAGTTCATGGTACATTACTCCATGGCGTCTTGTGAAATGTTGTACCATGAATTACTAAATAAATCACCGAATTTTCACTGGTAACCATGGGAGTGCTGTGGACCATCTTTTTGCTATCTATCTATCTATCTATCTATCTATCTATCTATCTCCTATCTATCTATCTATCTATCTATCTATCTATCTATCTATCTCATATCTATCTATCTATCTATCTATCTATCTATCTATCTATCTATCTATCTATCTATCTATCTATCTATCTATCCCAGCCAGACCAATGCTTTTAGAGCAGAGAGGTGGTTGATAGACCAAACAATTAACTATAATCAATGGGAGGGAAAGAGCAGCATATCAGAAGGAGAAGTTTCCTAAATGAATGTATTTCATGTTAATCGTGTTTGGAATACCCTTTTAGGCCACACACTGTCAAAATGAGGGCCATTTTTATTTAACGTCAAATATTGATCATTATTCGGATGGTAAAGGTAGTTGTTATAAACTATAAACTGCTGTCATTTGTCAAGGCCCTTTACTCCTTATTTTGTTCTATTTGTATATCTTTTAACCCCTTCAAGACCAAGCCTATTTGCACCTAAAAGACCAGGCTCATTTTTCAAAATCTGACCTGTCTCACTTTATGCGCTTATAGCTCAGTGATGCTTTAACATATGCTAGCGATTCTGAGATTGTTTTTTCGTCACATATGGCACTTTATATTAGTGGCAAAATTTGGTCACTACTTTGTGTGTTTTTTGTGAAAAACATCAAAATATCATGAAAAATTTAAAAAAATAGCATTTTATGAACTTTGAAATTCTCTGCTTCTAAAAAAAGAAAGTTGTATTACTTAAATTAGTTACTAAGTCACATTACCGATATGTCCTCTTTATTCTGGCTTCATTTCATAAACATATTTTACTTTTTTAGGGTGTTACGGGGGTTAGAAATGTATCAGCAAATTACCACATTTTCGTGAAAGTTTCCAAAACTGATTTTTTTAGGGACCAGTTCTTATTTTAAGTTGATTTAGGAGGTTTGTATACTGGAAACCCCCATAAGTGACCCCATTTTGGAAACTAGACACCTTAAAGAATTAATCTAGGGGTATAATGAGCATTTTAACCCTACAGGGGCTGGAGGAAAGTATTCACCATTAGGCTGTAAAAAAATGAAAAATTTAAATTTTCCAATAATATATACATTTAGATTAAAGTTTCTCATTTTCAAAAGGAACATGAGAGAAAAAGCACCCCAAAATTTGTAACACATGTTCTCTTGAGTACTACGGTACCCCATATGTGGGCGTAAACCACTGCATGGGCACACAGCAGGGCTCAGAAGGGAAGGAGCGCCAATTAGCTTTTCCATTGCAGATTTTGCTGAAGAAGTTTCCGAGCGCCAGGTGCATTTGCATTGCCCCTGTAGTGTCAGCAGAGAGAAAAAAACCCATAAGTCACCCCATTTTGGAAAGTAAACCCCTCAAAGAATTCATCTTGGGGTAGGATGAGCAATTTGACCCCACAGGTGTTAGAGGAAAGTATTCAAAATTAGACAGTAAAAATGAAAAACTCAAATTTTTTCCAATAATATGTTCCTTTAGTTTGAAATTTTTCAATTTCACGAGGAAAAAGAGAAAAAAAGTACCCCAAAATTTGTAACGCAGGTTCTTATGAGTACAACGGTACCTCATATGTGAGCATAAACCACTGCATGGGCACACAGCGGGGCTCAGAAGGGAAGGAGCGCCAATTAGCTTTTTCAATGCAGATTTTGCTGAAGAAGTTTCTGAGCGCCAGGTGGGTTTGCAGTGCCCTTGTAGTGTCAGCAGAGTAAAATCTCGCCATAAGTCACCCCATTTTGGAAAGTGCACCCCTCAAAGAATTCATCTTGGTGTGTGGTGAGCATTTTGACCCCACAGGTATTAGAGGAAAGTATTCAAAAGTAGACAGTAAAAATGAAAAACTCGAATTTTTCCAATAATATGTTCCTTTAGTTGGAAATTTCTCAATTTCAAGAGGAACAGGAGAGAAAATTCACCCCAAAATCTGTAACACAGGGTCTCCTGAGTAGAACGGTACCCCATATGTGGGCATAAACCACTGTATGGGCACACAGCCGGGCTCAGAAGGGAAGGAGCGCCAATTAGCATTTTCTCTGCAGATTTTTCTGAAGAAGTTTCTGAGCACCAGGTGCATTTGTAGTGCCCCTGTAGTGTCTACAGAATAAATTCCCCCCAAAAGTCACCCCATTTCGGAAAGTACACCCCTAAAAGAATTCATCTTGGGGTAGGATGAGCATTTTGGCCCCACAGGTATTAGAGGAAAGTATTCAAAATTGGCCAGTAAAAATGAAAAACTTGAATTTTTCCAAAAATATGTTGGTTTAGTTTGAAATTTCTAAATTTCACAAGGAACAGGATAAAAAATGTACCCCAAAATCTGTAACTCAGGTTCTCCTGAGTACAACGGTACCCCATATGTGGGCATAAACCACTGTATGGGCACACAGCAGGGCTCAGAAGGGAAGGAGCGCCAATTTGCTGGAGCAAAACCGCAGCTAGTAATGGTTATTAGAATAGCGCAGTTACTAAAATACAATAAAAAAAATTAGATTACAGCTAATGTGGGGTGGTTACGGACAGTCTGGGGTGGTTCCGGGTAATCTAGAGGATGTTACGGGCAGTCTGAGGTGGTTACGGGCAGTCTGAGGTGGTTACGGGCAGTCTGAGGTGGTTACGGGCAGTCTGAGGTGGTTACGGGCAGTCTGGGGTGGTTACGGGCAGTCTGGGGTGGTTACGGGCAGTCTGGGGTGGTTACGGGTAATCTGGGGTGGTTACGGGTAATCTGGGGTGGATACGGTCAACATGGGGTGGTCACAGGCAACCTGGTGTGGTTAGAGGCAACCTGGTGTGGTTAGAGGCAACCTGGGGTGGTTAGAGGCAACCTGGGGTGGTTAGAGGCAACCTGGGGTGGTTATGGGCAACGTGGGGTGAATACGGACAACCTGCTGTGGTTACAGACAATCTGGTATGGTTACAGGCAACCTGCTGTGAATACGGACAATCTGGGGTGGTTACAGGCAACCTGCTGTGGTTACGGATAAACTGAAGTGCTAATAGGTAATCTGAGGTGGGTACCTGTAATCTGGCGTGGTTACGGGCAATCTGGAGGGGGTCACTGGCAATTTGGGGTGGTTAGAGGCAAGGTGCAGTGTTCAGAGGCAAGGTGCGGTGGTCATAAGCGATGTGCGGTGGTCATAGGTGACGTGCGGTGGTCAGAGGCAAGGTGCGGTGGTCATAGGCGACGTGCGGTAGTCAGAGGCGACGTGCGGTGGTCAGAGGCGACGTGCGGTGGTCAGAGGCGACGTGCGGTGGTCAGAGGCGACGTGCGGTGGTCAGAGGCAACCTGCGGTGGTTGCGTGCAATCTGGGGGGTTACATGTAATCTGGCATGATTACGGGCAATCTGGGGTGGTTATGCCCAACCTGCGGTGGTTAGGGGCAACCTGGAGGGGTTACAGACAATCTAGAATTGTTACGGATAGAGTGAAGTGCTTATAGCTAATCTGGGGTGGTTACATGTAATTTGGGGTGGTTACAGGCAATCTGGGGTGATTACGGACAATCTGGAGGGGGTCACTGGCAATGTGTGGTGGTTATGGGCAATGTGCGGTGGTTACGGGTAATCTGGGGGGTTACGTGCAATCTGTCATGATTACGGAGAACCTGGGGTGGTTACGGGCAACGTGCGGTGGTTACGGGCAACCTGCGGTGGTTACGGGTAATCTGGGGGGGGTTAGGGTTAATTTGGGAGTAAACTGTAATTATTACTATAATAAAAAGTGTGTGTTTTATTTTTTTGTATGTTTGTCACTTTTTGTACTTTATACATTCATTTTCACTGTATTACTATGATTACTGTGATATTTTCTATCACAGTAATCATAGTTCAGTGACAGAGACCAAATTGGTCTCTGTCACTTTAAATTTTCAGAGCTTGGCTGGTTGTGGAGCGCATGCGCACTTCATAACCAGCAAGGACACCGAAGAGGAAGGAGCTCCGTGGATCCGGTGAGTATATGGGGAAGGGAGGGTGACTGGGGAACAGGGGTGACAGGGGGGGTGGGGGGACATCACTTTTTATCCCCTGTCACCAATCATTCATGGTGACAGGGGATAAAAAGTGCCTGGAGCACATGGCACAAGCGATCAGCGGTATATAGTATATACCGCTGATCGCTTGTACCGGGACCCCACAGGGGGGGTCCCGATGACTGCCCCATGCTCTCCGCTACCTCCGGTGGCGGAGAGCATGGGGCTTTCATTCATTTTTCTTTTTTGATCACTTTGAACAGACATTAGTCTGTTCACAGTGATCGCGGCGGCCATCTTGGATCCCATGGCCGCCGCGGGAGGGGGGGTTAGTGACTGGGGCACTAGGGGGCTGATCTGGGGTCTGATTTTTACTTATTTCATCTCCCCCCACCGTGGATTCACGGTGGGGGGAGATGAAATACAGCGGCGGCACCGGCCCATTAGTGACCGCCGTTTCGGCGGTCACTAAGGGGTTAATGGGGGTCAGCTGCGGAATCGCCGCTGATCCTCATTATCTCCGGTGCTGTACACAGATGAGAGCGGGATCGCTGTCCCTGCAGCGATCCCGTTCTCATCACAAAGCCCCTGTCAGTCAGGAACGTATATGTACATTCCTACTGCACGGGGCATGTGCAATAGGAACGTATATATACAGATGGCTGACGTGAAGGGGTTAAATAAGATCCCAGTAAGTTATGCTGCGTTTACACGAAACGATAATTGGCCTGATCGTATGATTAACGATGTCGGAGTAATGTTTTTTTTTTTCATATCGATCAGCGTTTAGACGGAACGATATGTCGTACGGAAAATTTGTTTTGAGATCGTTTTGCGATCGCTTAAGCCTATCTCACACATTGGTTAAATGGGAGAACGACTGTTCACACGGAACGATCTGCGATTTTTTTGCGAACGATCAACGACGATTTGAGAACATGTTCAAAGATCAAAATGAACGATTTTTCGCTCATCGTTTGATCGTTCGTTGTGTTTACACGTTCGATTATCATTCGAATTCGATCGTTATCGCGCAAATTTGCACGATAATCGTTACGTGTAAACGCAGCATTAGTCTAAAGAGTCAGGTTTCACATATTATATCTATCTTCCTCATGCATTTGCATTTTATTCTTGCATTATAGGAAAGTATCTGAGATTATCTACATTAAAGTGTATTGAAGTTGCCTGAGATCATAAGTTGGATACGGTAGCCTGAAAAAAAAAAAAAAAAAAAAAAAAAAAAAGCGGCATAAGTAAGGCAGGCTGCTTATTATGTCTAATTTTACTAAAGGTACAGAACGCCATTATCTTTGAAGGAAACGAAAAGGCTGTAGACAGGTGTACTTCACCACAATGCGCCCGATTAGCCATTCAGGTGTGAAATATTAGACTAACTGAAGCATTAAATATTGGAAATGATGAAGAATAATGGAAATTGAAGCTTTCAGAACAGGTGCTTCTCCTCTTATAATTACACAGATTCTGAGGAGAAGAAACAACATCAGATTTAGCGTTTTCAGCAGCGTACGAGGAGCGCTGACTGAGAAATGTACTCATGAAATCCTAATGGCTTGTGCAAGTCATTTACAGTAAAACCAAATTGGAAACAAACATATTTCATATTCACAACTAGAATAATGAAGCCTGATCAGTTTAGGGGGTGACTATGATATGCGATTACCCGCAGTAATAAGCAGATCTTGTGGCATGCTGCAGGCTTTGGAATCATTGGAAGTATAAATACAATGTAAAAATAATAGAAATATATATAAGGCTATGTTCACACAACGTAAGTTCCGCTGTAATCACGGTTGTTGTTGCAATGGCAGTGATTAGTATGGAACTTACATTGTGCTGCAGGCTGAGGGAATCCCGGCCGGAGTGTATACACATGGTATACACTCCGGCCGGGATCCCTAACGGCGCTGCGAGAAACTGACAAGTCAGTTTTCTGCGGCCGCTAATAAATGAAAAGTGGCTGCAGAAAACCCTGTCAGTGCACACTATGGAGTGTGCGGCTCCGGCCACATGCTCCATTGTGTGCAGTGGAGAGTTCTGATGCGGGCGCGCATGGATGCGCCCACATCAAAACTCAGCGGCGCTAAAGATCACAGAACGGCCGGTCTCTTACAAGGTTTGAACATAGCCTAAGAGTGAAAAATAGAGAGAGGCTATTTTCACACAACATTTTTTCAGCTCCATTTAAAATAGCGTCCATCATTTTGAGTCTAAAATAACGGAGGTCATTTAGCAGCTTGGCCTCCCCTTAGTGAAATGACGGCTTTTGGTACATTATTCTAGTTTGGGTTACTAATTTGCCTTTGGATGTGGCTTAACTGAAAAGTCCATTAAATTTAACAGTAAAAACGGAGAAAGAACAGTGACAAAAGAAAAACTTTGTGTGAACAGCGTCTGTTTGCAAAAGACGTCCGAAAATAATGATCGTGTTCATTATTTTGACGTCCGTTATTCATTGTGTGCATTGGATGTCTGTCTTTCCTTTGACTTAGAATGCATTTCTATTGCAGTCAGTTAAATCGCTGCCATAATGGATGCTATTTTACAAGGACCCCCCCCCCCAAGATCTGCCTTTTGGGAGGCCCAGAGCTCTAGCTGCCCCATTTAGGCACAGTCATTCAGATCCTTACTTTCAACCATTACTCCTTCTTCCAACACATCAACTTCAAGGACTAAATGTTTCTGCCTCTTACATCTCACCTCTTGACAGAAGCCATTGAGATGATCATTGTTATTCACTCCACCAGTCAATGAATTCAATATTATGGCTGATTGGTGTCTATATTCCACACTTACTATCTTTTTAGTTAATGTATATTTTAGACCGAGAGATGATTCTTCTTATCAAAATGAACAGTATGGAGATCCCCACCGGATGTGTATCTTCGGAAGGCTATGCATGGATTGCTTAGTTAATTGATTCTCACATTCCCACTGATTTTCTGAATGTTTGTCGATTCATGCAATGCAAATGATGACCAACACTTGGAATACCGACTGCTCGAGAATGAGAATTAAGTCCAAGAAGAAATTTTATGCATTTGAAATGAGCGGGATGTATTTAGATGGATAGTCTAATCTCTTTCTGCATAGGAAAATATGAGGAGATCCAAACAGTAATTACATTTACACGACAGAAGTATTATTGGTAAATATCAATATAGCTAGCGATGTTACATAGGAAAAGAGGAGAACATCTCACTTTGTAGTATTGTGGGTTTTACATGCAAAAATAGCAGGCATGCAAAAATTAATCGACAAATATAATTTCCTAATTAAAAAAAACAAAACGTTGACCATTGTATAGGAGCTTTTAAGCAAAATACTGAATTTTAATCAAAGTTTAATTTAGTTGAGGGCCCAGCTATCAGGGCATTTAACCCTTTGAGGACCAGGCCCGAAATGACCCAGTGGACCGCACAAATTTTGATCTTAGTGTTTCCGTTTTTCCCTCCCCCCCTTCTAAGAGCTCTAGCACTCTCAGTTTTCTATCTACAAGCCATGTAAGTGCTTGTTTTTTACAGGAATAGTTGTACTGTGTAATGGCGTCATTCATTTTACCATAACATGTATGATGGAACCGCAAATATATTATTTATGAAGATATAAATAGGTGAAATCGTAAAAAAGAATGCAATATGGTAACGTTTGGGGGGTTCCTGTGTCTACGTAATACACTATATGGTAACAGCGACATGATACCATTATTCTATAGGTCAGCCCGAAGACAACCATATGCAGGTTTATACAGATTCTCTAATGTTATATATATATTTTTTTTATGAAATCCTTTTTTTTGGCAATTAAATATTAATAAAATGGGCCTATTGTGACACTTATAACAGTTTTATTTTTTCACCTACGGGGCTGTATGGGGTGTCATTTTTTCTGTCATGATCTCTAGTTTTTATTAATACCATATTTGTGAAGATCGGACGTTTTGATCATTTTTTATTGATTTTTTTAATATATAATGTACCATAAAATCGGTAATCCGTGCACTTTTTTCCCTCTTTTCGTCTACGCCGTTCACCGTTCACAATGATGCTTGTTAAATTTTAATAGATCGGACAATTACGCACGCTACGGTATATTATATAATTATCTATTTATTTATTTTTATATGTTTTATTTATATAATAGGATAGGGGGGGGTTATTTCAACTTTTATTGGGGGAGGGGCTTTGGGGTAGTGTAATAGTGTTTTGAACTTTTTTTTTTTTACACATTTGAAGTCCCTTTGGGGGACTTTTACATACACTACTTTGATTTCTACACTGATGATTGCTATGCCATAGGCATAGCATTGATCAGTGTTATCGGCGATCTGCTCATTGAGCCTGCCTGTGCAGGCTCAGTGTAGCAGATCGCTGATCGGACCGCACGGAGGCAGGTGAGAGACCTCCGGCGGTCCGTTTCAACGGTCGGGACCCCCGCAGTCACACTGCGGGGGTCCCGATTGGTAAGTGACAGGGGACTCCCCCTGTCAATTACACTTAAACGCCACGGTCGCTGCAGCGTGTCATTACCGGTGAGGTCCCGGCTGCTCACTGCAGCCTGCCCCTACCTCCTATGAAGCGCGCTCCGCTCCGGAGCGCGCTTCATAGCGGGAGAAACACCCAGGACGTAGAGTTACGTCATGGGTCGTCTGGGGACAGACTTCCATGACGTAACCCTACGTCCAGGGTCGTCTAGGGGTTAAAATGGCATAAAGTTCATAAACTTTTTTTTTTTTCAAGATACAGGAACTTTTAAAGAAAAAAATTTAGGTCAATGGAAACCATTCAAGTGTATTAATCTGAAAATAAATCTAGTATAGCAATTATAGCCATGAATGAACAAGTATTATTACAGGTTATAACAGATCTTTTGTTCCTTCATGCCTATATTAAAATCAAAAAGTTTCACTGTTTTGAATTATTCTTAAACCACTGACCATATTCTTAATAAGTCTGGGCGCTATGCAGTTAACTCTGCAAGGACATTCCGGAACATCCTGCCAGAGTTTGCAGTGGCAAGGAGAAGAGGGACAAGAGCCCATTGTCAGCAATATCTGGGTTCTCTAGTGAGCTCACAGGCTTTGTTGGCCCATCCAAAATGTCTCTAGCACTTTGAGTCTTTAACAATATCTTTAAGGGTATAAACCCACACACTGTATACGCAGCAGATACGCAACAAATACACAGCAGATTTGTTGGTACAGATTTGATGCTGTGTTCAGTTATTTAGATCTAATCTGCTGCGAGTTTGCTGTGTATCGCAGCAGTAAATACGCTGCATATACGGTGTGTGGGTTTATACCCTAAGTGGTATTCTTATCCCAAGAAGTTATCCCCTACCAACAGGATAACGGCTAAAAAGCTGATTGATGAGATCCACATCGATCAGAAGAATATGGAAAAATCTGTCCATGCATAAAAAAGAAGTGTGCGGTGAATACACTATAGTGTCTCTGCTAAACTGGTTTTGTGAGGTGTTGTGTGGCCAGAAAAAAAAAAAAACAAAGAAACATTCACTTAACTTGCTGCTGCTAAAAGCAAGCCTCCAGACTTCAAAAATTGCATTCAGGAAGCATTACTGTGTACACACAGTACAAGAAACACTGACTACTCAAGAGACATCTGCCCAAAACTTTATGGGTGGTAAGGGAAGGGAAGGAAGCCTTGATTTACCTTTCATTCACGGTGTGCTCTGTCTTTACCTCATGTTTTCAGTCTTGGTCTCTCTGCTGGTAGAGATTAAGTTCCTCTAACAACAGGCAGTAGACAGCAGAGATGTGGGACACCTGTTGGCCATACCTTTATAGCCTTTGTTCTGGAGTAAAGAAACATTTTTTTGGTAAAGGAAAATATTTACAAATATAATAGGAATCCCATAGGTACGGAGAGAACCTGTAACAGAGACCATTTGAGATAAATAATGTAAAAGCGGGAACAATTTGGTTGATCACTTTATTTTTACACCCATGATGCACTGGCCTCAGCTACAAACTAGATGTGTTTTATTAACCTAGACCAGCTGTGTAAGCCACCTGTTGTTTTATATTGCATTTTTCCAATCAATACTTCTACCCTGTTTGCTTATATATAGAGCTTCACAATTCTTTGCATAATGCCACTTAAGCTTCTAGCTTGTATATAGTAATGCATTTCGGTTCAGTCGTTGGTAGCATAAATGACCTTAATGTGTATAGGTCAGGCGGTGTAATACATCATAACCCTCTCCAAAGTTAGTGCAAATTGTACAATATGAACTTAAAAGGTTTCAATTCAATGCCTTATTGATTTTCTTTTGCAATTTAAACTATACTCTATATAGAAGTGAAGCTTTCTCTCAGCACTTGGGGCTATAAATGTCAGCAGTGATGCAATTAGAGGGAGAGCTTTGTAATAGATCATATTTTTGTTCCTTAGAGACTTAATAAATTGGATCTGTATACCAAGTCTGCGCAAAAGATGGTTGGTTAACCACAAAGGCTTTTGATTTAGACTATTGATACGGTCAAATCTAAAGTTTACTTGCTACACCTCATCGGTCAGACACCCACACATCAATTCCTATTAGCGTCACTTTATCTAAGTAAACATGGTATTCTTAACGCGAACCTACCAATCCGATTGGGTTAATAAGGGTAAACTTAAATAAAATCTGCTATTTAGTGGATAATCTATGGCTTACATAATATTGAGCTACTAAGCACTGCAAGAAAACGTTAATACATTTGTCTTGAATAAATTGGTTTGGCAGGTTCTAATATGGTGCCACTGTGACTTGAATAGATATAAAGTTGCTCATCTTTACAGTCTTCTAGTTGTGGAAAGCCATTTCATAAGAAATTTTAGGTTAATAGAGTGGATCTTCTACTTACACACAACCCTCAAGTCTTGGCCATAGTGAAATACATAGAAGTCCAAATCTACTTGATAATCCAGTGAAACTACGTTCATTTTCCCACTTTTTTTTTTAATTAGAGATGAGCAAATACGTTTCGATCGAGATGGTATTCAATCGAAAATTGCGGTATTCAAAAGATTCTAATTTAATCGAGTAGTGTGGCGAATACATGGGAAACATTTGAAAGCCCTCCCATCGCCGTTTCCGCTTTTTTTTTTAAATCCAATCACCAAGCAGGGAGGCAGTGAGGGATCCTGGGAGTACGCACGCATCGCGAGAACGGCGTCTACCCTCATTAGATGGCTGAACCACATGACCTTGAATCTTAAATACTTGGCTCCCTCCTCTCGACCGCAGATGTGCTTTCAACCTAGTCAGGGAGAGATCTTGAAACAGAGAAAGATAGGTTTTAGTAGCATTTTGGTTAGGCAGGCTTACTACAGAACCCAAAAGTCCTTTTCATGGCTAAAATCCAGCAAAATAGTCATCTCTGAATCCAAAGCACTTCTCAGTGCTAAGAAATAGATGATAACAGCAGCAGCAGGTGTATTCATTCCAGTACCCTGTGTGTACAAGTGACTTATAGTGTCCCTGGTTTAGCCCACTAAGGGCACGTTATATATACTGTTCCAGTAGCCCACTAAGGGCACCTGATATATACTTTTCCAGTAGCCCAGTAAAAGGCACGTGATACATATTGTTCCAGTAGCCCAGAAAAAGGCACGTGATACATATTGTTTCAGTAGCCCACTAAGGGCACCTGATATATACTGTTCGAATAGTGGAATCTCGGTGCCTATTTGTTTTAAATTCTCAAAGTCGAATATTTCACTACTCACTCATCTCTATTTTTTATGTATTTTTTTTTAATATGAGAAATCCAGATGAACTCAACGATCCAGTGAAAGAAAATATATTTGCTTTATTGAGGCTTGTAAAAGCAGCAGGTGATTAGATCATGGGGAGCCCTTTAAGAAAAGTCCAACGTGTTTCTGGTGTCCCATGTAACCTTAATCATGGCAGTCATGATTAAGTGGGTATGCTGCAGCAGAAATGCATTGGACAGTAAAAACAATATATATATATTTGTTTCTACTAAGACAGGATTCTCACACGGTTGCATTTGTAATTGTACTGCTACTATATCTTCCCATTGTTGGAGACCGCTTTCACCACTTTTGGGTGCATAGTTCAAAATAAGTGTTGAACAAACACTTAAATGCTCAAGCGCTCGTCACTCGAGTCAAGCATTTTCCAGTGGTCGAGTGTTAGACTCGAGTAATGAGCCCTATTAAAATCAATGAGAGACTTAAGCATTTAACCAGTTGCAGAGCAGAGGGTCCCTGGTTAATCTAAAAAAAAAAAATAATTCAGATTTTTGTATATTTAGTCCCTTGATGGGATGTTCAAACTAAATATACAAAAATTAGAACAAAAAAATGTAATAGGTTTCTGTAAGACACATTAGAACTCCAGGTGATCATTTGACTGTCAGTTATTGAAAGTGTATGGCCAGTTGGCCACCCTTACCTTAGCTCCGAGCACCACAAGGTCAAGCAGCAAGCTTTATTGTGTATCCCTGTATTTTCATTGATTTATGCCTTTGATGCTCCTGACCATAACTCCTTGGGAATATAGCTAGTGTATAATATAATAGTGACTAGCAGAATGGATTAACGCTTTCTTGACTGCCTCCTCCTCAACTTCTAGCTATATGGGATCAAATTGGGCTCATTGTTTGTAGAACAAGTTGTGCTGACACCCTTTATGTTACCATATACTGTAATATATAACGATATCTCTTTATTTGTTGTGTAAAGTTGGAAAAAAAAATGCAATTACACATTTGTGCTACTTTTTTGTTCCATAATTCAATTGTTTAAGAAATGAAATAGGAAACAAAAGGCAAAAATAGTAACACGCTAGCTCCTTTCTGTATAACGCTTACTCCTGTGCACTAACAGAAACATTAAACAAGTAAATATATCTGGATATTTGAATCTTTCACGCTAGGTTCATTTGGAGTTTAGCCACAAAGCAGAGACATGAACACTTCATCTATGGGAAGTACTATGGGGAATGCTATTGTATGATTTATATATAAAGGAATGGTTAGCTGGGAGTAGGTAATTCTATTTCATGCAATTGTTTCCTAGCTTAACACAATAAACTACAAACAGCATTTATCTCATATTTAATACAGTGGCTGAAAGGCATGGCCAGCTCACAACATTGAAATGTTACATCCTAAAAATACTGGAGTAAAAAAGGAAACATTTTCCTTTGAGAAGTTACCAAAAGAACAGTTATCAAGAATGTATTGTGTTTGTGACCTTTTGTGGGCACTTGGTAACCTGGTGACAATGTGAAATGTACTGATAATTTATTATGGTAACCTGCTATGCTTTAGGACTTAGGTTGCAGAGAAGAATAGGGTCGATTTATTTTTTCAAGAGAAACAATTCTTTTGTGCCCAATTTATGCCAAAAAAAGTTTGTTTTATTTAATATAACTTGCGCCTGATGTGCCATGTAGACATGACTGTTGAACTGAGAACTCGCTAAGAAGGGACATGTCTAGCCCGACTTAGTAGGTTGTAACTGGAGATGAGCAAACCAAACTTCCCGAACCAAAATTGCCAACTTTACAAAGTCCATTACAAAACTGAACTTTTGCAAAGTTTGTAATGATTTTGTAAAGATGGTGGCCGCACATTTTAATAAATAAATAAATAAAAACACCTCAAGCACACATCAAATCAGCGACGAAACCTATGATTGGCTTAGAGGGCCATAACTCTCTTCTTAGTCAGGAAGTGGAGGTTGCTACAATCAGCGGGGGACACTGAGGGAGCATGGACAGGTAAGTATTGATGAGCAAACTTGATGAACCACATTAAAACAGCTAAATGCCTGCAATTGTTTTAGTTGTTTTAGGGTATATTCACACGGACGGGCTCGCAGCGAGATTCTCGCTGCGAGCCCGGCAGGTCCTGGCAGTTCCCATACACTACATACTTGCTGCGGTCTAAACGACCACAGCGAGTATGTAATTATACCGCCCTTAACCCCTTCTGCTCCCGCCCGGCTCCCCCGATGTAAGCATACATTACCTGTCCTTGCTGCACGCGTCCGGCGTCCTGCTCTCCCGCCCGGCCAATCAGTGGCTGCGGCTGGGCAACACACTGATTGGCCGGACAGGAGAGCAGGACGCCGGACCCGTGCAGCAAGGACAGGTAATGTATGCTTACAGCGGGGGAGACGGGCGGGAGCAGAAGGGGTTAAGGGCGGTATAATTACATACTCGCTGCGGTCGTTTAGACCGCAGCAAGTATGTAGTGTATGGGAACTGCCAGGACCTGCCGGGCTCGCAGCGAGAATCTGCGCTGCGAGCCTGTTCGTGTGAATATACCCTTAGTGTAGTTTGTTTTAGGTTCAGTTCAGATGAACCCAAACTTTGTTTCAAAGATCGATGAACCTGCCACACCAACCATTTTAAGAGTTTGCTCATCTGTAGTTTCAACCAAGGGCAAAAGGAAATACAAATAACGCAGGCACATAGGGGTTTAGTCTTTTTCTCCCAAACAGTATAGTTTCATAAATATGTTTAATTCTACATAATCCATCAGTTAAATTTAGTTAAGTTTAGTTTTCTTAATGAAACAACTTCTTTAAGCAATTAAAGGTTCTATTTGGCATAAAGTAGAAGAGACAGATTGGAAAATTATATAACTTATGACCATACAATAATGATGCTGTGTCAGATAATGCCAAAATACCCCTTTAAACAGAAACTTTACACCTACTGATCTCTTTCTTACACCTACTGAGCTTTTCTTTCTTCCTGAATGCCTAAGTGCCTAAGAGGTCATGTTCACACAGTCAGGTTTTAATTACAATTATTGCAGCCAAAACCAAGATTACACTATACATTGATAGAATATAAATAGAGGAAAGGTCATGAAGGAAAGACTGTCATTTGTCCTCTTTTTAAATCCATTCCTGGCTTTCTTTTCACTAATTGCAATAAAAAAAAAAACAACTGAATGCATGCACACACTATAAAAAGAAAAAGGGACTCATTCATATTTAAAAGACAATGACTTCTGATTAAGTAGCATATCCGCAACTTCTATGCATGTAATTATGCCATTAGTTGGATCCATTTATCACTTCCTAAGCATTTGTTCTAAAGTCTGTTTACATAAAAATTTATAATGTGTAAATTGCACTTGGAAATTTTTATTCAAACAAAATTACATAGATTTAATTTCAGTATAGTAAAGTAGCAGCTTGATTGTTTATGCGTATGCATTACACTGATCTATTAGATTAACACTACTATAGGCAGTCTATACCAGCAGATCAGTCATGGCAGGCCCAACAGAGGTCTCAGGCTTTCGTGACAACTAGTCAGTACCCTGCTATTATGTTGTGGGAGTGTACTACCAATGACACATGTTAAAATGACACAAGTAAAACAAAATCTAAACAGTTAAATGAGTGACATCAGAGCAAAGTCCGATGTTGGTCAATGTCAATGGGTGCTGTCTGCCATGTCAACCTTACCCATGATTATAAGATATAGCATATCAACATTAGGTACTGTTCTATTATCTACATTTGTCTGCTTAACCCCTTCATGACCGAGCCCATCGATGCACGGATGTCTGGGTCAAATTAGTGCAATATTCCCCCCCGCCTTCTAAGAGCCATAGTGTTTTTATTTTTTCACCTACAGGGCTGGTTGGGGTGTAATTTTTTTGCCCCATGATCTATAGTTTTTATTGCTATCATATTGGTGTAAGAGAAAAGTTTTGATCACTTTTTTTTTCTTTCTAATACATAAATTGAAAAAAACAAATCCCAGTGTTTTTTTTTTCTTTCTTTTTTTCATTTATGAGGAAACAACAATGTTAAATTTAAATAGATTGAACATTTCCGCATGCTACAATATATAATATGTTTATTTATTTTACATATTTAGATTTTTATAATGGCCACGGAGATATTTTTAACTTTTATGGGGGGGGAGTATATACTTTTTTTTTAATACTTTTAAAAACTTTAGATTAAATTTCACATACTGATCTATGCTATGCCATAGCATAGCATAGATCAGTGTTATTGGCGATCTGTGCATAGATCTGAGAGCAGACTCTATGCATAGAATGTCGACCTGACCGCCTGTCGGTACGAGCGATCGGGATCCCTGCAGCTTGTCCTGTTCCTGACTACCTTAAACGCTGCGACCGCTGTGCTTTGCGGGATCGCAGCTGCCTGTCTGCCTTGCGCTTGGCTCCTGGGACACTGATGTGTGCATCCCGCACACATCAAACCCCTCTGACAGTCGGAAACGTATATATATATATATATATATATATATATATAAAATTATTTTATTGATACATTGAAAGAAGAAAAAAATGCTAGCTCCTTTTCTGTGTCGGAAAAAAATATAGAAATAACTGTATCAACTGTATCAGGATATTTCAATCTGGCACACGCGAGGTTCAATTGGAGTTTAGCCACAAAGCAGAGACATGAACACTTCATCTATGGGAAGTACTATGGGGAATGCTATTATATGATTTATATATAAAGGAATGGTTAGCTGGGAGGAGGTAATTCTACTTTATGCAATTGTTTCCTGGCTAAACACAATAAACAACACTATTTCTTATAGTGACTGAAAAGCATGACCATCTCACAACTTACATTTAAATGTATCATCCTAAAAATACTAGGAAAAAAAATTATATTTTCCTGTGAAAAAGTTACCAAATGAGCATTTATCAAGAACGAATAGTACAATCTATTGTGTTTCTAAAATGTCATGTTTGGTGCCCTGATGGCAATGTAAAATTTGCCAAAATTTATTACCTTCTCTTATGCTTTAGGTCAAATGGGGTACAGAGAATAAAGGGGTAAGTTTACTTTTCTGATTTATTTATTTTATTTTTTGTGCCTAATTTTATGGGGGGGGGGGGAAGCTTGATACATTATGGGGGAGATTTATCAAACATGGTGTAAGGTGAAACTGGCTCAGTCTCCCCTAGCAACCAATCAGATTTCACCTTTCATTTTCTAAAGAGTCTATGAGGAACGAAAAATGGAATTTGATCGGTTGCTAGGGGCAACTGAACCAGTTTCACTTTACACCATTTGATAAATCTTTCCTATGTTTATATATTTTATGCCTGGACTGTAAAGGAGACATAACTTAAAAGGGTATTCCAAGTTAAGATAACTTATCCCCTATCCACAGATTAGGGTATACGGGTCATTACCACTGGGGCCATGAGTCTTTTTTTTTTTTAAATGATCCATTCTTTATCTATAGAGCTACTAAAGATAGTTAAGTATAATGCTTAGCCATCCTTGGCAGCTCCCTTCTATAATGGATGGAATGGCGGTATGCATGTGCGACTCATCTTTCCATTCATAACAAAGACTTGGGGCCCCATTCTGGAGTTGGCAACTGGGCCACTCCAATGAGTTGACACTTATCCTTTATGCAATATCTCTTTGAGGCTATGTTCACACTACGTATATGTCCAGCCGCATATTTTCGCGGCCGGACATATACGTGTTAAACTCCGGCAGGGGATTTACGTAAGTTGCGGCCGACTACCTACGGTCTGCAAACTTACGCCCGTAGTCTACTTACGCTTCCCGAGCGCCCTACGTAGTGATCTGACAGCGGTCTTTTACTTGGAAATCTTCGGCTAGCCCCGGACACCCCACAGAACCTTTTGGATCGGCAATTCAAAGTGCAAAAATTAAGAAATCACCCCTCCGTACGGGACCGCATGTTACGCTACGGGCGTAAGTTACAGCATTTTCGTCCGCAAACAATGGTCTGGTTAATTTTTTACGGCGCCGCATACGATCCTGGCGTAAGTTCTTACGTAGTGTGAACTGTGCAGCCGTAGATCGTATACTTTCCATTGTACGCAAACTACGTAACTCTCCGGCCGCTTATTCACGGAACGCGCTACGGCCGGAAACTTACGTAGTGTGAACATAGCCTAAGGGTAGGAACACACACACGATCCACAGCAGATTTCACACTGCAAATTTGCAGCGAAATCCACTGTGGATCCTTTGCCTGTCATTTTCAATAAGAATACATATTCGTAGCGGGATTGACATCCCGCTGCAAGTATGAAATTGATGGCCCCCTTAACTCCCTGCCCGCCAGTACATACATTACCAGCTCCACACTCCGGCTTGCTTTGGGGGCTCCTGGTGTCTGGATATCCCACTCAGCCAATCAGTGGCTGTGGTGAGAAAGCGCACTGATTGGCTAAGCGAGACATCCAGCTGTAGGAACATGCTAAACGACGGCCATTGTTTTTATACCATGTGAACATAGCCTTAAGGTGTAATGGTTCCAGGCTCTAGAACTTTTCTATGCAAAAGAAGAACCCATGAAGCCTCACCAAAGAGTCTCGAACCACAGGACTAGCAAGATATCCCTCCGGGAAGGACCCAGGCAAGGGGTGGCTCCTGTAAGAAAACTACCAAAACCACCATGTTAAGTGGCCCTATAAGTCAATGTAATGACAAGGGAAGAACCAAGGCCAGGTAACCATCTACATACAGCTGTTTCGGGGTGTTGCCCCTCATCAGTGTGGAGCAGGATTCTGGCTAGGTGGGAGCAATGTCTAGTAGAGCCAAAAGAAAAACAGATCGCTGATCTCAGGGAGACCAGCCAAAGATAACACTGGTGGCTTCTAGTGAAATCGCTCAAAGCAGTGAAGTCCTAGTCTAGAACTTTTGTGTACTGTAACTACTTATGGAACTAACAGATGCTTGAGACATTTCCATGCCAACCTACACTTTTGTCAGTAGCTTTATCTGTATACCAGGATTGAGCTTTATGCTCAATAGTACTCAATATGGTATCTGGGTGCTCAATCGAGCTCAATGCTCATGGTGCTTGTGTGCACAGGTAAAGGTATAAAGGTGACCATACACTTTCAATAACTGATGGCCAAACTGTTCAGCCGTCAGTTATATCTCTTGCTAAAACTTATTTCATTTTTTTGTTCTCATTTTTGTATATTGTGTCCCCTTAAGGGAAATGTAAATAAAATATAATAAAATTATTAAAAAAAAATATATATATATAATAGGTTTCTGCGAGACACATTAAAACTCCGCTGGGATGCTGGCAATTGCCCAGCAGATGACACCTGGTTAAATGCTTGCGTCTCCCATTGATTTCAATAAGGTTTGTTAATCGAGTCGAGCACTCGATCATTGAAAAATGCTTGACTCGAGTAATTAAAAACTCCTGTGTTTTTCTATGCTCACACAACTTTTTTTCAGCTCTGTTTAAAATTACGTCTGTTATTTTGAGTCTAAAATAACGGATGTCATTTAGCTGTCTGGCCTCCCCTTAATGCAATGACAGGTGGTTGTATATTATTCTAGTTTGGGGTTACTAATTGGTCTTTGGGATGGGGCTTGATTAAAAAGTCCATAGAATTTAATAATAAAAATGTAGAAAGAACGGTGGAAAATAAAAACTGTGTGTGAACAGATAATAAAAACTGTCCGCTGTTTGCAAAAGACGTCCGAAAATAATGATTTTGACGTCCGCAGTAAAAATGTCCGTTATTCAATGCAGTGTGTCATTGGACGTCAGTCTTCCCATTGACTTCAATGCATTGCCATTGCAGTCAGTTAAATCGCGGCAAAAAAGGACGTTTATTTAAATATCAAAATCGGACGTCTTTTCTTTATTTTTGACGTTGTGTGAACATAGCCTTTAAGTGCTCACTCAACATAACAGTACATAGGAGAAGAGCAGCCCTAAACCATGACAGGTATGATTTAAATGTATTTGTTATTAACAGGTTATCACAAGGATGAGTAACTTGTCCTGCTCCTTACCGCATATGTATTCATCATAACCATAACTATACAGTATTTACTAATAATTTACCACAAGGATAAATATTTTTTCCACCTATTTATTTCTAACCTCTCAGATGGAGGAAAGAGTCTATTCTCAAAATATACAGATGATGCTGAATTACATGAAATCCTTTGCTCATGTTACTTAGGGATTTAGAAAGATTGTAAAGCTGGGCAGAGCAGGAAAGATTTATTCTGGATAAATGTAAGGTTATGCACTTTGGATAATTTAACAAATGTTCTACTTTCTCCAGTTTAATATTTGCTAAAATCCTGGATTAAATCTCAAAGGAATATCTAAACCTATGCAACAAACGCCCAACTTACATCAAATTCTCTGATCTTGTCATCCTGCTTTTGTCTGGATATAAACAAACCAAAGCACAATAGCCTTGCAATCCTGATTGTACATATTTATAAACTATTTCTATTAAAAAAAAAATCAAGTCTTCTAGTACTTAGCTGCTTTATGTTATGCAGGAAGTGGTGTATTCTTTTTCAACTGACACAGTGCTCTCTGCTGCCACCTCTGTCCATGTCAGGAACTGTCCAGAGTAGGAGAGGTTTTCTATGGGGATTTGCTACTGCTGTAAACAGTTCCTGACATGGACAGAGGTGGCAGCAGAGAGCACTGTGTCAGACTGGAAAGAATACACCACTTCCTGCAAAACATACAGCAGCTAATAAGTACTGGAAGGCTTATGAGTAATAAGTTATAATACAAAATCTGTATAACTTTCTGTCATCAGTTTATTTGCATTTTTTCCCACTGGAGTACCCCTTTAAAGAGGTTGTGATATGAAGTAAAGTTTTTTTCAGAATAAGTAGAGACCAACTGCCAGTACTACCTGGAGATTGCAGTTAAACTGAGCATTCCTGACCTTAATGTATTGTAAGTAGAGATGAGGGCTTGTATCCACATTTTCAATAACTTCCTAGGGCTGCATTCAACTTTGGCAGCCACCAATATTCAAATGCTGAGCGATCCAAGAGTTATGGAAATCCCCATAGAAAACCTCTCCTGCTCTGGACAGTCCCTGTCTCGGCCAGAGATGTCAGCAGAGAGCACTGTGTCAGACTGAAAATAAAACAACATTTTCTGCATGACATACAGCTGCTAATAAGTATGGGAAGAAGTAAGGTTCAAATCTATTTAACATTCTGACACCAGTTGAGTTAAAAGAAAAAGATTTTCGCTTGACAACCACTTTAAACTTTTATGATCAAAGGATCAGGACAGCTAAGTATCTAATAGAAGTAAAATATATATATATATATATAATTCCCCCACACACACACACTGATCAGATATGTTCCCACAACATTCTTTCCTCTCTGTTTTTAAAAAGAAGTGGGTCAAAGGGGTAAGACTTAAAGAGAGTCACTACTCCTTTGGCCCACATCAGTAGACCTCTCCCTAGCCAGCCAACACCCTGCTCTGCACTGATGAGGGGCAAAAAACCCACAACAGCTGTCTGCAGATGGGAAATCTTTCCTTTTGGAGAGATAGTTTGGCTTGGCATAAAATCCCCAGTCAATGTTCTAAGGCTTCTTGACTGAGCGAGACTTGACTTGAAGGGACATGAGGTGTGAGAGCTATTTTGCATATCCTTTCTTCCCTTTTTTGAAAAGAAAAAATGACATCAGTCATTTTGCCGTTTGGCCGCCTGTTAGTGCAATGTTAGTCATTAGTAAATTCTAGTTTAGCTGCACTAATTGGCCTTTGGGTGTGTCTTTAATTGAAAAGTCCTTTAAATTTAATACTTCCGCTGTTTGCAGGACGTCTGAAAATAATGATCACAATAAATAATTTGATGTCCGCACAGACACCGTCCGTTATTTAATATACTGTTTGTATTGGACGTCAGTCATTCCATTGACTTCAATGCATTGCATTTTATTTATTAAATTAAATTTAATTAAATTGTGGCAAATCATGGCAAAGCAGATGTCTGTATTTGCTTTTTTTTTATGTTGTGCGAACATAGCAGTAGAAAGAAAAGTGGAAACTTGTATAACTTGCGACTATACAATAAATATGCTATATCAGCAAAAGCTGACATACTCCTTTAAAAGTAAACCTCCCACCTAACAATTTCTTTGGTTTAACTTCTCTTTTATTACTGCCTGAGTGCTTATGTTTTGTAAAGAAAAGGGACTCATTTATATTTAGAGGCAATAAGTACTGATTAAGTAGCATCTTCACAACTTCTATGCATGTAATTATGCTAATACCTGTGTTCTTTTATCACTTCCTAAACACTTTTACCAAAGCCTGTTTACATAGAAATTTATAATGTCTGATTAGGTTTTTCAATAATTTGCTAAATTATAAATTGCACTTGGAAATTTGATTCAAACTAAATTACATACTGTAGGTTTCATTGCAATATTGCAAATGCATTAGCAAGTAAATTGTGAGTTTGCTTTCCTTAGACAACCATAAAGTAAAGAGAATATAAAAATTGTTGGTTAGGTTGGGTTCACACAGTTTTTGTTTCCATTTAATGTATATGTTAAGGCTATGTTCACACAACGTGAACACCCGGCCGTTCCGTGAAGCCGGACTTAAGTACCGGCCGGGTGATCTTTCCGGCCGCGGAGCTCTGATGCGGGCGCATCAGCACGCCCCCACATCAGAGCTTCCCATAGCACACAATGAAGCAAGCGTCCAGAGCTGCTTGCTTCACTGTGTGAACTGACAGGGCTTTCTGCGTCTGGAATTCACTGAATTCCGGCCACAGAAAACGGACATGTCAGTTTTTTCCGGCGCCGCATGGGATCCTGGCTGTGTGTATGCTCCTGCCCGGATCCCATTGAAAATAAGGCTATGTTCCACCTCTCAAAACTACGGCCATGGTTCTGCGGCAAGAACTATGGCCTTAGTTTTACGTGGTGTGAACATAGCCTAAAAAGAAAAGTAAAAAAAAAAAAAAGTGCAATAACTGATGGTAAAAATAGATGCTGCTCTGGGGTATGTTCACACAACGTAAGGTTCATATTAATCACGGCCGTTCTTGCCGATTTGAAACAACGGCCGTGATTAATATGAACTTTACATTGTGCTGCCCTCTATGGAACATAGTATACACTCCGTCTGGGATCCCTAGCGGTGCCGCAAATAACTGAATTCACTGAATAGCGACTGCAACTTGTCAATGCTCACAATGAAGCACGCAGCTCCAACCACATGCTCCATTGTGTGCAGCAGGAAATTTGGATGCGGGCGCACACTGATGCGCCCACATCCAAATTCAGCAGCAGTGAAGATCATCCGGCTGGTACTGCAGTTCGGCTGGGATGATCTACTCTGACACCGGCCGTTCCATGACCCGCTGGGGTCATGGAACGACCAGTGTCTTTAAGTGACACTGTCACCCCCTTTTTGCATTCTGACTTCTCTTCACTGGTGTAAAAGTTAAATATAACAGTTTTCATACCTTATTTTCTATCATACGTCATGGTGCTTGTTAAAATAAAAAGTGATGTTTTATCCTCTGCAGATTGTGCTAAGTGGGCCATTGGAACAGGCTGGCCTAAAGGTCTAGGCCTATGTGCCAATGACGCCCACTTAGCACAGTTTGCAGTTGATAAAAGATGACTTTTTACTTGAACAAGCACCATGACGTATGATATAAAATAAGGTATGAAAACTGCTAAATTTACCCATTACACCTGTGTAGAGATGTCAGAATGCAAAAAGGGGGTGACAGTGTCACTTTAAGCCATGTGAATATGGCCTTATGCTGTATTGCAGAATGTTTTTTTCGATTGACTTACATTATTAAAAAAAAAGGATTAAAACTGTTTTATTTCATTTCACAAGAATGTGACAAACCACACTTTTCTATATGTTAAAATTAAATTTACTAAAATGAAAACAGTAAAACCCCCGTGCAGGGATTAAAGGAGCTTGGCTGGGCCCCCTCTGTATCTACCAGGAACGGAGAAACCTCCTGAGACCTGCTGCTATCCTGACCAGTGTTAAAGGAGCAGTCTGACAGGAAAATAAAAAAAAATATTAAAATCAGGGGGGGAATAAGTTATAATCACCTGTCCCGCCGCCAGCGCAGAGCCATGTCCCGCTCCTGGACCCCACCGGCTGTCTTCTGGCTCCCAGCTGGCCAGCAGATGGATGGCTGGCTCAGCCAGTGAGTGACTAGGATGGGACACTGCTGCAGTCAATGATTGGCTGAGCAGGATAAATTCCATCCTTTGGTGATGTAGAACCCAGGTTGTGACGTACCCACAAGCGTTGGGGTCCGGGAGGTCTGTGATGCTGCACAGAGTGGGCTCCAGGAACAGTAAGCATAGAGTGTTTTTTATTTTTCCCCACCCCCTGCCCGTAATGATTTTTTAGTTCCCTGCTGGACTTGCCGTTAGGCGGACTTGCAAAACTGTTTGGATTCAGCAACGTTCTCCAAACCCAAAAGCTCTGCATTTGACTCTCGGAGACTGGAAAAGTTAGACGCCACCCTAAGGAGTCCTATAGGTTGTATCCATGTTTTCCTGGTAGCCCTAGGGCAGCATCAATCTTCTTCAGTCGTCGAGAGAGAACTGCCGAGTGTGCAGGACAACTGCAAATGACTGTAATGCTTTAGAACTAGTATTGGCACTTGGTCTTTTCAGTATACAGTACCAATATTCTTGAAGAGTGGAATTTCCTTTTTATAGATATTAAACGAGTGTTCAGTAATTGACATAAGGGAAAGGAGAGAAATTGATTTTTTACAAACAGTGACAGGCATCAGCTGACAAGGCAAATAAAATCAAAGGACCTACTGTATATACATCTACTGAGAACTTTAACCTTATATAAATCATTGTTCACACAAGTCACATGTGGAGTACTCTGCACAGAGCTTCTATGCTTCAGAATTATATTGTGCAAGTGGTTTAGGAGATGAAGAACCCAATTAGTTAAAAGGGTATTTCGATTAAAACGTACTTGCCCTCTATCCCGCAGCTCTATTCATTCTAAATGGAGCCACTGCTGGAGTCTAATGCTGTATATGGCTCTCTCCAGCAGCTCCATAGAGAATGAATAGAGGTCATGTGCTGACCAACAGCTCTATTTAAAAAAGAGGAGTCGGGGGCCGATCTGGAGATCCGTGGGGGGCATTGAGGTCGGACCCCCACATGATCTCTTACCTGTCTCCTGTCCTGTGGTGATCACTGTGTGATGTCGGTGGTGGGCAGGGTTACAGATGAGGCGTTACCGCTTGCCTGGCAACAGAAAAGACAGATCATGTGATCTCTGTCTCAGAAGGGAGGAGGACAGAGGTGTGGAGACAGAGTGGACCAGACAGTGAGGATTTTCAGCAGGTTCAGGGTGTAAATCAGGATGTACAGCAGACAAACCGCCCAATTCATGCATTAGAAACCTATTAGAGACAAGCTCACATTATGGGTGGGGAGTGAACAGGGTTAAATCTTTCATAACTAAAGTTTCTTTTTAACAAAAGATCCGATAATTAATCTAAGGATATAGTCACACACACATTTCATATTGAGCTATAAACTAAAAACTGCTGAAAAATTTTTTGTGGACAAAAGAAAAATAGAATCTGAATATATATTGAAAACTGCGTACGTGAACATAACCTAAACCTTTAGTTTTATTCTATAGATAAGAAAACTGATATATATGTATTACTAGAAAATGTACCCGGCGCTGCCCGGGTATAAAGTGTCAGTGTGTTAATTAGATTTATTCTAAGGTGCCCAGGATGCCAATCTATGTCCTTGTTTTTTTGTTTGTTTTTTAAGGGGAAATCGCTAGTAGCCCTATATGCTCCTATATACCCGACAGTTCTGCACTGTTTATGTAAATTGTAGCTTATGCACATTAGAAATAAACTAAAAACTTCAAACATCAGTCCTGTATACCTGTAGTGTATAGTTGGGGGGGTTGAGGAGCTGTATACCTGTAGTGTATAGTTAAGGGGGTCCTGTACACCTCTTGTGTGTAGTTGGGGGGCATTATACCTGTAGTGTGTAGTTGGGGGGGGGGGCTGTATACCTGTAGTGTATAGTTGAGGGAGGTCCTGTATACCAGTAGTGTATAATTTGGGGGGGGTATACCTGTACTGTATAGTTTGGGAAGTACTGTATACCTACAGTGTATAGCTGGTAGAGGTCCTGTATACCTGTACTGTATAGTTGGGGGTCGTGTATACCTGTAATATACAGTTGATGAAGGTCCTGGATACCTGTAATGTAAAGTTGCTGGAGGTCTTGTATACCTGTAGTATATAGTTTGGGGGTCCTGTATACCTGTAGTGTATAGTTTGGGGGTCCTGTGTACCTGTAATGTAAAGTTGATGGAGGTCTTGTATACCTGTAGTATATAGTTTGGGGGTCCTGTATACCTGTAGTGTATAGTTTGGGGGTCCTGTGTACCTGTAGTTTATAGTTGGTAGAGGTCTTGTATACCTGTAGTGTAAAGTTTGGGGGTCCTGTATACCTGTAGTATAAAATTGGTGGAGATGCTGTATACCTGTATTATAAAGTTGGTGGAGGTCCTGTATACCTGTAGTGTATAGTTTTGGGGTCCTGTATACATGTAGTGTATAGTTTGGGGTCCTTTATACCTGTAGTATAGAGTTGGCGGAGGTCCTGTATACCTGTAGTGTATAGTTTTGGTGTCCTGTATACCTGTAGCATATAGTTTATGGAGGTCCTGTATACCTGTAGTGTATAGTTTGGGATCCTGTATACCTGTAGTATAGAGTTGGGGGTGCTGTATACCTGTAGTGTATAGTTGGTGGAGGTCCTGTATACCTATAGTGTATAGTTTGGGGTCCTGTATACCTGTAGTATAGAGTTGGTGGGGGTCCTGTATACCTGTAGTGTATAGTTTTGGGGTCCTGTATACCTGTAGTGTTCTGTAGTATATAGTCCGGGGGTCCTGTATACTTGTACTGTATAGTTTGAGGGTCCTGTATACCTGTAGTATAGAGTTGGTGGAGGTCCTGTATACCTGTAGTATGGAGTTGGTGGAGGTCCTGTATACCTGTAGTGTATAGATTTGGGTCCTGTATACCTGTAGTATAGAGTTGGTGGGGGTGCTATATACCTGTAGTATAGAGTTGGTGGAGGTCCTGTATACCTGTAGTGTATATTTTTCTATTCCTCTATACCTGTAGTGTATAGTTTGGGGTCCTGTATACCTGTAGTGTCCTGTATACCTACAGGGTCATATTTACCTTTAGGCACTTGTAGTCTGCCTAGCGCAGCACCTTGCATGGGGGCAGCACCAGGGAGCAGGGGGAAGGAAACAACTTTTTTATTTTTTTTTTATTTTTCTAGTCTTCCACCTCCTGTTCAGACTTGCCAGAAAATCTAGTGTCTTTTCGAAGGGGGGTATGGTAGTATTGGTCCGGTCTGGTGTGGCAGTGTTATCCAGTCACGGTATGGTGGTATTGGTCAGGTGTGGTATAGCGGTGTTGTCCAGTCACAGTATAGTGGTATTGGTCAGGTCTGGTATGGCGGTGTTATCCAGTCACAGTGTGTTGGTGTTGGTCAGTTCTGGTGTGGTGGTGTTATCCAGTCAAAGTGTGTCGGTATTGGTCAGGTCTGGTGTGGCGGTGTTATCCAGTCGCAGTATTGTGGTATTGGTTAGGTCTGGTATGGCGCTGTTATCTAGTCACAGTGTGGCGGTATTGGTCAGGTCTTGTATGGCGGTGTTATCCAGTCACAGTGTGCGGTATTGGTCAGGTCTGATATGGTGGTGTTAAATGTGATCTCTGGAGCTATTACCTACCAATCTATCATGATGCTAATTAGTGAGTGAAGATGGGGCGCCCTCAGGTTTAGTGCTTAGGGCAGCAGCAGCTGGTAATACTGCCCGTATACATGTACTGTATAGATGGAGTAGGGGGTCTACCAGTTATTTCTGTGGATCTGTTGTGAGGCAGCTGGCCCTAGCAACCACAGCTCCCTGTGAAAGTAGTAATCCTAATGGTTGCAAAGGATCCCAACTGCCATTTACTGCTGGGCAGCTGCAGCTAATTATGTCACCTGTGTGTGCAGTGTGGAGATTTTCCCATTCATTTCTTTGGGGCGGTCATCCGCATCCCCCTCCTCTCCTGCACATCTGGCAAGGACAGGACCTTCGCTCTAACCTTCCCGGGCACCAAATGTATTTGTGTGCCAAATTTGGGGTCAAACGGTTCAGGCGTTTGGAAGTCTATATGGGACAGACAGACAGACAGACTTTCATTTTTATGATATAGATAAGTAGTTTTCCCATTCTACCTGCAGGAGCAAAGGTGAATAGTAAGACCATGTTCACACTTGTTTTGCTTGTTGACAGCTTCCTCCGCCGGCTTCACCTGCTGGGTTTGAGGGGGGGGGGGCTTGGGGTTTGGTCCTGTGACATTGGGGTTGCAGGGCCATTCTATGGCCTCCCTTCCCTGTTTGCGCTCGCTAAGCGGGGTTTGTGGTCGCTGACCGACACAGTGTTGAGGGACTCATGTGACCCAGGGGACCTGCACGTGGTGCATGAGGGAATATTGTTTGATCAAACTATATACCAACATCCTGGCGTTGGTTTTTAAATGTAGCCAAGAGGCATTAGTGTGTGGTGTGAGGTGCAGCAGCTCCTTCCTACCTATTACAGAGTGACAGTGCCAAGGAAAGTCTCCAATCTTACTTGGTATCGGTGAAGTAAAGAAGTAAGATTACTCGCTTTAGAAAGGGAAGGGAGGGTGAAAGGAAGTAGATTACTAGTTTTCTATTGAACAGCTATTGTGACCACATTTTCTGTGATGTTAACAAAAGAATAACTTATCACACTGGTAGTAATGGGACTAGACAACAATTTCCCTCCATAAAATATAATAACCAGAATTATGCCAGCATCTGGATGTTACAGAGGGAACTACTATGGTAAGCTAGAGTACAAACTAAACTATGCTCACTATTTTTACAGTGGTTTCATCTTAGCAAACCAGCCATCTCTGCTTTCTACTCACATCACATCGCCAATCTTCCCTTCACCTATGTACAGCTCACATGCACCACTCACATATTTACACCATCTTAAACCATCTGATTCCAATGTACAACACAAAGGTCAGGCTCATAAATCCATGAACCATCTGCTGTCTATCTCCATTCTTCCGCTATTCACTGCAGGGGAAATCTCTTCTACGCCTGATCCACCTCCTTTTCCTACTTCAATTTCTTATCTGCCACACAAAGAATCCCTGTAAATCTCATTACCATTCATTGTCTGTCTTTAACTGTGAGCTTAGGAACTTGTGTACTGAGTAAAACAAATTTACTATCGTTCACGACTTGACCCAGTGACTCTTACAGAACTATGGCTTCAACACTCTGACACTTCTTTTCCTGCTTCTCTAATAGTTGCCCGCACATCTTACATGTCTCCGCCACTACAACCAGCATAGTGAAGAGATTAAATACTTATTTTCATGGAATAGACCTGATAGATCATTTAAAAGTAGCCTCATTCACGATCCTCTCTTTTGAGGTCCACACCTCAGACCCTTCCACTATGAGTAGTGGTTGTCAGTTTGTCCATTGAATATAACTAACAATCATCACTTGGTTGCTTCCTACTTTACTGAACATTTAAATATCTGTTCTCATTTTGGTGGACTTTAAATTCATCAAAGGCAACTCAATTTCTCAGACTTTTATCTCCTTAATTCTGCTTAAAGGGTGTGTTCACGCTAAGCAAAATCAACGGAATCCCACCTGCCTTAGTGTCAAACAGCGTGTCTATGGGAGGGCTCACGTGCCCCCGCTCTCATGTCAATTCTTTGAGCAGTAACTGTGGAGCGCCACGGAGAGCCGTGGAGAACGGTGACACGCGAGCCCTCCCATAGACACACTGTTTTACAGCTTACTAATTCTGCTACTGTACATAGATCTCATCTTCTCCTGCCTTTGTTTCTGACTTTCCTGAATAACATGGTGATTTCACGACCTGACTCCCAGAGCTGTGCGGGCTGCGGCTGCTGGAGAGGATTATGGCAGGGGGACACTGAGGGACACAGGGCACTGGAGGAACACTGAGCATCCCTCTGCCATCATTCTCTCCAGCAACCACAGCCTGCACAGCTCTGGGAGTCGGGTCAAGATTAGTTCCGAATCTCTCTGTCAGTTCGCTTCGCTTTATTTTACTGTGTGTGAACATGGCCTCAGGTTATGGTCCCACGCTGTACAAATAATGGACATTCCGTCGTGAAGGCCCATTGTTTAACACTAACTATGGCCAGAATTAATGATCATGTACATTAAATCCGGCTGTAGGTAGCGTTAAACAATGGCCAAAAAATAACGGAGTGGCCATTTAATGTACAGCATGGGAACATAGCCTTAGGCCATGTTCCCACAGCATGAGACACCAGCCTGCTAGGTCATGGAACGGCCGGTGTCAGAGAAGATCATCCTGGCCGGTACTGCAGTAGCGGCCTGATGATCTTCACTGCCACTGAATTCGAATGCAGGCACATCTGTGTGTGCGTGCATCTGAATTCCCCGTTGCTCACAATGGAGTGTGCGGCCTGAGCCGCACACTCCATTGTGTGCACTGACAGGTTCTCAATAAATAGCGGCCACAGGGATCTCGGCCGGAGTGTATACAACGTGTATACACTCTGACCGGGATTCACTTAGCCTGCAGCACTACGTAAGTTCTGTAGTAATCACGGACGTTGTTGCAAATCGGCAACTTACGTGGTGTGAACAGAGCCTTAGTCTGTAATGTCTGATGTTTTCTGTACATTATCCTGTACATTCTAAAATGATACAGAATACACTGTGCTATATATAATATTATTATTACTATCATTAGTATTACTAGTATTAGCAGGGTTTGGTGTTTTTATTATTTGCATAGAAAAGAGAAAAAAATCCTTTAAATTTTCCTTTTAAAAGAGATCAAATAAAATTAACTGTGGAAAAATAGAAGTAACAGTATGGTGAAACAAAAAAACCCTGTTTTTGTAGTGAAGAACAAAGAGGCTTTATTGGCTTTCTATAGTTTCTATAAGTACAGTAACTTGCTTTCATAGGGAAAACCTAAGTTCATTTTAATGGAAATGGGAATATTCATAAAAGAAGGGGAAAAAAAAGTCGTTTCAAAGGAAACTTCATTTTGCTTTCATCACATGGCAACTCATCCGACATTAAAAGGTACCATCCGTACCGTCATTGTGATTCTCCCAAAGGTTAGTCTGAAAATGAATAACACAGTAGATGAAATCAAGGACCGACAATGGATGTAACTCTACAGAGGGGGAAAAAAAATAATAATGGCGAGTAAAGTAGGTTTCATAAAATTAACTGTAATGGAAGTAAATAGAGTAGGGTCTTTGATCTTCTTTATTAAAATATGTTTCAAGCGATACAAATGGAAATGAATTCAAAGTGCATCTGTGATTCATTGTACAGATGGATGGGTGAGCAATCAGGTTGATTTACATGGAGGCATGAAATCTTTAACACCATAAATGAAGGGTTTTACAGGAGTTTAGATTGTTAAACAAAGGAGTTCAGGAGTGATAGAGGGAGGTAAATTATGGTTGGAGGACAGTAATGTTGGCCGCTTTTCAGACTGTGAAGAAGATGAAAAAAGTATCTGCCCAAATTGGACGGATAACAAAAAGTGTTCTTACTTGTGGTTCAGTGACGTTATCGAGCTAAGTCTGGCCATTGATACCTGTAATTTATCGTCCGGGATAGAGAATGAATAGAAAGATGGAATTTAGGTGGCCGAATAAGGGAACGTTTCAAAAAAGAGAAGCAGTTGTTGGGGTTGAGTGGTAATACAGGGGCATACTAACGCCAATAAGAGCACAGATCAAGTAGATAGGCAAACATTTACGCTATGTTCACACAGTGTATTTTTTAAAGACAAGAACGGCCATTGTTGGTGATTAAAACAACGGTTGTTCTTGTTTTAAAATAATGCACTGCATTGAACTCTATGGAGAACAATAGCCGTTGTTCACAAACTGTATTGAACAACAGCCGTCGTTCCCCTATGGCCGCACAAATAATTGACAATTAAATAATGTCAATTATTAATAATTAAATAATGTCAATTATTGCAGGAATGGGCATTGTTCCCGTTCTGTTTGTACAATGTATGGTTGCTCTGACGGCCATCCCTTGTATAGACTTCAATGGTTAATTGGAGAGCAGGCACACCCAAATGTGCCCGCATTCCTATTAAAATAAAATGATGTTCTTGCGGCTGATATGTTGTTATCGGCCAAAGGAATGTGTCAAACAGTGGCCGGTGTTGATACAGCAAACAATGGCTGTTTTTTATAACATAGCCTAAAGGAGCCTATTACACGGCTTGACTATTCTGTGGGCAGGGACACACAACCAATTTCTAGATGGTTCACACAGCCCTTTATTTCTATCATTGTTAACTGCACATTCTTTATTACACAGTGAGATATGTAGCTGATAAACAATGTTGTTGTTTTTTTTTTTCCTTAACCATCTTAAAAGATTGCATCAGCCAATGAACAAGCATTTGCTCATCCATTGACTAGTCGTTGATATTATTACATTATTTAATTTCTAAGACCCTTTCTAAGACCCTTTTACACCCGCAGATTATCTGCAAAAGCATTCCTAGGAAAACCAATATGGCCAATAATCGGTCTGTGCAAAAGTGCCAATAATCAGCCGACCAGCAGGAAGATGCCCACTCGTCAACTGACTGGGTCATTTGACGGCAGTAAAGTCTATCATTGTTGGCCACATATCTCTCTGTGTAAAGAGGAGACGTGGTGCTGGTAACAATGGATCTTAATGGCCGCATTGTAAGCGAGCAAGCCGATCGGCGCTTTAAAAGGACCATTGGAATATACATCTTATTCCAATCAGGGTCTTAGATGGACGCTCATGAGTCTACCCAGCTTCCACTCACAGCCGTACATAGGAAGTAGGGCAGTTTGCGTCCTGGGTAATACTCCCAGGGTGAAAAAATTATTAACGTAACACACGCTAGTAATGAGTTTTGAAGCAGCCAGATAAACAAGGTTATATAGCTGTCGGGTTCTTAGTACTAAACTGTATCCAGGTGTAATGCAGGGGAGGTTACTGCTTAAATCATTTTTATTCACTATTTTTATGCCATTTATATGCCAATATTATATATTTTTTAGTTAAAACAAGTCAATCAACTCATACTCGATGCTATTAACTGTATTACTTAGCTTTTATTTACCAGTGTAATACCATGTTCTCGTACTTTGTTTCTTTAAGTGCAATCTGTTTAATAAGCCAGGCCAGGATGAGCAGTGGCATGGGCTGACTGCTGCCAGGCGGCCCTTCTCCTTCTCTGTGCTATCAATACAATGCCAATCAAGATGAGAATCATTGGAGACATTCTGCTAGGAAGATACCGACTAGCAGTTACAGTACTCTAAAATGGACTGTCAGGTAGTGCGTCCCTAGAAAATAAACTACGGCTACTAGAATATTTAGGTAAAGGTAGAATTAGCATTGATATTTGGGCACCAAAGGGGCAATGAAGTTTAGCAGTACTGAAGTTGTGTTCAGCTGTTTACTACTTTATAAATCTGTCTTTACCGAACAATGAATTTAGATTGAAGACATCTAAGGAGGTTAAAACAGTGAAACTGAAATACATTAGAAAAAGTGGAGTTCAGATGCTCAATAAATGCAGTAAAACTGTAAAAGTAAGGCTACATTTACTGTACACTTTCAGTAGTTTTTCAAGACCATACAGTATATGATGCCTGCAATCAACCGCAATCTTCATCTACAATCCGCAAAAAAATGAGTCTGCAATACATCCGTATTGTAGCCGTAATCCAAGGAGAAGACGATAGTTAAATAAGTGGGAATAATGTAAAATGATCACTCATCTATATTTTATGGATTTGCGGACGTTAGAGCGGACATCCTGATGTTCGTTTTGTTTCCCCAACACGAACATAGAGAAAAAATTTATCATGATCAGTTTGTGTTTGTCGAACAGTAGAAGCGTATGTTTTGGTCTCCGCACATGCACACAGATTATCAGGTGCAAAGCATAAAATACGTAATAGCGGAGCAATTACAAGGTGCATAGCATTAGCATGTCTTTTATTGGCCCATGCGTATACACTGGCAATCACTGGCACACAGCAGAGCCAGACAAAAAGATTAATGAAAATATATATATATATATATATGAATTAGCCCTAAAAATGACTGTTGGGTTCTTTTCACAGAGGACGTCTGGTCGATACAGGGTTAAGAAATGAATCCTTATAGTGGTAAAATGCTGGATTCTGTCACCCTCCCTACACTGACAATTTCTCAACGTTCTAAGCTACTCGGTTAGCTCTCCCTCCCTACACTAACTAACTACAACTGTGAATATTGCTGCCTTACTAAATTCAGACGCTGTCCCTGTTCCTTTTACTCTCCCTACTGAACTGCACAAGAATAAGGACTGTGAGAAAATTCGTCTCAGCGTTGCGTTGCTAATTGTACAGCCAATCACAGTAATGCCAGTAGTGAACATGGCTACTGCATTACCTGGTGTGCCCTTCCTTCCCCAGATGTTCATTGGCTCTTTTACATTGGTGGGAGGAAACTTACGTAGTTCCAAACAACGCATGATAAACGTTCAAATATGTTCAAAAATGATCGTTATACCGATTCTGACCAAATTGTTTGTGATCGGCGAACATGAACAATTAGCCTTATGTTCGTACGACCATACGAACATTTACAAACATGCTCTCTCATCTCTAGTTACAGACGCTTCTTCCGTAAAAATTACAGAGCCGCAAAAATTACAGATGCTCTTATTCACTTCTATAGGAAATTGTCTGCCACAATTACGGTCTGTCCTAGGGCTTGTCAGTAATATTTACAGCCCTAATTTTTGCAGATTACGGAACCATAAAACTACGGACAGAGTTAACAGCCCAGTTGAAATCAATGGGCACTAAAATTTGTCTTTGGTTGCGGATCCACAATTATGGACAAAAGCATGGAACGTGTGAATGTGTAACGCCTGGAGTAGTGGATCCACTGGACCGTCACCAGAGATGGCACTAACCTCACCAGGGAGCGGAGTCTAAGGGGCCGCTGGTTTTCACCAGAGCCCGCCACAAGGCGGGATGGACTTGCTGCGGCAGGCGACCCCCAGGTCGCTACCCCTGGCTTGGTTGCTAGCGACGACAGGCGAGGCGTGGCAGGAGCAGTTGGCAGGAGATGGTGCTGGCAGAGGTCTGTAGACGTAACCGCAGGTGACAGGCTGAACACAGGAGCAATGGAGTGACAGGGGAGCAGGAACCAGGAACAAGGACTAGGGACCAGGTAGCGGATAGGAATCAGGAACAACAGGGGGCTGGGCCAAATGCTATGGGAAGCATGTAGAGGCTCCAACACCAGTAGTGGGGCAGGGCTGGAACTTATAGGAGAGTGATTGACATGTGGACCAATTAGGAGCGCACTGCCCCTTCAAATCTGAGACAGCCGGCGCGAGGGCCCTAGGAGGCGGGGACGCGCTCGCCGGCCGGCACAGTGAGAGACAGGAGCGGAGGAGAGGTGAGGCACCCCAAGGGGCCGAACTAGCAGCAGCGCCGGGTCCCTGCACAAGGACCCCGGTGGCTGCATGGGGCAGGAGGAGGTCGCGGCGGCGGCCCGGAACACGGGCCGCGGCCGTGACAGAATGTAGCCGAAGTCATATGGAAAATGTCCCCTTTTAATGTTTACTATGTGATAAAGTATCTGTCCGTAGCAATATAATCAATAAGATAACTTAATGTAATTACTATATATCAATATTCCATATTTCTCATCACATTTTAGCCCAACCCTTTGTAGATGTTCCTTGGCTGGCTGAGAACGTAACTAGGCAGCAGGCTTAGCATCCAACAAAATACAAAGCCTCCTTCAGATACTTCAAACAAAAACTAAACATGAGTTCTGACTACCAGAAGGCAAAGAGGACCACTGAAATAATTGTTCCGTTCCTTAAAGTCACATCTGCTTGGTCTGCGAAGGGTTGATTCATACACATAGGTTGACTTTTGCACATGAAACTGATAACGTTCTCCTTAATAATTTCCTGGTAGAGCGCAGAGTCCAAGGTTCCTTCTACAATGACAAGTTCACCAGATCTGTAGGCAGTAAGCTAGGAAGATTTGTCATCTCTCCGTGTAACAAGCAGAGAAGCAAAGGGATTAAAGTATTATAACTCCACAATAACAATCAAAAGAATTCTCACACTCACTGACATCTTCTGTACAACAAGCATCTTATGATGTTACAGCCACCCAGGACCCTTCTGAAACAGTGTGAATACTGCCGACTGACTGTGAGCATTCTCACATCTTTCTTAACATACAGTTGGAAAGTCTTCAGAGACCCTTTTTTTTCACATTTAATTTTGCAGCCTTGTGCTCAAATAACAAAATGAAATTAAGAGAATAGAATGTTAGAAATCTTTGATAATTCAATAAAAAGCAGAAAGTAAAATGTTGCCCTGATCAATGTTTTCAGAGCCATTAATCAGGATTTAGTTGAAGTCGCTTTGGCATTGATTCCGGCCTCCAGTCTTTCCGGCAATGAGGCCACAAGGTTTATACACCTGGATTTGGAGATTTATGCCATTCTTCTATGCTGATACTTTTAGACCATGGGTCTCCAAACTGCGGCCCTCCAGCTGTTGTAATACTACATTTCCCATCATGCTTGGACAGCTAAGTCCAAAGATTTAGCTGTCCCGGCATGATGGGAATTGTGGTTTTGCAACAGGCTGCAGTTTGAAGACCCATGTCTTAGACTCTGTCAAGTTGGATGGGACCATTGATGGATGACTTCATCAGGTCTCTCCAGAGATGTTCCATTGTGTTCAGGTCAGCTCTCTGGCTGGGCCACTCAAAGACATTCACAGAGTTGTCCTTAAAGAGGTTGTCTATGATAATTGACAAATATGGATCCTGGCAGGGCTGCAGAAGACATGTCAATAAAGTAGACGTACCTCTTCCACTCCTTCGCCGCTGCCTGATCTCGATTACCTGTCCTCCTGTCCCACTCTACACTGTTTTCAGTGTTTTGGAAACATCTGGTGATGTCCATATACTGTCTATGCTGATTAGCAATTTCCAGCTGGAGCAGGACGTCACTGGATGTTTCCAAAACACTGACAGCAGGGCAGAGCAGGCGGCCCGGGATTCGGCAGCGGCCGGGGAGTGGGACAGGTAAGTATACATTACCCCACAGCCCCAGTAGGATCTGCACCTATTAAATTATCCCAGACAACCCCTTTAAGCTGCTTCTGTGTTGGCTTGCCAGTGTGCTTAGTTTCATTGTTTTGTTGGTAGGTTAACCTTTGGCCTAATCTGATGTCCAGAGCACTCTAGATCAGGTTTTCTTTAGGAATATCTTTGGATTCAACTTTCCTTGCATTCTGATCAATCTCCCTGCTAACCCTTACACCTACAGCATGATGGTGCTCCCACCATGCTTCACTGTAGAGATGGTATTGGACAGGTAATGAGCAAAGCTTGGTTTTAGACATGATCTTTGAACTGAGGCCAAAAAGTTCAATCTTGGTCTTCTCACAGAATGTTGTTTCTCACACTCTGAGAGTCCTTTAGGTGCATTTTAGCAAACTCCAAGGCCATCCTATCAGACACTTTCCCAATCTATTTCTCCTGTGTTGGCACCCCACCAATATTCTCAGTTCTCCTAACTCATGTGCCAACTCAGTTCTCCAAGGCCCTGCAGACAATGAGTAGACAGGACAAGAAAGCCCAGAGAGGAACACTGAAGAAGAGACACACAACGGGCAGAAAGGATGGCAGACCTAGCGACCAGAAGAAACCATACATGCCACCAACACCATTTGCCTTATGAATAAAATGACCTTACACATGACTACATTCTTCCCACAACCTATGTATTCATTAAAAAAAAAAAATGACCTTCCTTCCCTCCACTATTTAGAATACTAAAGCATCATGAACTCCTGCACTGTTAATATAGTTAATATAATCTAACTAGATTTGCATTTCCAGAAAAATACATAGTGCTTGAAAAGAGCGCCCCTTTACCAGTGACTTCCTTTTAACTTTACCCCTGGGTGCCGTCCCTTTAAGAGCGACTTGGGTCCCATCCCTTTAAGAGCAACTTGGCTCCCGTCCCTTTAAGAGCGACATGGGTCCCTTTAGTAGCGACCTGGGTCGCTTTAAGAGTGACGTGGGTCCCTTCGCTCTTAAATGGACCCAGGTCGCTCTTAAAGGGCCCCAGCTCGCTCTTAAAGGGACCCATTTCGCTTTTAAAGGGACCCATTTCACTCTTAAAGGGACCTATTTCGCTCTAAAAGGGACCCAGGTCGCTCTTAAAGGGACCCAGGTCGCTTTTAAAGGGACCCAGGTCGCACATACAGGGACCCATTTCGCTTTTAAAGGGACCCATTTCACTCTTACAGGGACCCAGATCGCTCTTAAAGGGACCCAGGTCGCTCTTTGAGGGACTCATTTTACTCTTAAAGGGACCCAGGTCGCTATTAAAGAGACCAATTTCACTTTTAAAGGGACCTATTTCGCTCTTAAAGGGACCCAGGTTGCTCTTAAAGGGACCCAGGTGGCTCTTTAAAGGACCCATTTTGCTCTTAAAAGGACCAATTTCACGCTAAAAGGGACCCAGGTCGCTCTTAAAGGGACCAATTTCACTCTAAAAGGGACCAATTTCGCTCTTAAAGGGAGCCATTTCGCTCTTTAAGGGACCCAGGTCGCTCTTTAAGGGACCCAGGTCGCTCTTAAAGGGACCCATTTTGCTCTCAAAGGGACATATTTTACTCTTAAAGGGACATATTTTGCTCTTAAAGGGACCCAGGTCGCTCTTAAAGGGACCCAGATCGCTCTTAAAGGGACCCAGGTCGCTCTTAAAGGAACCCAGGTCACTCTTAAGGGGACCCAGGTAGCTCTTAAAGAGACCCAGGTCGCTCTTAAAAGGACCCATTTCACTCTTAAAGGGACCCAGGTCGAGTTCGCTCTTAAAGGGACCCAGGTCGCTTTTAAAAGGACCGATTTCGCTCTTAAAGGGACCCATTTTGCTCTTAAAGGGACATATTTCGCTCTTAAAGGGACCCAGGTTGCTCTTAAAGGGACCCATTTTGCTCTTAAAGGGACCCATTTCGCTCTTAAAGGGACCCAGGTCGCTCTTAAAGGGACCAATTTTGCTCTTAAAGGGACTAATTTTGCTCTTAAAGGGACCAATTTTGCTCTTAAAGGGACATATTTAGCTCTTAAAGGGACCAATTTCACGCTTAAAGGGACCCATTTCGCTCTTAAAGGGACCCAGGTCGCTCTTAAAGGGACCCAGGTCGCTTTTAAAGGGACCTAGATCGCTCTTAAAGGGACCCAGGTCGCTCTTTAAGGGACCCAGGTCGCTATTAAAGGGACCGATTTCACTCTTAAAGGGTCCTATTTTGCTCTTAAAGGGACATATTTTGCTCTTAAAGAGACCCAGGTTGCTCTTAAAGGGACCTATTTCGCTCTTAAAGGGACCCATTTCGCTCTAAAAGGGACCTATTTCGCTCTTAAAGGGACCCAGGTCGCTCTTAAAGGGACCCAGGTCGCTCTTAAAGGGACCAATTTCACTCTTAAAGGGACCAATTTCACACTTAAAGGGACCCATTTCGCTCTTAAAAGGACACATTTTGCTCTTAAAGGGACATATTTTGCTCTTAAAGGGACATATTTCGCTCTTAAAGGGACATATTTCGCTATTAAAGGGATATATTTCACTCTTAAAGGGACCAATTTCACGCTTAAAGTGACCCATTTCGCTCTTGAAGGGACCAATTTCACTCTTAAAGGGACCAAGATCGCACTTAAAGGGACCCAGATCGCTCTTAAAGGGACCAATTTCACTCTTAAAGGGACCAATTTCACGCTTAAAGGGACCAATTTCGCTCTTAAAGGGACCCACATCGCTCTTAAAGGGACCCAGGTCGCTCTTAAAGGGACCCAGGTCGCTTTTAAAGGGACCAATTTAGCTCTTAAAGGGACCCATTTTGCTCTTAAAGGGACATATTTCGCTCTTAAAGGGACCCAGGTTGCTCTTAAAGGGACCCATTTCGCTCTTAAAGGGACCCAGGTCGCTCTTAAAGGGACCAATTTCACTCTTAAAGGGAACAATTTCACGCTTAACCCCTTAACGACATCGGGCGTAAATTTACGGCCTCGCGCCCTGGTACTTAGCGCATCAGGGCGTAAATTTACACCCGATGTTTCCCCAATCGCTGCGTGTTCGCACACAGCAATCGGGGAAGATGGCCTGCTATAAATCATAGCAGGCCATCTTAGCTTGTAACACCCCCCGTGCTTACGATCGCCGCTATTGGCTGATCAATTCAGATCAGCCAATAGCGGCGATCGGAACCTTTCTGGGTCATTGGTGACCCGATGACCCGGAAAAAAATGGCGGTTGGTGCTGTCCAAGGACGGCACCGACCGCCATTACTGTAAAAAGTAATGGTGGTCACGGTGCCACCGGCCCGATCGCCGTGAACAGCCGTCCGGTACCGGCCGTCCGTTCACGGCGATTGGGCCGGTGGCACGGCGATCAGAGACCCCCAAAATAGTAAATACCTGCTCTGGACCCCTCAGCTAGGTAGCTGAGGGGTCCAGAGCAGGTATTTGTACATTACTCACCTGTCCCGGGGTCCTGATCGGCGTCTTCCGGGTTCGCGCTGTCCTCCGTCTTCTCATTCGGTCTTCGGCTCTTTCCGGCGGTCCCCATCGTCTTTTTTTGGCTATTTTCGGCTCCAGCCTCGTCTTTTTACGGATTTTGCGCTCTGCTGCCCCCTAGTGGCTGATATGTGTAATACACTTATCAGCAGCTACAGGGATGTTCAGAATGTAGAAAGTTTTTTTTTTTTTTTTTTCGCACCCTATCGCCGCTGAGTGTTGATCAGCATCGCACGAAAGTGCGCTGCTAATCAGCAACTCCTCCTTTTTGGCGTAGGGTGTTTTTTTTCTATATCCTACCGCCACGGTCTGCTGATAAGTGCCGCACATAAGTGCGGCATTTATCAGCAACGCCTTTGTTGGCGTAGGTTTTTTTTATACTTACTGTAAAAAAAAACACGTAAAAAACACTACATTACACCACACTACATTGAATAAAGTTTGACACTACACCACTACATACCCCATATACCAATCCCCATATAAAGATGACCCCCAGGGTGTTTTCGGCGTCAGAGGGATACGTTATTATTGCCTCCGACACCGAAACAGCCAGTGAGGATGAATGGGGGGATCCTTCTCTCCTCCATTCATCCTCATCCTCCTTATCATCCAGTGACGTGTCTGGGGGTAGCGTAGCGTACGCTGCCCCCCAGACACGTCTTTTCCGCCAGTACCGACCCAATAAGAGATGACGGTATGGCGTGAAATTCTACAAACTCTGTGAGAGTACCTCAGGGTACACTTACAGATTTAGGGTACGTGCACACTGCGGAATGGTGCAGGATAACCCTTTGTGCATTCCGCAGCTGGCACCCACCGGCGGACTGATGCAGGCGTGTGTCTCCACCCGTATCATAGACTCCATTCTATGCATGGGCGGATTCCATCGTCCATCCAAAGAATGAATACGTTGGACGGAGAGCGGAATCCGCCCGTGCATAGAATGGAGTCTATGACACGGACGGAGACGTGCGCCTGCATCACTCCGCAGGCAGGTGCCAGCTGTGGAATGCATGAAGGGTTATCTGTCGCGATTCCGCAGTGTGCACGTACCCTTAGAGTGTATGAAGGAAGGGACACCCGAATCCAGCCCCCAGATGCCCCCAGATGCCCCCTCCCCCCCCCAATCCTCCAAGATAGTGGGAAGATCATTCGGGACGTGATCTTCCCACTGCTGGATAAAGGTTACCACCACCTGTACGGGGATAACTTTTATACCAGCACCCCCTCTTCCGGTCCCTCGCTGCCCTGTAACTTGCGGCACGATCCGAACATATTAGAAGCAGTAACAGAACCCTAATATTTAGCAGCCATGGAGCGGACCCAGCGCTTCTGGATATGAAGGACCCCGTGTCGCACCAGGACAACATTTTCCAGGTGACGTCCCACACACTGGAGAACGGGAGACCCCAGAAGAAGTGCAGAATGTGGGGTAACAGAGGGATCAGGAAGGACGCCATTTTCCAGTGTGACACCTGTCCTGATCCCCCCGTCCTCTGCATACTGGATCGCTTCAAGGCGCACCACACGTCATTGGGGTTCTACATTATCTATATACTGTCCCTTATTCCTATTTCAGGGGTCACGTTGATCCAGGGATTATTCTGATCGCCAATATGGAGTCTGGAAGGAATTTTTCCCCTGTGATGAGGCTACTGTGGTCTGCCTCACGAGGGTTTTTTGCCTTCCTCTGGATCAACACAGGTTGAGTTTGATGGACACCTGTCATTTTCAACCTTATAAACTAATAATTGGCCTAATACCCCCAAATAAATTAGAATTGTCCCTTTTCCCCAGCTAAGTAGGTATGGCCGCCATTCCCATTAGAGGATGCCATAATGCAATTACAGAGCCTCTGTGCTGCCGGGACAGAAGAAAACCCCCACAAGTGACCCCATTCTGGAAACTACACCCCATAAGGAATCTAACAAGGGGGGCAGCGGGGATATGGCCCCCTGGTGACGGCCACATTTGGGACGTGAAAATGAAAAAAAAATGTATTTTTTATTTTCTCGGCACATGTTCTACGTAAGTGCCCGTCACCAGTGGGGTCCATATGCTCACTGTACCCCTTGTTAGATTCCATATGGGGTTTAGTTTCCAGAATGGGGGCACTTGTGGGGGGTTTCTACTGTCCTGGCAGCACAGGAGCTTTGTAAATGCGACATGGCCTCCATCCTCCATTCCAGCCTCTAAATGGCGCTCTGTCCCTTTGGTGGCTTGCCCTGTGCCCATATGGCACATTATGCCCACATGTGGGGTATTTTCGTACTCAGGGGAAACTACCCTACACGTTTTGTATTCATTTTCTTTTTTAACCCTTTGTGGAAATGGAAAAAATCAATGCTAGACCAACATTTAGTGTAATTTTTGTAAAATTTTTACTCTAAATCATTAATCTTGTCATGATTTTTTCATTTTCACAAGGGGCTAAAAGATTAAAAAAAAACACTAAATGTGTAGCGCAATTTCCCCTGAGTACGGAAATACCCCACATGTGGACATAAAGCGCCATGCGGGTGCAGGGTAAGCCTCCGAAGGGAAGGAGTGCCATTTTGTTTTTGAAGGCTGGATTTGGATGGAATGGATTTCGAGGGGCCATGTTGCATTCAAAAGGCCCCTGTGTTGCCAAGACAGTTGAAACCCCCCACAAGTGACCCCATTATGGAAACTACACCCCTCAAGGAATGTAACAAGGGGTGTAGTGAGCATATGGACCCCACTGGTGATGGGCACAAATGTGGAACAATGTGGCGTGAAAATAAAATATTACCTTTTTTACACTATAATGTTGGTTTAGCCTTGAATTTATCATTTTCACAAGGGGTTAAAAGAGGAAAAAAAACAAAATGTGTAGAGCAATTTCCCCCGAGTCTGTAAATACCCCACATGTGGACATAAAGCGCCATGTGGGCGCAGGGCAAGCCTCCGAAGGGAAGGAGCGCGATTTGGATTTTGGAGGTTGGATTTGGCTAGAATGGATGATGAACACCATGTCGCATTTACAGAGCCCTCGTGCTGCCAAAGCACTGGAAACCCCCCACAAGTGACCCCATTCTGGAAACTACACCCCTCAGGGAATCTAACAAGGGGTGCAATGAGGATATGGACCCCTTTATGACGGGCACATTTGTGCCATGAAAGTGAAAAAATGAAAATTTTTCCTTTCACGTCACATTGTTTCACATTTGTGCCCGTCACCAGTGGGGTCCATATGCTCACTGCACCCCTTGTTAGATTCCTTGAGGGGTGTAGTTTCCAGAATGGGGTCACTTGTGGGGGGTTTCCAGTGTCTTGGCAGCACGAGGGCTCTGTAAATGCGACATGGCTCTTGAAATCCTTTCCAGTGAAATTCAGCTTCCAAAGGCCAATTGGCGCTCCTTCCCTTTGGAGGCTCATCCTGCGCCCCCTTGGCACTTTATCGCCGCATGTGGGGTATTTCCGTACTCGGGAGAAACTGCGCTACACATTTTGTGTCTTTTTTTTCCTCTTATCCCTTTAAGAAAATGAAAAATTGAAGGCTAGAACAACATTTTAGTGTAAAAAATATTTTTTTCTTTTTTCACGCCATATTGTTCTGAAAATCTGTGAAGCACCTGTGGGGTCCAAATGCTCACCGCACCCCTTGTTACATTCCTTGAGGGGTGTAGTTTTCTAAATGGTGTCCCTTTAGGGGTGTTTTTTAGGTTTTGGTACCCCAGAGCCTCTGCCAACCTGAAGTGGTACAGTCAAAAATGACCAAATATAACGGAGGCATTGAAATTCACTAGGCGCTCCTTTATATCTGAGGCTTGTGGTTGCGTCAAATAGCGCAATAGGGCCACATATGGGGTATTTCTATAAACTGCAGAAATGGGGCAATAATTATTGGGGTGCATTTCTCTGGTAATAGGTTTATAATTATGAAAAATATTGGATTACAATAAAATCTCTGCACAGAAAATTTTAATTTTCCAATTTCTTACACACGTGGCTTTTATTTCTGTGACTCCCCTAAAGGGTTAAAACACTTTCTGGATATGCTTTTGCAGAGTGTGCGGGGTGCACTTTCTGAAATGGGGTGCTTTGTGGGGCTTTCTAACACACAGTCCCCTCAAATACACTTTAAACCTGAACAGGTCCCTAAAAATATCTGATTTTGAAATTTTACTGAAAATTTGGAAATTTGCTGCTAATGTTTTAAGCTTTCTATTGTCTAAAAAAAATTAAAGATCGTTTAATAAATGCTGCCAACATAAAGTAGACATGTTGCTAATGCTATTTAATATATAATTTATGTGGTATAACCACTTTCTGTATACGCAAAAAAGTTTCAAAGTTGGAAAAATGCATTTTTTCCACATTTTTTCACATTATTTGGGTTTTTTTTCATAAAGATTTATTATGAGTATCGACTCCAATTTACCAGAAATGTAAAGTACAATATGTCACGAGAAAACAATCTCAGAATCAGCCAGATAGGTAAAAGCATCCCGAAGTTATTAATGAATAAAGTGACAATGGTCATATTCATAAAATTTGTCTCTGTCATTAAGGCCATTTCAGGCTCTGTCCTTAAGGGGTTAAAGGGACCCGTTTCGCTCTTAAAGGGATCCAGGTCGCTCTTAAAGGGACATATTTTGCTCTTAAAGGGACCCAGGTTGCTCTTAAAGGGACCCAGGTCGCTCTTAAAGGGACACAGGTCGCTCTTAAAGGGACCAATTTCACTCTTAAAGGGACCAATTTCACTCTTAAAGGGACCAATTTCACGCTTAAAGGGACCGATTTCGCTCTTAAAGGGACCCAGGTCGCTCTTAAAAGGACCCATTGTGCTCTAAAAGGGACATATTTCGCTCTTAAAGGGACATATTTCGCTCTTAAAGGGGCCCATTTCGCTCTTAAAGGGACCAATTTCGCTCTTAAAGTGACCTAGGTCGCTCTTAAAGGGACCCAGGTCGCTCTTAAAGGGACCAATTTCGCTCTTAAAGGGACCCAGGTCGCTCTTAAAGGGACCCAGGTCGCTTTTAAAGGGACCCAGGTTGCTCTTAAAGAGACCAATTTCACTCTTAAAGGGACCAATTTCACTCTTAAAGGGACCCATTTTGCTCTTAAAGGTGCCCAGGTCGCTCTTAAAAGGACCCATTTTGCTCTTAAAGGGACATATTTCGCCCTTAAAGGGACACATTTCGCTCTTAAAGGGACCAATTTCACTCCTAAAGGGACCAATTTTAACGCTTAAAAGGACCCATTTCGCTCTTAAAGGGACCCAGATCGCTCTTAAAGGTTCCCAGGTCGCTCTTAAAGGGTCCAATTTCACTCTTAAAGGGACCCATTTTGCTCTTAAAGGGACACATTTTTCTCTTAAAAGGGACCCAGGTTGCTCTTAAAGGGACCCATTTCGCTCTTAAAGGGACTCAGATCGCTCTTAAAAGGACCCAGATCGCTCTTAAAGGGACATATTTCGCTCTTAAAGGAACATATTTCACTCTTAAAGGGACCAATTTCACTCCTAAAGGGACCAATTTCACGCTTAAAGGGACCCAGGTCGCTCTTAAAAGGACCCATTTTGCTCTTAAAGGGACATATTTCGCTCTTAAAGGAACATATTTCACTCTTAAAGGGACCAATTTCACTCCTAAAGGGACCCATTTCACTCTTAAAGGGACCCAAATCGCTCTTAAAGGGACCCAGGTCGCTCTTAAAGGTTCCCAGGTCGCTCTTAAAGGGTCCAATTTCACTCTTAAAGGGACCCATTTTGCTCTTAAAGGGACACATTTTTCTCTTAAAAGGGACCCAGGTTGCTCTTAAAGGGACCCAGGTCGCTCTTAAAGGGACCAATTTCACTCTTAAAGGGACCAATTTCATGCCTAGAGGGACCCATTTCGCTCTTAAAGGGACTCAGATCGCTCTTAAAAGGACCCAGATCGCTCTTAAAGGGACCCAGGTCGCTCTTAAAGGGAGCTAGGTCGCTCTTAAAGGGACCAATTTCGCTCTTAAAGGAACCAATTTCACTCTTAAAGGGACCCATTTCTCTCTTAAAGGGACCCAGGTCGCTCTTAAAAGGACCCATTTTGCTCTTAAACTGACATATTTAGCTCTTAAAAGGGACCAAGGTCGCTCTTAAAGTGACCTAGGTCGCTCTAAAAGGGACCCATTTCGCTCTTAAAGGGACCCAGGTCGCTTTTAAAGGGACATATTTCGCTCTTGAAGGGACATATTTCGCTCTTAAAAGTACCCAGGTCACTCTTAAAGGGACCTAGGTCGCTCATAAAGGGACCCAGGTCGCTCTTAAAGGGACCCAGGTCGCTCTGGCGACATTGGTCTCTTTAAGAGCGACATGGGTCCCATACCTTTTGGAGTGACTTGGATCCCTTTAAGAGCAACATGCGTCTCGTCCGTTTAAGAGCAACTTGGGTCCTGTCCCTTTTGGAGTGACTTGGATCCCTTTAAGAGCAACATGCGTTTCGTCCGTTTAAGAGCGACTTGGGTCCCGTCCCTTTAAGAGCGACATGGCTCCCGTCCCTTTAAGAGCGACTTGTGTCCCTTTAAGAGCGACTTGTGTTCCTTTAAGGGCGACCTGGGTCCCTTTAAGAGCGATCTGGGTACTTATAATGGTAAAGATCATTGCTCGGTTAACATGACAATCTTCCTCATGTCAGTGAGACAAAATCGTTAAGGACCTTCCATGTATTACATCTTCTATTGGCCAATAGTGGACATGTGACTGTGGATGGTATGATACATGCCTGACAAGACCTTAGAATTCCTATTGGCTGCTATATCTCAGCTATTTGCATATGTGCTGTGATTGGCTGTTAGCGGTTAGAGTGTGGCCATTATTTGCAATAGGCCTTTATTTTCTATGGGAAATTTGGTGTCTTTAAACGTAAATTTCTTAAAAACGACAAATCTGATCAAAACGAAAAATAGATAGCACACCTCACACCGCCGAGGGCTTCGAAACGCAGTTTGAACGGAGTCTGTGTGTAAAGCGGTTCGGGCTGTATTACGCGCAGAAAAATAGCTGGAAGAAGAAGAAACGGAAGAAGAAGAAGAATACGGATTACAATATAGGGATTTTCAAGCACTATAATTAAGTTTCCCATATTCTTATAGACTCATTTTTATCTCCATTATAATTTGTTCTTTTTTATATTCTCATTTAATATTTTAAATATCCGCTCACTGATTCTATGAAACTTGTCTTTGTCTAGAATTATTCTGTATGCACGATATACTGCCTCCACTAAAAAAGGGAATAAAGCTGTGTTTTCTTATGTTTGGGCAGTTAATGACTATTTAATATCTTATTCTCCGCACTGAATATAAATATATGCACATACGAAAATGTTCACCACCACTATTACATCGGTAATGATGCCGTCTATAAATTCTGGACAACCAAGAGTTAATTTGAATCCATCCCTCCCCACTTGTTCCCTTGAAAGAAGTCACTAAAATGAAAAATACGGCAAACAGGCATTGTTCCCACCTGGCCAGAATACTGCTCCACACTGATGAGGGGCAACAACCCAAAACAGCTGTTTGTAGATACCTGGCTTTGGTACTTCCCTGGTCCTATCATCAGACATGTAATTGACTTGGATATTGACTGAAGGGGTCACTTAATATGGTGGTTTTGGTGGTCTCCGTACAGGAGCCATCCATTTGCTAGTTCCTTCCCTGGAGGGATATCTGGCTAGTCCCATTTTTTGAGACTCATAACTGAGGCTCTGCAGACATTTTTGTAAAATGAAAAATAGTAATTTCTAACTTTTTAATATTTTAAAGGTGGGGTTGTTATAAAGCCCAATTTCTAGAAGGTGGTTATTATGTTACCGATATACTGGGGGGTAGTTTATTAAGGTTAGTGTTTCATGGGCGGCTCTTGGAATAAGAAGCATCCAAGGGTCACACATAGGGGACATTTACTATTGAGTCTAAAATGTGTGATTTTTTCATAGAGTATTTGTCTGTTTTTTCCCCCCTGCCATATAGGGCTAATTTAACAAAATATTCATACATTTGTGAATAGAATATTGGCAGAATTTGCTCAAAAAAGTGTGCAAACAAATCCACCTGGTACTGACCATACTAAGACCAGTTTGTGCGTTGTTTTTTAAATGTGGGGCAAAAAACCCTGAAACAGTTGTCTGCAGATGGGAAATCTTTCCTTTTGGAGAGATTGTTTGGCTTGGCATAAAATCCCGGATTATGCAAATTTTTGGGTGAATACTCAAAACAGGCAGATTTTAAAAAATCTAAAAAAATATTCACCCGTCAAATACTGGTTCATAAATAGAATTTAAAGTGTACCTGTTGTTATAACTTTTAAAATCTAAATCAACAGAAGTTTGCAATATACCTTCACAATTTTTTTTGTTGTTATCATGCTGTAAAACAAAGCTGAACTGGAAATCTGGGTAGGGGTCACCTTTTTGGGGTGAATCCCCCTAACACACTCTGCGTGAGAAGGGGTAGCACACCACATTTCCCTTATAGTACATGTCAATTTTTTGGGAGGGTTCTGCTAGAAAAATCCCATAGAAGTCATTAGGGTTTTGAATTTCCATTTTCCGCTTGCATTCCACTCGAATTCCGCGCCTATTTTGGCAGAGCTGAAGAAAAGGGAAATCTAAAGCAGAAAACTTTCCTCTTCAATTCCTTGCTAATTCCTCCCCTATTCCTCAGTGTGAACATACCTTCAAAGTTTTTGTTGCATGCAGGTAAATGAAGTGGGGTCTCAAGTCTTTAACCACCAGTGTGCATACAATAGAAATAAGTTTAGTTTTAAAATTCCTGGAAAAACAAACAAACAAACATACATGTAGCAGTATACTGTATGCCAGTATTAAGAGACTATTTTACATCAAAGCCTTGGCCTTGTTGACCCAAAAAGTCCTAAAGTCCTGGACCATTTTCACACAACATCATTGTTTTTTTGTTTTTTTTGACGCCCTTCATTTAACCCCAATGAATGACCGTCTTTTGATAATTATGGCCACAAATAAAGACTATGAAGGTTATTTGCAGACGTAATTATCAAAAAACAACAATTTTTTGGCATTAACCCCTAGATGACCCTAGGGTTACGTCATGGAAGTCTGTCCCCAGACGACCCATGACGCAACTCTACGTCCTGGGTGTTTCTCCCGCTATGAAGCGCGCTCCGGAGCGGAGCGCACTTCATAGGAGGTGGGGGCCAGCTGCAGTGAGCAGCCGGGACCTCACCGGTAATGACACGCTGCAGCGATCGCGCTGCCGCGTGTCATCAACCCCTTAAACGCCGCGATCGCTGCGTTTAAGTGTAAGTGACAGGGGGAGTCCCCTGTCACTTACCGATCGGGACCGCCGGAGGTCTCTTACCTGCCTCCGTGCGGTCCAATCGGAGATCTGCTACACTGAGCCTGCACAGGCAGGCTCAATGAGCAGAGCGCCAATAACACTGATCAATGCTATGCCTATGGCATAGCATTCATCAGTGTAGCAATCAAAGTACTGTATGTACAAGTCCCCCAAAGGGACTTCAAATGTGTAAAAAAAAAAAAAGTTCAAAACACTATTACACTACCCCAAAACCCCTCCCCCAATAAAAGTTGAAATCACCCCCCTTTCCTATTATATAAATAAAACATATAAAAATAAATAAATAGATAAACATATAATATACCGTAGCGTGGGTAATTGTCCGATCTATTAAAATATAACAAGCGTCATTGGGATCGGTAAACGGCGTACACGAAAAGAGGGGAAAAAGTGCGCGGATTACCCATTTTATGGTACATTATATATTTTAAAAAATCAATAAAAAGTGATCAAAACGTCCGATCTTCACAAATATGGTATTAATAAAAACTAGAGATCATGGCGGAAAAAATTACATCTCATACAGCCTCATAGGTGAAAAAATAAAACCGCTATAAGTGTCACAATAGGCCCATTTTATTAATATTTAATTGCCAAAAAAAAGGATTTCATAAAAAAAATATATATATAACATTAGAGAATCTGTGTAACCTGCATATGGTTGTGTTCGGACTGACCTATAGAGTAATAGTATCATGTCGCTGTTACCATATAGTGCATTACGTAGACACAGGAACCCCCCAAACGTTACCATATTGCATTTTTTTTTTTTATTTCACCTATTTATATCTTCATAAATAATATATTTGGGATTCAGTCATACATGTTATGGTAAAATGAATGACGCCATTACAAAGTACAACTATTCCTGTAAAAAACAAGCACTTACATGGCTTATAGATAGAAAACTGAGAGTGCTGGAGCTCTTAGAAAGGGAGGAGGAAAAAATGAAAACACTAAGATCAAAATTTGCGCGGTCCACTGGGTCATTTTGGGCCTGATCCTCAAAGGGTTAAATGAGAACTGTCCAAAAAACAAAATACCAAGATTTTGACATTTTGATGTAAACAGCCACAGTGGTCAGCTAGTCATGCTTTGGGAGCTGGAAATATGACTCCATCACATACATTACTGTATATCTAATTGGATGCTGGTGGTTCCATTCTTCATTTACATAAAATATTCCTGTTTAAAAACATAAGGCAATGTGCACTCTATCAAAGCAGTTTTAGCTTGGCAACATTAATGAAATTGTATCCATTTGATTAAATTACATATTTAAAACATTCCTTCAGTTAGGGGAAAAAAAACTTACAGAAAAATGTGAAATGTAAGAAATGATGTGTGGGCTTTAATGAAAAGTAACATCAAGGGACAAATCTGTGCGTTGCAAATAAATATTCTTTTTTCTCCCTTTTTCTGCATTTAATTCTGCTCTCAGTGCATCATTTCATCCCGTCCTACAGAAGAAACCTGCCAAAGTCTAATTTGTTTAAATGTCTGATTTTATTGAAGAGGTGATTGGGAATGTAGTTTCAGCTTTACAGTTTATTTTAAAACCATGTATTAGTGTGAAATTTAATGTCATATAAAAAGCTCATAAAGTGGAGGAGCTGCATAGTGAAGCTTTCTCGACTGAGTAATATATCAATTAACCGAAGTATATAAACTTTACGGAAAAAAAACAAGCGTCTTCCTTTTACCCTTCTCAGGCAGTTAACCTTGTTATGAAGGAACAGTTTAAGTGACGGCTTTCAGAAATGGATTCTTGAGGCGTAATGTGTACAACGTGACTGCCGTTTTTATAGAACGGCCCTTATTTCACAACAAATAATGGTTGTTAATTTACAAAAAGAGACGTTATTCATTTAATTAGGCCGTTAAGGAGATGTAGAGAGGGCTCACGGCGCCGGCCCTCTCTGTAGCACGCAGTACACGGATGTTATATACAGCCAGGGACCGCACACAAAAGCTGCTGTGGCCGATCTTCGTGCCCTCCTAATTAGCTAATTAGATGCAGCTGTCAAAGCTGACAACTGCATCTAACTAGCGTTACAGCCCCATCCCTGTGTCTAGTGGGGGAGATGCCCCCCCTGCATGCACAATGCGATCGTGGAGGGGTGATCCCTTCTGCCTACCCGGCTGGGCCTCGGCGTCTCAGTGACGCTGATCCATCAATAGATTGCTTATGGCTCCAGCAGCCCTAAGCAGCATCTGAATCGCTTTGGAGTTCATTTGGGGGTAGTATCGTGATGTGTGCATATATATATATAATTTTTTTTTTTTTTATTTTATTTTATAAATTTTACTGCACAAAGAATTTTTTCCCGGTTGTGCAGCATATTTTATGGAAAAATGAAGTTGCTGAATGCAAAGTAAAATTTGTGTCACAAAAAATAAGGGTTCATATGGGTCTGTATGTGAAATAATGCAAGCACAATGGCTTTTTAAACAAAAGGAGGAGAAAATGAAAGAGCAAAAATGAAAATTGGCTCCGTCCTTAAAGAGTTAAAACAAATGTCCCACCAGGTACATTGCTCTAGTTTTTTTTCTTACTAGGGAACAGGGATAGTGGTTGCGCTGTCCTTTTTTTGAACCGCCGCCCAATTGCCTCGTACGGCATCGATCTATTCCTGAGCACTAGGACCCCCAGTGTGATTATATCCCCTCTACTCTATGATGTGGCTCCATTAGATTTAAAAGAGCTGCGTCACAGGGGGAGAGAGTTTTGTCACACTGGGGGCCGGCTCAACACTAATGTTTGGCCATGCATATTTTTTGCACTGAGCCCCCTTTACTATGCTTCCATCTAGTCTTAGGGCCCTATTCCACCGGACGATTATCGTTCAGATTATCGTTAAATCGTTCGAATCTAAACGATAATTGTTAGGTTGAAATGCAGTTAACGATTAATGACCGAACGAGAAATCGTTGATCGCATTATAAGACCTGGACCAATTTTTATCGTTGCTCGTTCGCAAAATGTTTGCAAATCGTTCGCATTAAATAAGACATCGTTCGTAATAGATACTAACGCAATAGCGAATAAATAGCAAAGAAAAAACTATCGCAATTACGATCATAAGTAACGATTCGTTCCATGGAAATGACTGAACGTTTTCAGGTCTTTCGCAATAGCGGTCGTTTGAGATCGTTAATCGTTAACGATTATGCAAACGATAATCATCCGGTGGAATAGGGCCCTTAGTCAAAGCAACCCCATACATGGCCACAGATGTAAAGCGTAAGTTGACAACTGGCTGACTGCGCAACACAAGAGCACTGACTCTTTTCATTTGACTGAAGTTCATGCTTCTGTATGTACTTTCCTTAACACTTAATTATGCTGATGCTCAAGTAGACATGGCTACATAATTTGTGTAGATCACATCCTCAAGGTGCCAAGAGACTTGTGTTTGTATTGTGATACCTGTAGAAGAAGTGACTGTAAACAAGCTTTAATAACCAGAATCAATAAATAACACCAAACATAAAAGGGGATAATTTAATATAATTTACATATTTTTTGTTGTGTTGCTCTCACCAAAAAGTTGGGTCTTTGTACAGAAGGGATAAGGAAATAGGTGTATAGTGTAATGGAAATCTACTCCAGCTCGGAGTTCGTATAGGCTTCTCAGGCTGCCGTACAGAACGCTTCAGATGTGCCTGCATGTATCAAGAGGTGTGTTCTTCTTTATAAATCTAGCATGGCATTACACAGGGGAAGGTTTACTTAAAGCAAATCTATACCTACAATCTACCCTCTACCCCTCCCCCCAATGGTACTCGATGGTACTATCGGATAGCAACCTTTTAATCCAAGATCTGTCCTGGGGTCTGTTTGGCTATTCATGGAGTTATTCTCCTAAAAACATATTTTAATCTAGCAGAGCAGTGTCAAAGAGTCATGGCTCAAAAGCACCCGTACCCTAGAACTGCAATGCCTCTTTGTTCTTCCTTCCCGCCCCCCCTTTTATTAGGAACACCAGAGGGCAGGATCCCTCCTCTTCAGGGCTTTCAAGATCCTGCACATGTGCCACAGCGAGCCGTAGAACTGACAGGTCCAGGGAAGAGTAATCCTGCCCGTGGGAGTTTCTAGTGACGAGGAGGGTGGTGAGGAAGAATGGAGAGGCTTTGCAGGCCTAGGCCACTCCCCTTTGACATGGTATTGCTAATGCAAAAGATTTTTTTTTTTAATCAGAGTAACTCCATCAACAGCGGAACAGATCCTAGGACAGATCTCAGATTAAAGGCTGCCATCCGATGGTACCAGTGCTTTTTTTTTGGGGGGGGGGGGGCATTGTGGGTACAGATTCACTTTAAGACCAACGTAAGAACCATCATTGATTGTAAATTTTCTCCAGACCATTAAAAAGGACACTAGTCTAAAGAACATTAAATGGGTTTTCCAGGCAAAAACATTGATCGCCTATCTTCCTGATGGGCTTATCTATCAACAACCAGTAGGATGCCAACTCCCGACACCCCTACCAATTAGCTGGGCTGCAATAACTGGATCTCTGGACCTGTTAATCTGTTGTCACTATAGGTTAAACATTTTGGTCACTGTCACGATCCCCATGACTTAGGTTCTGGCTAGTAGGCAACCGGGCTCACCTCGGACCGTCTTGGATCAGCTACCAACCAGAACCTAACACCAAGTTACACGTTTTCTGCTGCCACCACACGTCACAATAAGGCTGACGTGACACCTTACCTTTATGCACACCTAAGGCAACTACAAATTACGTCTATCACAATCTTATGGTAATCACTTACCCCTCGTAACGTTTTACTTCAGAGACATAGGGTCTTTTTAGAACACAGGAAAGCTCTTATTAAAGTGAAATTTAATATCAAATAAAAAAGGACAGTGCATACAGTACAGGTCACAATAAAAAAAAGAGATGGTACAAAATATACAGACACATACATACACAGTAAAAACAGTTCTTAAAATAAAAAGGAGAAAACCAGAACCTACTTTGCTATCGAGCTGTTTGGAACTGGAACGCTATGGGGATTAGCAGGAACGGTGGGTCAACACACTCATAACAAGTTCCCCAAGTGTTGAACACTCTCCCATCATACTCCCTGCCTTATCAAGCATGGTGAGAGCAGTTGTCTCCCTCCCTCCTCTGACCTCACAGGGGGGGTGACAGGGACTATGTTAATGAGCTAATGGTCCATCTTTTATGACTGGAGACGCTTGCCTGAAGATTTTCAAATCCTCATAACTTGGCAGGCGCGTTTCCGATTAGCATTCCAGGGGCATCAAACTACAAGGCATCACCTGCCGGTCACGGGCATACCAACCATGGGTCTGGTGTGTACCCGATTAGAGGAGTTACAGGTTTCCCTGGGTTCCCCTAGAGCCACTTTCTTGCTTTTACAATGGTGGGTCCCTCTCTCTACCCTGCTGACCTGTAGCAAATCTCACCTCTGGAATATGACAGCTTGTCAGCTTGAACTCTGGATGCATATTGCAGCCAGACCCCTTGTCATAAAGCCATTACGCCATGAGGACGTTTTATTGCGCCCCCCCCCCCCCCCCCCCGGTCTGGTAAGAGATAAGAGAAGCTGGTAATATCCTGGACTCTCACTATATGGCCCCAATCCATCTAGCCATGACATCTAGTGCCCAAAGGAAAACAGGACACCAGCTTCAAAAAGAAACAAAAAAAGGTGTGGGGGGGGGGGGGAGCTTTGCCAAATATGAGTGATCAGGGATATTTTATTCAAGATCGTGAATATATATTGATCATCCTCACAGTCACCATCTCCAAAAAAGCTCCCTTCCGATAGTATAATGGCCACCTCATGCTTTACCTACTTATTACATATAAAAGCCACTTGCCTTGCTATCACTTAGCCAAAACCAAGTCCCCCATTGATTTCCCTCAAGGCTCTTCCAACTTTCCTTTGATATACAGAAGTTCCACTTTTAATTTAGCTGGCACGGCTTTACTTTGAATGCCTTCAAACACGGAGGAGAAAAGATATATATTTTTTTATTATTTTGGCTTGAAAGTTAACTGCATATTTTATGTGACGTTAAGCCAGAGTTTACTACATTTTGGTATAATGCATTTTACAGCCCCCGTGGCAATGAATCTGCTTATATACTACAGGTTTCCATCAGCAAATCATCTGCTTAAGGTTTCAGCTTTCCCCAAAGCAATGTAATTGTTCTGATAACAGAACATATTAGAATTTTATAAGAACATATAGTTTGTTTCCTGAAGGTGTTCTAACAAATAGGTGGGTGGAAAAGTATGTATTTATGGTAAAATTTGACTGGTTTACGGCTATCTAATTGGTTCACAGTGTGCATCAACATCCTGATTGTATATCACACGAGATTACTTACATGCTCATTTTATGCTGCGGATATAAAATACTTGAGTAAATGCCATTATCCAGCAAACCCTCGGCAGGTGTTAGTATATTCAATGCTTAAACACAAACAGGACATAATAACTGTTTACAGTAACATCTGCTTTTGTTAGTCATCACAGATAAAACGTTCTCTATTAACTAAATATAACAGCAGGACCTTTATATCTTTTATTTGCTTATTTAGAAAAGAAGAATTTTGTTCCATTGCAGAATGCTATACTGCTACGAAATTCGGAGAAAGTCTAAAAATATTTGGCGTATATTTAGAATTACGTACAGAAAATTAATCATTACAATCAAAATATTTTAGCAGTTTTTTTGAATTATGTTTGTTTGTTTGAAGCCTATTTTTTGTTCAATTAAGAACTACATAGTATTTTGTAAAACCTGCTTAAAGGGGTTATCCAGTGCTAGAAAAACATGGCCACTTTCTTTCAGAGACAACACGCCTCTTGTCTCCAGTTCAGGTGCGGTTTGCAATTAAGCTCCATTCACTTCAATGGAACTGAGCAGCAAAACCCCACCCAAGCTGAAGACAAGAGTGGGGCTGTCTCTGGAAGAAAGTGGCCATGTTTTTGTAGCGCTGGTTAACCCCTTTAAGGCTATGTTCACACAACATAATTTTTTAGTAAAGAACGGACACTGATTGCAATGGAATCAGCGTCCGTTCTGTACTGAAAGGGCAGCATTAAGTTTAAGTCAATGCAATGCCACTCGCTGTGTTTACACAGCGTTATGTTAACACCCGTTCTTTGGAACTCGCGTTAAAATAATGTACCTGCCTTATATTTCCAGACGCTGTTCAGTGATAGCTGTTTACACAATTTAATGTACAACAGCAGCCGCACGTTACATTGAAGTGAATGGCTAATTGATTTGTGGGCACACCCGACGGAGCCCGCAAGTCAATGTTAAGAAAAGAATGTTCCTGCAGCCAATACAGAGATATCGGCTGCAGGTCCTAAATGCAGCCTTGCGGCTGGCAGTTTAACCGTGTCCGTTGCCATGCAACGGACACTGTTAAACATAGTATGAACATAGATTATTTATGTTGATCATTTAAATGCTTGGGTGCTTGTCAAGTCAAGCCTTTTTTAAGACGGAAGTGCTCAACTTAGGTAACGAACCCCATTAAAAATGTATGGGTGACTCAAGCATTTAACCAGGTTGCCTCAACTTCGAAGAACGGCATCAAGCTTGAATGAGCTCTATGCTTGACCAACATGCGCGCTTAAAGGACAAGTGCCATGAAAAACTTTTTCCCAGTAATTGAAGCACATTACAAAGTTATATAACTCTGTAATGTGCTTCAATCACCCATCTGCCTCCCTTCCCTGTCTTTTCCCCCCACCAGGAAGTGTCCTAACTCACACAGACCTGATTACTGTCGTCAAAGTCACCAGGCAGCTCCTTCTTGTGAAGATGAGTCATCAGCAGGAGGGCTGCTCTAGCTCCTATTACACCAGCCTCCCCCTCCCCTCCTTGTCAGGTGACTCTGCTTGCTCAGCTTATCTTCTCTAGTGACATGACTTCTTCACTGAGTCCACGGCAGCAGGAGAGAGGGTATGAGGGGAGGGGGGAGCTGCCTAAGTGCCTGAGTCAGTCAGAGGGAGGATAAGCAAGTGAGATGTGACAAGTGATGGCTTGCAGTTGTTCAGCCAATGGGAGCTGACAAGGCAGGGGAGGGGGGAGGCTAGTGTAACAGGAGAAGGAGCTGAGAGAAGAGCTTGGTGATGGTGACGACAGTAATCAGGTCTGTGAGAGTCAGGACACTTCCTTGTGGGGGGTGGAGGGGGGAAAAGACAGGGAAGGGAGGCAGATAGGTGATTGAAGCACATTACAGAGTTATATAACTTTGTAATGTGCTTCAATTACTGGGAAAAAGTTTTTCATGGCACTTGTCCTTTAACACTAGTAAATATCACTGAACAGAAAAAAATATTTGGGCAACTTGAGTTTGTCGTCTGAATTGTAGCTTTGCCAAATAAAGCATTGAAGCCCTAGAGATTTGTTTTCATGAAATACTGATTCGCCCTTCCTTAGCTGCTTTTATTGGCTTGACATATCTCCAGAACACAAAGGTGTTTATGCCATACTAGTAGATAGCCCATCCAAGGATGGTGACTGAAAATACAATACTTAAGTGTCCCGCCTCACTGATTGGCTGAGTGGCCATTTCTGAGTGGGGCCATGACATCACAGGATCGGGAGCCCGGCAGGAGACCATGAACCGTGAAGCTGCACTAAGGGGGCATGGAAACGGGTAAAGAGGACTATTTTATTATGATCCCACCACCCCTGGATTTTTAACTGTTGCCCAGAATAACCCTTTCATTTCTGCCTCTCTCTAACAAACACAGCCCGCTGCAGCCATAGCACACACAGCCTGCTGCAGCCATAGCACACATGCTCACACACACCCTGCTGCAGTCATAGCACACTGAAGAAAAATACACAATCTTCTCCCAGAGAGAAAATATCACACTGAGGACAGAGATTCCTGCTACACTACTTATAGCTTCTTCTCCTTCTTCTCTGTATTACACAGGATATCCAGAAAGAAAACAGTATAGATCTCCCCCCACACAATGGACTCTTCCAGCTCAGAAACAATCCACCAAATGGTCACCTCAAACTTTTTCCTGACCACCCTTATCTAATAGAGCCAGTGCTTAATTGCTGATATATTAAGGAAACTAAATGTCTGTGAGAAATGTTTTTTCTGGTTATTATAAATAAGGGGCTTAGATTGATAAAACATAAACTATATTAATGAGGAACATTTATAATATATATATATATATATAGACAATTTCTATACTTGTCCTATATATTACAAGTCCTATATACATATATACAAGTCCTATATGAAAATGCTGTTCTCATCTACCAAGTGTAGAAATTTGAATATAAAGTCATGGCACAGCGGCAGCAGGAAACCTCACAAAGCGTTTCAGGCAGAGGGCAGGGCAGAGAGTCTGACTCAAGGTGCAGAGGAGGAAGTAGCGCAGGAAGAGGGTCCAGTGGCAGGCCTGAGCTTCCTTTGTCACATCAGGGTCGTGTCCACACGTCTAATTCCACAGTCCTGGAGTGGCTGGCTCAAACTTCGACATCCACAAGGATGAGTAGTGAGACAGCCAGCCAGGTATCTGTGGGTACCTCGGACACGACCTTGACTTGGCACGGGCATGCAGCAATTCCCCCCCATCCTCCATCTGACATCCTCAGCAACATCCTGCTAACTTTTGACCCGCCTGCAAGGGAACTGTTGGCGTCTATGAGCAGCGAACTGCTCTTTGATGACGATGAGCTCGTGGGGGAAGAGACAGGGGACAATCAAGTGCAGGGCATAGCTGTGTCGGAGGCGATATCAGAGCAGGCCCATGTGAGGACTGGCAGGAGAGCAGTAGGCAGTAGACTAGAGAGGGCTGGGCAGAAGCCTGAAGAGGAGGATAGCATCATTCTGGAACAGGATGATGCTACATCGGATGTTACATGGGATCTACGGCAGGATTTGGCTTAATTAACAGATTCGTCAACCGGGAATCCGTCCGCCAGCAGGCCCGCCACAACTAAAAAGCAGACAGGCAGCAGTAGTTAACTAACAAGTCAGAAACGTAGCCGTGACACGCAGATGACCACTGGGGAACCCTCATTCCACTGCAGGTCCTAGTATCGTCAGCGCCCGCCCATCCTCGCAGCCTATCGGTACTAGGTACTGCCCGGGGGATAACTATGTGGTCATCTGTCGCCTGTGCGACGGGTGCATTAAAAGAGGCAAGAGTTGCCATCCTGACACCAGCACCATGGCTGTCCATATGAAGCAACACCGTCTTTCAGCATTGGAGAAATAGGTCGATAGTGGGTCACAGCAGGCCCAGGCAGAGCCGCGTTCAACAGCAGCAGGAACCAGCAGTAGTCAGGGGCTCCTTTCACAGAGTAAGACCTCCTCTGTGGAAGGGAGTGTGGCTTCACTCCCTTCTTCGGCTGGTGGCCCCTGTGTTGCTAGCAGTAGGCAGCCTGGCATCATGGAGTCCCTATACCGGAGGCAGACATATGCATCCAGCAATCCCGCAGCAGTCAAGCTGAAAGCCCACCTGGCCAAGTTGCCGGTGCTCCAGGCTCTGCCGTTTAAAGTTGTCGACTCTACTTTTCCAACACAGCTACCCCGGCCATGTACAGCTATATTCGCGAAAAGGTTGCTGACCTGCTGAGCCATTCAGTGAGCAGACATGTACATTTAACCACAGACATCTGGAGCTGTAATTACGGGCAAGGGCAGTATATGTCCATTACTGCTCAGTGGGTTAATGTAATATGGCCGGCGGACACCCAGCAACTTGGCCACGGAAGGGCGATGACCACCCCATTGTCACAGCAGGGTTCCTGTGTTGCAATCCTCCTCCACCTCCTCCAGTAGGTCCAAAACCTCCTCAACCGCCAGCATTCCTACTTTGTACCACTTGGGTGTAGCACAGAGGTGTCACGCTGTGCTGCATCAAGCCTGCCTGGGTGAAAGGAGACACACAGGGGAAGAGCTGCCCCACCTGCTCAAGACGGAAATTCTCTCGTGGCTGACCCCACGCCATCTTAAAGTTGGGACGGTGGTGAGTGACAATCGGAGTAACATTCTCTCTGCGCTGCTTCGAGGAGATATGAGTCACGCCCCATGTATGGCACATGTTTTAAACCTAATAGTTACACACTTTCTAAAGTCTTCATACCATTTACAAAATGTGCTGTCAATGGCTCAAAAGCTGTGTAACCATTTCAGCAATTCAAGTCGCTCTCACCACATCCTCCTCGACCTGCAGCGGAGGAATGGTCTTCCCAACCATCGTCTAATTTGCGATGTAGCCACGTGGTGGAACTCCACCCTCCACATGCTGGACCGGCTCTATGAGCAGAGGAAGGCCTTGACTGATTTCCTCTTGATGCAGGCAGACACGGTGACTCCCCCGTGTAACCTGGAGCTCGGGCAGTGGCAGCGTGAGCGTGACACCTGCCGCTTGCTACGACCCTTTGAGGAGGCCACCTTTCTGGTCAGTGGGCCAGACACAGGACTGAGCACCATCATACCCATGCTTCATGTACTGGAGCTGATGCTGATGCGACTCAGTGGTGACGGGGAAGAGGTCTTGCCACTGTCGCAGCCTGGGTTGCTGGAGAAAGGCTTGGCGGAAGAGGAGGGAGAGGAAGTTGAGGAGGAGGACCTGAATGCACAGGAACTCCTAGGGGAGATGGGTGAAGGAGAAGGAGATGTGCCTTCCTGCCAGACCAGAGGGGGGCCAGAGGAGGATATGCAGGGCTATGAGGAGGATGAGGAGGATGAAGGCAGTACCCATTGGCAGTATGCTGTGGAGACGCAGGAGGAGACTCCTTCCCACTCCCTGGTGGAAATGGCTAAGCGCATGTTGATATGCTTGCGGGCTGACCCATGCTTGCAAAGGATTCGTCAATGGGACGAGTTCTGGATGGCCACACTACTGGATCCACAGTATCGCAACAAGGTGTGAGAATTCATTCACCCTTCCCAACGGGAAGAAAAAATGAATTATTATAGAGAGGAGCTGGGTGCACAGTTAGTGGCAGCTTTTGGAACACAGCACTCTCATTCACGCCATTCCCACCAGGGCCACACCAGCAGTGCTACCTCCTCCACATCCTCCTCTAGCAGCTTGGGTGGCATGAGCAGCGGCACCAGTCTGAGCCTGATGTCCATGATGCATGCTTTCATGCAGCCCAAGGCTGGGGAAACAGGGATACCCGCACAGCAGCAGGACATGGCGGCACACCTCAAACAGAAAGTCCAGGTGTTTTTGGACTCTACGTTGCCACCTAACATCCCCGAACCCCTGGACTATGGTGGGAAAATTAGATGTCTGGCCACAACTCGCTAAATTTGCTTTGGACATACTCTCCTATCCGGCCAGCAGTGTGTCATCCGAGCGAGTTTTCAGCGCAGCAGGTCATATTGGCAGTCCCAGGAGAACCAGATTGTCCTGTGATAGTGTGGAACGTCTGACTTTAATCAAAATGAATGACACATGGATAGATAAGGACTTTGTGACACCTGCTCCTGATACCACAGAGTAAGATTTGGTCCTGTTGTCACCAAGATGTAGGACCCTTTCTGCATCTATTATGGCCTTTATGTGAACTAGACCTAACTGGTCACTCCACCATTCCTGCTGCCCTGCTACCTCTCGCCTGCCCATGGACCTCATTATTCTGCTTCTGCTGCTCATGTCACCCCATTACAACTTCTACTCCTGCCCTGGCCTCCATCTTGGCTACTGCTGGGCCTTCACTGGCCTCCATATTGGCTTCTGCTGTGCCTTCACTGGCGTCATAATTGGCTACTGCTGAGACTTAACTGGCATCCATGTTGACTACTGCTGTGCCTGCCCTTGCCTCCTTGTTGGCTACTGCTGGGCCTTAACTGGCATCCAGGTTGACTACTGCTGTGCCTGCCCTTGCCTTCATGTTGGCTACTGCTGGGCCTTAACTGGCATCTAGGTTGACTACTGGTGTGCCTGCCCTTGCCTCCTTGTTGGCTACTGCTGGGCGTTAACTGGCATCCATGTTGACTACTGCTGCTCCTGCCTGGCCTCCATGTTGGCTACTGCTGCTCCTGCTTGGCCTCCATGTTGCCTACTGCTGCTCCTGCCTGGCCTCCATGTTGGCTAGTGCTGATCCTGCCTGCCCTCCATGTTGACTTCTTTTGCTCCTGCCTGGCCTCCCTGTTGGCTACTGCTGCTCCTGCCTGGCCTACATGTTGGCTACTGCTGATCCTGCCTGGCCTCCATGTTAGCTACTGCTGATCCTGCCTGCCCTCCATGTTGGCTACTGCTGCTCCTGCCTGGCCTCCATGTTGGCTACTGTTGCTCCTGCCTGTCCTCCATGTTGGCTACTGCTACTCCTGCCTGACCTCCATGTTGACTACTGCTGCTCCTGTACTGGCCTCAAATGACCATTGCTGGACCTCCACTGGCCTCCATTGACTACTGCTGCTCCTTCACTGCATTTGTGACCTTTTTCCTGCATAGACCCTGTAATGGTGAATTTCCTGCATAGACCCTGTAATGGTGAATTTCCTGCATAGACCCTGTAATGGGGAATATTGAAGTCTAAAAAAAATAAAAAATGAGATATCGAAAAGATAATGATGTTACTGACATGTAGAGCCCTAAATTCAACCATATACACTACCACCGTATCATATAGATGCTTTAAACTATGAAATCCGAAGAAATCCGAAATTCGGTCGAACCGAACTCTCCAAAAAAATCCAAAAGTCCGGTCGGACCAAACTTTTGAAAAGTTCGCTCATCTCTAGTCATTTTGTGCCATTTTTTTGTTTGGGAAACTAAAACCCTGAGGTGTAACGTTTTTCTTTTAGTAAATCAGCTCCTTTGTCTTTAGTGCTCAGTAAGCCCAGGGATTTCAGTGTGTATTGGTTGTCAAATAGTTTGTTCTCTTGATAGCATACATAGTGGTTGTAATGTCAGGAGGGGTAGAGGGTGAGTGCAGCCCTGGAACTAAACCCCCCTGCTGTCGCTACCTAATTGACGACCACCCTAAACAGTGGCCCCCAACTGGGCGACAGTCCCTTCCTAAGATATTGTGAGGGATAGGGAAAAGGACAGAACTAACAAAGTCAGACTAGCCAGGTCAAACCAGGAGAACACGCCAGGAACAAAATCACAAAACAGAGACAAAGTCAGATATCAAGCCGAGGTCAGAAAGTCCAGGAGAAGCACGTCAAAAACCAAATCACAGAGACAAAGGGAATTCCAAGGTACAGGCAGAGGTCAGTAGAATAACAGGTATCAGCAGGTAGATAAATGCTAGTGAGGCTTTGAAACCAATTCACAGGCAACTCCCATAAGCAGCTGAAGCCTTATATAGAGCCTCTCAGGGAGACCAGATCAAGGAGATCTGAAAGACTGGGACCGGATTTGACTGACCCGGGGCCTCAATCTCCTGACAGCATTCACACTCTGCACAGCATGTGGATAAATGGACCGGCGTTTCCCTATGCCCGCTACCCTCGCAGCCCGGGGAAGCAGCGCTGATATGTCAGGCGAGGGTGGCGCTGCCACGGGCGAAGGCAAGTTTGTTACAGTGGTGTAGGAAGAGTGAAGGAGCTGCTGGTTGTTCAAAGGTTATTGACACAGTCATCAAGCAGTGTGAAACAATATGTCAAACAACCAACATAACATACTATATTTTAAAAGAAGGTTGCTCTTCTTTAAAACAATGGCTGTTCTTTTTATACTGATACGATATGCACTGAAAGCAACTCTGTACCCACAATCTGACACCCCTCCCCCCCCCCAAAAAAAAAAACACTTGTACCTTCAGAAAGCTGCTTTTAATCCAAGATCTGTCCTGGGGTCCTTTCGGCAGGTGATGCAGTTATTGTCCTAAAAAACAACTTTTAAACTTGTAGCCCTGTGTCAAATTGACGTAGCCTAGAGTGTCTGTGCCTTAGACTTGCACCGCCTCTCCGCTCCTCCTCCCCGCCCTTTTCACCAATAGGAATTAGAAGTGATGTTAACCTGGTCGGTACTGCAGGACCGGCCAGGTTGAACATCTCAGACAGCTGATTTGCCATGTGTGAACATGGCCTAAGGGTGCATACATGACAAGGCAGTAATAGAGAAGCAATTAAAATGTGTTAAAAATGATAAATAAATAATTAAATTAAGGGATAATTCATTAGCCACAGATTGCTGCATATGGTGTATAAACCATTTTTTTTTAATTCTATTACAAACTTCATAATAACATGACAAGAAGTTCAAACGTACAACATGTAAACAATACGCACAAATACATAACAACTCCACTCTGTTTGTTGATCATTAAAATGTGACAAATATAAGATCTTTTATAGTCTGTTTCTTGCATAGAGCAAACATGACCTGAAAAAAATAAGTGAAAATAGCAAAAAATAAAGGTAGAAATATGCAACATTTTACATTTGTAACATAATGGTATTCATTGAGGACGCTTCACTCCAAGCTGACATTCTGTGTGCCAGTAAATAAAAATAGCTTTAACCTATTTTAACATTTTCACTAGATAAAATGAAAATCTCAGGCTGAGAGACCTGAACAATACTACTTGTCAAGCTCTGTAGGTTAAAAAGAATTTTTATTATCTCAACTTTTTTGCAGCCAAAATGTAATTTTCAGGAGTTTAAACTATGTTTTGTTGGTCCCAAATATACAAAAACAAATTACCGATTATAGGAAACGCATTGCTTCTTGTAGAATTTTCTGCCTTTCCTGCTGATCCTTCTTTCATGAGTATGCTTTAAAGCAACTTTGTACCCACAATCTGACACCCCTCCTCCAAACTGCTTGTACCTTCAGATAGCTCCTTTTAATGCAAGATCTGTCCTGGGGTCCGCTCAGCAGGTGATGCAGTTATTGTCCTAAAAAACAACTTGTTAACTTGCAGCCCGGTGCCCAACAGCTGGGGCTTAGAATGTCTATGCATTAGGCTGGCACAACCTCTCTGTCCCTCCTCCCCACCCTCATCATCATTAGTTATGCTCCAGGCAGATTGTCTCCTATTCATCAGCTGTGAGCTGTGTGAATACTGAACATGGGCTGGATCATTAAGGCACCTGTGCAATGTTCAGACAGGAGAAAATGTTCCAGTGGCATTCCTAATGATTAAGAGGGTGGGGAGGAGGGACGGAGGGGTGGTGCAAAGTTAGGGCCCAGATATTCTAAGCCCCGGCCGTTGGGCACAGGGCTGCGAGTTTAAAAGTTGTTTTTTAGGACAATAACCACATCACCTGCCGAACAGACCCCCAGGACAGATCTTGGATTAAAAGCAGCTATCCGAAGGCACAAGTGGTTTAGAGGGGTCACATTGTGGGTACAAAGTCGCTTTAAGACTAATATTGAGTGGACTTGCTAAACTTTTTGGGTTCTGCAATATTCTCTAAAATCGAACACTTGGCATTTGACTTTTGGCTTCTGGAAAAGTTGGATCCCTATGGCTGTATCCATGTTCTTCAGGACACCCTAGGGTGGAATCCATCTTCTTAATCTGCTGTGAGTGAAATGCATAACGTTCCGGTCCGGAGAACCTTGCCTAACCTAGACTGTTTGACAAGTCCACTCAATACTATTTAAATCCCTTGTTTATTCTCACCTGTAATACATAAACCAGTAGTGATGAGCGAATACTGTTCGATCGAATAGATATTCGATCGAATAGTGAGATATTCGAATATTCGATATTTGTACGAATATCCCGCGAATATTCCATAAATATTCAATAAGCGTTCCAATCCCCCAGCTTCCGGTTTCACCCTCCAAATGGTCAAATACATGTTTTTCACTAATCGAATACTTGTTCCCATAGACTTTAATGGGATCAAATATTCGATCGAATATTCGAATATTCGCGGGATATTCATACGAATATCAAATATTCAAATATCTCACTATTCGCTCATCACTATAAACCAGGTTGGAGTTCATACGAAGTGCTCCATGGACATGCTCGCTACCACTGTGTTCATCTTATTTGGGAACTAATCCTTTCTATAATATAAGAAATGTTAGATGGTATATGAAGTATTGTATTAAATAAAGGATTGCACATTTTTTTTTGCCTCATTGTAATAATAATTATAAACAGCATACATGGTCTGTAATAATATTAAAGTAGGAGGTACATATTACTGTAACATGCACATGAGGGCCAGATGCGAAAGTTTCCGAGCAGAACACTTCAGAGGGATCAACACTATCTCCACCAGCTTGCCATTACCCCAAATACATGTGGGTGTTATCTTTAACCCTTCATCCAAACCAGCTCTAACCTGTAAAGTCAGCAGATTTGTTTTTTCACCATCTAGATTCTAATTCAGCATTTTCATCAAGTTCCTCAGTCCATTACAGGATACCTTTTGAGATAAGAATTGTCCCTATCTTGCTGAAAGAGGCCGTTGCTATCATGCAGTACCATTGCTATGAAGAGGACTATTTGGCCTACAACAATGTTTGTTTAAGTTGTACGTGTCAAAGTAAGAGCCACATGGAAGCCAAAATTTAACGTTTATCAGTATAAAACCATGTTCGCATGACGTAAGACAGAAAGGACGGTATCAGAGAAGATTATAGTACCAGACGGTTGATCTTAATATCTGCTGAAATCAGATGTGGCACACCCGTGTGCGGCCGCATCTAAATTCACCGGTGCACACAACATACCGTGAGGCCGGAGCCGCACGCTCCATTGTGTGAACTGACACGTTCTCTGTCAGTTTTTTGCATGGCCGCTAGTGATCCCAGCCAGAGTGTATACTATGTGTGTACACTCCGGCCGTGATTCCATAGATGGCAGAACAATGTAAGTTTCATGTTAATCATGGCTGTTGCTGCAAATCGGCAACAACGGCTGTGATTAATATGAAACTTACATTGTGTGAACATAGCCTAACAAATAAAAAACTAATCAATAACTAAATAAATAAGTAAGAAAGAAAATAAATATATAAAGATTAATGAAATAAAAAATAAATACTTTAAAAGAAAAAGAAAATTTTATAGACTAATAAATACATAAAAAGAGAAATAAATAAATAAAAAACTAACAAATAAATAAAAAGAAAATAAATATATAAAAAAATAATAACATAAAAAATAAATACATTAAAAGAAAAAGGCAATTTAATAAAATAATAAATGTATAAAAATAGAGGAAGAAATAACAAATAAAAAACTAATGAATAAATAAATAAAAATGTATAAAAATTAATGAAATAAAAAATAAATACATAAAAAGAAAAGAAATATTTTATAAAATATTAAATACATAAAAAGAGAGAAAGAAAGAAAGAACAAATAAAAAACTAACAAATAAATAAATTTAAAAAAAATATATATATAAAAATAATGAAATAATAAATACATAAAAATAAAAAAAAATAATAAAACAATAAATATATAAAAAGAAAGAAATAACATAAATAAAAAAGACTAATGAATAAATAAAAAATAAAAGAAAGAAAGAAAGAAAGAAAGAAAAAGAAATCTTTTGTGACACCAAAAAACAATAGTTATCCTGCACTGAGAGGACAATATATGGACTGAGTATAGGGATATATACAGTAGATATAGCAGAACACATTTCTTTCTGTCTGTCATTTGGATGTTCTTTTTATCCGTCTTTGTAGCATAAAGAACGTTTGAACCACACTCCAGTTTTGGTATTCTGGACATCAAATTTTACTTAAAAGGGAATCGTGAACTAAATGTGTCATTTAAAAGACAGTTTTGGCTTTTTAATTTTTGCTGCAGTGGGTGGTGAACCCCCTGTGGATATCTGTGTCAGAAAACCCGTTTGATACCAGAATGGAATTATTGAACTATTTATGACTTTTAAAGATTTGGAACATCTTTTTCCTTCCACTGCAGGATTCACATTAAAGAGACCAGTAGTGTGAAGCTCTATAATTTGCCAATCATGCCCTTGACATCAAAACGGACCAAAAGATTAACCGATCCTTTCAGTAAGGACAAAGATATTTCAGATCACCTTAAAAATAAACAACGAAATGTCTTTGCAAAAAAAAAAAAAAAAAAAAAAAAAAACTGAAAATCTTCAATACATCTTTTGCGTGGAGCAGTAATCCAACAATTATTACTTTTTGCAGTGGTTGAATGTAATAGGATTGTAATGGCTTAAATTAGAAACGAACTGCTTCAGTAACCATGTCAGAGAAATTGTGCAGAGTAAATCATACATAAGTGAAATCGAGAGATATAATTTAAACATCTGTACCGAAAGACTATGTAAATCCCGGGAAGGATAAAAATAAACTGTGTTTTCTTTGTAATGTGCTTCATTTGTTTGTTAAGTCTTCGAAATGTTACTTTTTACTTCTAAAATGTAACACTTGGGTTGAACGGAAAACTAGGGGGAAAAAATTTAGTATATAAGAACTTGAAGGGAATGCAGAACAGATCGGTGTGTTACTTACATCATTTTGTTTAGCCGTTCTCCTAATATGAAGGAGAATAGGATTCTTGCCACACCTTTCCCTTGGCCCTCCAGCTGCTGATTGACAGTTTGCTGCCTATCCCTGACAATGGATAGATCAACAACTGATGGGCAGAGTTTTCTGTTTCTCATGAATATTGAGGACTACCGGGCTCACGAATCTAATAGAGAGAACTACTTATTGTCCAGGTTATTCAGAAAGATATGTTTGAATAGCTGCACATAACAATGTAAGTGATACATCATTCTGTTCAGCTTCTCTCTCACTAGTTTATGCTACTCTGAGATAGGACACCATAAGCCTACTGATAGAGTCTCTAATGGTACCTTCACACATACCGGATTCGCAGCGGATTTCACGCTGCAAGTTTGCAGCAAAATCCGCTGCAAATGCATGTAGTGTGAAGATCTATGGGGTTAAATATCCGCAGCGGAATTTTCATTCCACTGCGGATATGTAACCCAACCCCTTTAACCCCCCGGCAGCCCCCGGCCCAAAGCATACATTACCTGCTCTGTGCCGCAGCTGCATGTGAGGATCCCGGCTCCCATCTGTCCCCATCGGCCAATCAGAGCACTTACTTATTTTTTATTTTCTGTAATTTTTTTTTCTTGTAATTATTTTAATGTATTTTGATACATTTTTATGGGGGCATCCATTTTGCCTGAGCCCTTTTGGCTTGAATGGTATGGTTTACTAAGCTCTGGGACCTGTGCAGAGTTCATTCTACAGGAATGGGAAGGCTGACATCTGAGCCTCAACTATTGCAAAAAGTATCTTTAAATGTATAAAGAATGTTAAAGGACTAAATAAGGTTCAAGAGACAAGTGTTCTTAATTAAAAAAAAAAAAAATGAACTCAAAACAAGAGGACAAAGTGAGAGGTTAGTTGGGGGAAAGATGAGAGACATGAGAAAATATTACTTTACTGAAAGTAGTAGACGCTTGAAACAAATTTCCAGCAGATGTGGTAGGTAAATGTACATAACTGAATGCAAACCTCTTGCTCCTGGTAAAAGTGGCAGCGAAACGCGTTGGGTTGTGGAGTAGAGGAGTCAGGACACAAACCCTGGGTGAGTGCATGCTAGAGGGGATCCTCCTGTTAATAATGCTGGATACTGTAGGTCAGCCTGAGAGATGGGATCTTTATACACACTGTGATATGATCTCCCATTGGGTTTATGATAGGCTATGGGGCATGTGCAGTGTTGATAACTGTGCAATAGGTAGTAGCTGCTAGTGGGGAGTGCAATCCAAAGCTGTTGATTAGATTTAGGAAACAACATTTAGTTGCCATACAATACATTTTGGCTATTGGTTTACATATTATAAGGGGTGCAATATACAATTGCTGATATTTACCTTGTAATACTCTCTAGAAGCTATGGCCCATATGTGTGCAATATGCAATTTCTGCTATTATTAATATATAGTATTTTTTGCTGCTACATTTTTGCACATGTGTAGAATTGATTATCCTATGTATTGTATAAATCATGTATTTATTCATGTAATCATGTATCCTGACTCCTTCTGTTATAAATTGTCTATGTGTGTACATGTATTTTACAGGACTACGGGTTGTTAGGTACAAATAAAGTATTTACTGAATTCAATTGTTGTGATGGGTATCAATGGGTTAATATTGTTGGGTATTGGATCCTATTTTTAAAAGTTGGATCATATACAGTGGCGATGTTCTAATATAGGTTATAACTGAATGTAAACCTGCCTGGGACAAACATATATCTATCCTAAGATAATAAGAAGGGGAATATTAATAGGGCAGACTAGATGGACCGTTGGTCTTTTTTCTGATGACAATCTTCTATGTTTCTATGTAGTAGATCTTGTATTATCTATATACTGTACCTCTGTGATGATAAGAAGGACACTGCTGGAAAGTGATCTGTACAGAACAGGAAGTCTCAGCTTAATTTTAGACCTAGTGGCAAAACCAAAAATTGCAAGATGTCTGTCGGGAATGTGCAGTAGCCTGGTGTGAACTGGGCCTGGTGTTTGTTTTTGTGTGCCACACCCAATTGCTTCTCAGCTTCTGGCAATGCAGGAGTTAAGCTGAGAAGCTGCTGGACTTGATTATTCAGCTGTGTTATCTCTGCGATTGACGGGTTTCTCTGCCTGTCTGCAACCTGGAAGATCAGAGCGCCGGTCCAATGGGGATCCGGACCAGGCTCTTGGTCAGCATAAAACAAAGTTGAGGAGTTGTCCCAGCGCTGGCTATTTAGGTTCATACCCTGATCCCAGCTTCCCCTGTCTATTCCTGCAATCCCCGTACCTAATCCCTCTGCTTGCTTGACTTTGTTACCTGACCTCTTGCTTGACTTTTTTACTATCCGATTGTAACCTGATTTTGTACTGCGCTGCCAGTTTGGTTCTGACCTTGCTTGTATGACTATCCGCTATTGTGTTTGTTTGTCTGTCTTTTTCTGTGTGCACGTATCCAGTACAGGGAACGTCTTTGTGATTGTCCATGGCCGCCTAGGGCAGTTTGAGGGAAGTAGGTAGGGACAGTTGGTGGGTTCAGCATCAGGGCTCACTGTCGTGTCTTGTCCCTGCCACCCCTGTCCTGACAATGTCATTATTATTTTATAACAAGGATAGTAAAATGGAAAACAGCAAAGAAAATAACAAAAAAAGCAGGATTACTTACGGGTAATCTTGTTTTCGGGAGCCCATGACAGCATTCCTGGAGAGCACCTCCCACCGCAGGACAGGAAACCTGGGAGCATAAAAGCTTGACACACCTCTCAGACCTCAGTTCAAATATAAGTACTCCAGCGGAGGTATAATAAAATTAATGTATAAACAACTTATAGGAAAGCAACATCTGGCTATATAAAGACAAATAATTGTAAGAATAGGGTAGGGTTTTAATGAGGGGTGTTGTCATGGGCTCCCGAAAACAAGATTACCCGTAAGTAATCCTGCTTTTACCCTAACGCCCATGACAGCACCCCTGGAGGACTAGAATAGGAAACCTCTTTTAGGGGGGGACTACAGCCGACAATACTTTGCGGCCAAAAGCTAGATCAGAAACTGGCCTCAACTGAACTCTGTAATGTTTGAAAAAGGTGTGAGCCGACTTCCAGGTGGCCGCTCTGCAAATCTGATCTAAAGTGGCCTCCGCCCTTTCCGCCCAAGATGTTACCAGAGACCTAGTGGAATGTGCTGTAAAGAATGTAGGGGGGGCACTACCTTTACTAGAGTAAGCTAGAGCTATTGTCTGTTTAATCCATCTACTGACCGTGGCCCTAGTAGCTGCTTTACCTCTATTGGGACCTGAGAATTGAAGCAATAGATTTTCAGCTGACCTAAACTTTCTGTTTTTTTCTAGATACTTCAGCAAACACCTCCTGACATCAAGAGTGTGAAAGGTAGCCTCTTTTAGTTTTTTTGGGTTATTACAAAAGGATGGCAAGATGATGTCCTGGTTCTTATGGAACTCTGATACCACCTTAGGCAGGAAGTTTGGTAAAGTCTTCATGATTACTCTATCCTCCAATACCTGCGTATATGGGGGATGGGCGGACAAGGCTTGAATCTCGCTCACTCTTCGTGCGGTAGTTATAGCTAGAAGAAAGGTCATTTTGATAGTAAGCATTTTAATGGACAAGTCCTCTATTGGTTCGAAGGGATCTGCTATTAATGCATTTAAGACCAAGTTTAAGTCCCACTGGGGCACCATCACTTTTTTAGGCGGATTGAGACGTGTGGCTGCTGTTATAAATCTCTTTACCAACGAGTTCTCTGCAATGTTGTAGTTTAGAAAGGAACTTAAAGCCGACATCTGAACTTTTAAAGTGCTAGGGCTTAAGTTCATATCTAGCCCTGCCTGAAGAAAGCTAAGCACTAGAGGGATGTTGGGTTCATTTAGTGGGTCCTGTTTACCTTTAGAGAATTTTAGGAAGGCTTGCCAGACACGATAATAGATGTTTGATGTGACATCTTTCCTACTGGCCAATAAGGTATTGATGACACTGTCCGTAAATCCTCTCCTCTTCAGGATGACCCGTTCAGCATCCAGGCCGTCAAGTGGAGGCTCGGAGCCCCGGGATGGGTTACTGGACCCTGGCTTAGCAGATCTCCGATCTCTGGAAGTACCCACGGTTGGCTTACTGACATGTTTCTCAGACACGTGAACCATGGTCTTCTTGGCCAGAACGGGGCCACTAGTAGAAGGGTTGCTCTGTCTTCTCTTATCTTTTTAATCACCCTTGGGATGAGACGAAATGGTGGAAAGGCATATCCTTTCTCTTCCCTCCAATGAAGGGAGAAGGCGTCTATTGCCGTCGGGTTGTCCCGAGGATCCAGCGAGCAGAACCTCCTTACTTTTCTGTTTTTCCTTGTTGCAAACAGGTCTATTGATGGGCTGCCGAATCTCTTTTTGAGTAGGAGGAATATGTTGTCGCTTAGCGACCACTCTGCTTGTTTCAGCTGAACCCTGCTTAGAAAGTCCGCCATTGTGTTTTCCTTGCCTTTTAGGTGGACTGCTGACAAAGACATCAAGTTCTCTCCGGCGAAAGAAAAAAATCTGTGAGGACAGATGCAAAAGTATCTGGGACCTTGTGCCCCCCTGTCTGTTCACATAGGCTACTGCCGTCGTGTTGTCCGAATAGATGAGTACGTGTTTGTATTGGATCTGGGCTTTGAAGCCCTTCAGGGCCTGAAAGATTGCTGACAGTTCCTTGTAATTTGAGGAATTCTGTTCGTCCTGAGATGTCCAGTGTCCCTGTAGAACACTGCTGCCCATATGAGCCCCCCGACCCCAGGGGCTGGCGTCTGTCGTTATTCTTACCAGAAGGGAGGGGGACCAATGGATCCCTGAGGAAAGATTGTCTGGGTTCATCCACCACCTCAGGGACAATCTGGCCTTGGATGTTAGGAGGAATGGTAGATCTAGCGTGTTCTGAGCACCATTCCAGGCTGACAGGATGTTCTGCTGAAGATCTCTTGTCCTGCTCTGCGCCCATCTCACTGCGGGAATACAAGATGTTAAAATCCCTAAGACAGACATTGCCTCTCTTAATGATGGCTTGAAGGTTAGAAATAGCATCTGGACTCTCTCCTGTATTACCTGTTTCTTTACCTCTGGTAAAAAGGTCATCTGTACCGTGGAGTCTAGTAGGTACCCCAGGAAGATGCAACGAGGAGATGGGACAAGGTTGGATTTTTTTATATTGATGTTCCATCCTAACCGTTTTATTATCTGGGATGCCTGATCCAATTGATGGATCAGAGATTGTTCGATACATCAATTGAGTCCGATATCAGGAGGAAATCGTCTAAGTATGGGACGAGAACTATGTCCTTGGTCCTTATGAAGGCTGCCATATCTGCTACTATTTTGGTGAATACCCTCGGGGCTTGAGATACCCCGAAGGGAAGAGCTTTGTACTGAAAATGGGTGATGGATGAATTGGTACATGGTAGTATGCATCCTCTAAGTCTATTGATGCCATCAGGCAATGAGGGAATAGCAGATGAATAGCAGATGACCTGAGGGTCTCCATGCGGAATTTTTTGTATTTTAGATGCAAGTTTAGTCCCTTCAAATTGATACTGCTTCTTCACTCCCACAGGAGCGTCTTCCCAGACCTCCCATCCGCTAGGACAGGAATCCTGAACTGAGGTCTGAGAGGTGTGTCAAGCTTTTATGTTCCCAGGTTTCCTGTCCTGCGGTGGGAGGTGCTCTCCAGGGGTGCTGTCATGGGCGATAGGGTAAAAAAAAAGTTTAAAACCATAACAATTTGATTTAAACAAAAGGTCACATTCTGATCACACATTCCCTTTAAGACCTGGTCTAATGGCAGCATGCATGCCTTAAGACCTGTAACTTTCTACCATATTCTTAGATAAAGTTTAGTCAATGACATTTTTTCTTATCTTTTTCTTCAGATTAAACTGTAGCATCTTAAATCTAGCCCTACGGTGTGTAATTTGCTTACGTTATAGCTGGGGGCACTTAATGCATTGAATGACCTTCTGTTTTAGAAAAAAAGAAAAAAGAAAACATAACTTATTAAAAGTCAGATTAAAAGATATCTGACTGATTAAAAAGAGTTTTTATATTCTGTGCTTATATGACCACTGATTCATATCAAATTGGAATTAGCGCTCCATGGGTTCTGCTCCGAAATAATTAGTATTATTATTGTCTTAAAATATGTTATTATTGTAAAAAATGCAATATTATATTCTCTAACCTTTTGTAACCTCTCTCTAAATATATATTTAGCCAAAAAGTCACAATGTTATTTAAGCCTATAACAATTTTATATGTACAGTTTTATTGCAGTAATTTTAATATAATATAAAGAACCCAGGGCATACAGTACACCCCCTTTCCTTAATGCGAATGTTTAATAGCATATTGTATGTCTGTGTATTTAGACTTCTCTTATATTAGTGCAATGACCTTTTTTTAGATTTGTGATTGAACCAGACAATATCATCAGTAGCAGCAGTGGCCATCATCAGTAGCTGGAGTACCCTTCATAATCAACAGCAATGCCCATCATCAGTAGCAGGAGTACCCTTCGTAATCTGCAGCCGTGGTCGTCATCAGTAGCAGCAGTCGTAGTAAGGTATAACCGGCACTCACCAAATAGATCTGCAACTTTGTTATGGGGCAAAAGACATAATGTACAATAAAGGCGCGTTTTGGCCAAGCATGGCCTTCACCAGCTTAGGTCGAAAAGCGCCTTTATTGTACCAGACGTCGTTTGCACCTTAATAAATTTGAAGATCTATTTGGTGAGTGCCGGGTCCTTATCTATTATGTTTTCTGATACTTATTGCCTCAAGCATCGCTGCTGTCAGAAGTGCCGTCCTTTCCATAGCCATCATTAGCAGTAATGACCATCATCAGTAGCTGCAGTGCCGCTGTAATATGTTGGAACCAATGTGCAACTACGGTACTCCAGTTTCTTCCAGTTGGCACTGATGATACAGTAGTTTCTATAAAGTTCCTTGTACTCCCTAACACCACTGTACTAGTATTTTTTGTATTGTATCTTCAGACCTGTAGTATTTACTTTGGGCCACAAGATGCTCCCACTGAGTATTGCTTATTCTTTTACAGAACATTAAAGGTCTTTAGGCGGTAATGTACTGTGATATTATCTGATGATTTGTGCATGGTCAGACTATGATTGCCAAGTAAGTCCTATTCTCTGGCCTATCAGAAGCTTTTTCTAGAAAGTTCCCTCCAATAGAATGTTAAGTTGCCTCACAGTTCCTCCACTAATGGGAAATTGGTCCAGTTTTAGCCCTTGTATAGAAGGTAGAGTTTAGTGTAGTGTGTATACTGGCAGTGGTTCTGACCAGACTGCACAATTGAGAGTTTACCTTAAGGCCTGGCCTTTGTGGCCAGGTGCCTGTTTCTACCAAAGACTATTTTCTTCTCCAGTTTCTAAAAGTCTAGTATGCTTTGCTTAATCCCTAAAGAGGGGCAACCACTGTTGAAGGGATCAACCACTACGTCTACGTCTGTTAAAGTTCTCTTTAAAGTGACACTGTCCCCCCCTTTTTGCATTCTGACTTCTCTACACAGGTGTAAGGGGTAATTTTAGCAATTTTCATACCTTATTTTATATCATAAGTCATGGTGCTTGTTCAAGTAAAAAGTAATCTTTTATCAACTGCAGATTGTGCTTAGTGGGCAGGGCTTTGCAGCATTAGCGGCACTTAGCCCCACCCACAGCGCTACCATTGGCCCCGCCCCCTTGACAGCCATTGGGGCCGACCAAGAGGGGTGGGGCCTATACCTTTAGGCCAGCCTGTTCCAATGGCTGGCAAGAGGGCGGGGCCAATGGTGGTGATGTGGGCGGGACTAAGTGGTGCTTATGCCACGAAGCCCCACCCACTTAGCACAATCTGCAGTTGATGAAAGATCACTTTTTACTTGAACAAGCACCATGACATATAATATAAAATAAGGTATGAAAACCGCAAAATTTACCCTTTACACTAGAGAAGTTAGAATGCAAAAGGGGGGGGGGGTGGCCGGATGCCGGAGTGAGTAGCAGCATACCTCAGAGCTCCGCCAGGGGAGCGCCACTATCCGAGGATTATCTCAGTCATCCGCACTCGTACTCACCCTAAAGATGTCCAGAATGGGGTCGCAGAGGTCCCGCACCCGATCCAGCTCAGTTGGTCCGGTTTCCGCCGGTCCCCTGGATGCTTTTTTAGCCGGAGATGGAGGCCCCAGGAAATCCAAGATGGCGCCGGCAACGTGGCGCGCCTCACAACAGCCTGCAGGCTCTCCCTCTTCCTCCCCTGCACACTCCACCAGCAGCCAGGACTCCCGCAGGTCAGAGGGGCAGATAGGGGGTGACCGGGTGGCCCCGGTAGCACAATCGGCCGGGACACCAGACCGGCAATCGTACTCAGCGGCGGTCCGGTCCGGCCTGGCCGCTGATGAGCAGGAATTCCTGGGCGAATCTGAGCGGCCTACAGAGCCTCCCTGCTCTTCCACCCCGGCGCCCACAGATGCCCCTGCAGGTATGGAGAAGCCCCCCGTCCCCCAGCGACAACATGGGCCCAATAAAGGGACCCCAGTGGTCCACCCTGGCAGACCTTTCTCCCCCTTGCCACACTGGTTCTTACAGGACACAGGAGATGGCCCACATATGTCCAAGCATGCTACGGTCTCCAGGGCTCAGACCGATTCATGGTGGTCCACTAGGTCATCTGCCTCAGAGTTTGAGGATCCCACCTTGCCTGCTCCCCCTGCAGACTCTACCTGGTGTCAGTACCTACAAAATATCCCCACTAAAGATTACTTTAAGTCCCTTATCCATGAAATGCGTGCTTGCAGGTCTGAAATAACTGCGGTTCACAAGGACTTACAGCAAATTGCACAAAGAGTTGATAGCATTGAAGAAGAGCATGATGCTACTAGGGTCCATGTAGCTGACCTACATACTACGGTGGTAGCCCAACATGATGCCCTATGTGACTATCAGCGCCATTTAGAAGATCTGGACAACCGAGGTCGCAGACATAACATCAGGGTACGTGGGGTGCCTGAGGTAGAGGGAGAGGAAGATGTGCAGAATACCCTGGTGACTATTTTTAATGGCATACTGGAAGCGCCACCAGACCATGTGATAAAGATGGACCGAGCTCACAGAGCTTTGCGACCCAAAGACAGGTCGACACAACCGCGGGATATTATCTGTTGCATCACTGATTATGCTCTGAAAGAGGCCATAATGGCGAAAGCGAGAGGACTGGATCGTATTGTCTATACTGATGCTATGGTTCAACTACTTCCTGACCTATCCTGGGTCACTTTACAGAAGAGAAGGCTGCTAAGGCCACTGTTACAATTGCTCAGGGACTCCAATATCCCTTATCGATGGGGCTTCCCGTTCAGTCTCATAGCTCGCAAAAATGGTCGCTCTGCTACTCTACGTTATGGTGTGGACCTGCAAGGTTTCTGTGACACCCTGGAACTGGCAGTCCCTGATCTGCCCCATTGGGAAATGGTCCCTCTCCCCCCTCCACCGGCACCGGTACGGTCCCAGGTCAGATCGAGGCGCAAGAGGACCCAATCTAAAGACTCAAACCAACCGGTTTCTAAGTCGCCTAGTCACCGAAAAATCTGACTCTCAAGCCCGCATTGAACTGATTCTACATTTTGCTTCTTGATGGGTCACATCACACTGTTCTTCCTTCCTCCTTAGGTTTTACTATTGAGTGTTTGCATATTATACTATACTGTTTTCCTCAGCCATAATCCTTAGTTAATACTGTTTTTCTGTGGGCGTTCCCCCGGCGCCGCTGTTTCTAGATGACTACTGTGCTGTCACTGCTGACCCTGCTCCACCTTTTCCCCCTACTGCTAGGGACTGTTATGTCTCTTCGAGGTCTGTATACAGGTCTTGGAGAGGATTGCTATATTCTACCTGTGCTCCTCTCTACTACTTTCCCTTGTTGGAGCAGGTTCCCTACTACCTCTTCTCTCTCCCCTTTTCTACTTCTTTGGTACCCTCTGTGCTATTCCTCATGTTCTCTTTGGTTTACATCTCGCTTTTCTGCTGTTCTGCTGTGGGTGTCGGGTTGGTTAGTACGTTTACCCGCCCCTGCAGCTATATGGAAAAAGTTCCTATGGTTATGGTTTCTTGTTGGTATGTGCTGTCATTGTGTGTCCCCCTATTGTGCCTCCCTGATTGTCTGTCCCTCACCTATTGCATTTTATTTTCCAGGCCTGTCCAGGGGTGCCGTGTTGCTCTACGGCGATTTTTCATGAATGTACCCTTGCCTCGAGTGGGTCTGATGGCGTTCAGGTTTGATCTTTGGTCTTCCCCCCTTCACTTGCGGTATCATGCTAGTATCCTATACCTTAGTGGGCGGTCATGGTGCGCTTCCTGACACTCAATGTTAAAGGCCTGAACTCGAACCGTAAGCGTCGACTTCTGCTGAAAGAGCTGAAGGCGTCCCGAGCGGACATTGTATATATCCAGGAGACGCACTATGACGGCTCAGGTTCATTTAATTTTATTAAACACCTGTTCCCCACAGCCTATTCAGCCTTTAGAACGGATAAAAAAGGGGGAGTGGCTGTTCTGATTGCTAAAGACTGCCCATTCACGGTCTCCCAGTCGGTTCTTGATCCTCAAGGGAGGTATGTGCTCCTGGTGGGGACCCTTAGAGACTCCCCCATGGTGTTATGTAATATATATTGCCCTAATACGGGTCAGATTCCCTTCCTCACCCGAGTATTGGCTGAAGTATCTAGAGCTCAGCAGTCTGTATCCTCCCCGATACTTTTAGTTGGGGGTGACTTTAATATACCATTTTCCCCGGGAATGGACAGGCTCTCCGTCTCTCATGGACCTCCTTCCTCATCCCTGATTCAACTCTCTCAGAGGTTCAGGCAACTTATCCGTAGGTATCATCTTTACGATCTCTGGAGGATCTCCAACCCCTCAGACAAAACGTATACGTTTTATTCTCCGGTCCATTCTACGCATACGCGTATTGATAACCTTTTTAGTAATATCTTGGGTCTACGGGTGTTGGACTCCTCCGAGATCTTGGGGATTACTTGGTCGGATCACTCCCCGGTCACTCTTACCTTTAAAACCCTACTTACCCCTTGTAGAGTATGTCATTGGAGACTAAATGAATTCCTAGTAAAAAATCCGGCCCATCTAGACTCCCTGAAACAATGTATCCGTAATTATTTCACAGAGAATGAGGGAAGTGTTACATCCCTTTCCACTCTCTGGGAAGCCCACAAATCAGTGATTAGGGGGCAATGTATATCTTTGTCCTCTAAACTAAAGAGAGACGCTCGTCTTAAGAAACAGGAGCTGCTAGCCCGGATGCGAGAGCTTGAGCGTGCTCTAGCATCTTCACCCTCGGTCTCTATATTACGTAAATTAGTGGATGTGCGATCTCAGCTGAAGGATATGATGGTCCTTCATGTAGACAAACTACTGGTTTATACCAGACATAAATATTATGATAGGGCTAACAAGGCCCATAGCTTACTCGCCTCCCAACTTCGAGACGCCAAAGTTCAGGCCTCTCCCCAGGCGGTTAAAGACTCTACAGGGAGTCTCCAATATGCCCCTGATCGGATAGCGGCTATATTTGCTGACTACTACACCAAATTGTATTCCCTGCCCTCTGGGTTGCCGTCAGATCCTTCAGCTAGACAGCACAGTCTTACCCAGTTCCTAGAGTCCTGTCAGCTACCGACTCTTGTGGATACTGACAGAGAGGAACTTAACTCCCCTGTAACCCACGAGGAACTTTCGGAGGTTATAAAGGACCTACCGAATGGTAAAGCCCCTGGGCCTGATGGCCTGCCATACATGTACTACAAGAACCTAGTGACTGAACTGTCTCCTTATATGCTGCCCCTTTATAATTCCTTTTTGTCTGGTTCTCCTATCCCCGGTACAATGCTGGAATCTTTTCTGACTGTTGTCCCGAAACCAGGGAAGGACCCGGCAGATTGTAGTAGCTATAGACCCATATCTTTGCTTAATGCAGACTTGAAGATTTTTACTAAATTACTGGCAAATAGACTGGGGTCCCTCCTGCCGACTCTCATTCATAAAGACCAAGTGGGCTTCGTGTCCTCGAGGCAAGCTGGAGATAACACTAGACGCACCATCGATCTTGTAGAGGTCCTTCACAAAACTAGCTCATCAGGTCTCCTTTTGGGTCTCGATGCGGAAAAAGCCTTTGACAGGCTGAGTTGGCCTTTTCTTCGAGCCACGTTGACTGCCTTTGGTATCACGGGGTCGTTTTTTACGGCCGTTACGGCATTATACTCTGACCCTGAGACGATGGTGCGTCTCCCGCATGCGACCTCTCATAGATTACCCATTGGAAATGGGACTCGGCAGGGGTGCCCCCTCTCTCCCCTCCTTTTTGATTTATGCATAGAGCCCTTAGCAGCTCAGATTAGGTTGTGTGCGGATGTACAGGGCATCCTAGTGCAAGATAGGGAATTTAAACTATCCCTCTTTGCTGATGACATACTCTTGACCCTGCGCAACCCCCATGTTTCCCTTCCCAACCTCTTTAGAATTCTTGACAGTTATGGGAAATTGTCGGGATATAAGGTTAACCAGACAAAGACTGAAGCCCTCCCTATTAATTTGCCTACATCAGTTGTTGAGACTCTTAAACGAACGTACCCCTTCACGTGGCGGGATAAGTCGCTTAGGTACCTGGGGACAAACATCACACCTTCATTTTCTACGCTATTCAAGGCCAACTTCCTCCCTCTTTTTAAGGAAATTACAGGCCTTGTGACTAAATGGGCATCCTTACCCCTCTCTTTCTTTGGTAGGATTACAGCGGTGAAGATGTCCATTTTACCCAAAATACTATATCTCATGGAGACCCTCCCGATCCCTATTGCTAGATCTGCCCTTAGGAGCGTCCAGTCCACCCTGTTTAGATTTATATGGAATAAAGGCCGACATAGAATCCCCAACTCAGTCATGCTCTCTAAAACCACTAGGGGAGGTCTGGGAGTCCCTGACCTGTACCGATACTATTTGGCTACTCATTTGCGTAGAATCCCGTCCTGGACGACCCTTCAGGCCTTCTCGAGGTGGTTTGAAATAGAAAAACTCTGGATCGCTCCCACCCACCCTTGCATGTTGCTTTGGTCTCCCCTGACAGGGGGACCTGGTCCTGCTCTTTTAGGCCCTATGAAACACACTAGAGATGTGTGGGTTTCTACTAGACGGCTTTTCCCGTTGAGATCACCCAGGACGCCATTAGTCCCCATCTTAAATAATCCTAACATCCCCGAAAGTATGCAGGGGGAGATGATTAGACCCTGGCAATCGGCTAAGCTTTTCCATCTGGCGGATGTCATGGATATATTTCAAAGAAAGCTGTTACCCTTTGCTAAGCTGCGTGATAGATACCTTCTTCCAGCACAGGCCTACCCCTATTATGTCGTACTGGCTCGATGGCTGGGGGATCTCCACGGAACGGAGCCGGTCTCTAAGCCTACCCCGTTTGAGTGGTTATGTAAATGTACGAAGACTACTAGGGGTTTGATCTCAGACATATATGATCTTTTGACACCCTCGGCAGACGATCCCGCTTCTAAGCATGCATATATGACTAAGTGGGAAACCTATCTGAATAGGGAGCTGTCTCCTGAGCTCTGGAGTATTATTTGGTCTCGTGTGGCCAAATCATCCTCCTGTGTGTCCTATAAGGAGAATCAATACAAAATCTTAATGTACTGGTACCATACCCCAGACTTATTGCACCGCATCTTCCCTCAGGTGTCCATGATGTGCTGGCGTTGCTCTCGGGGCCGGGGGACCTTGCCCCATATATTTTGGGAATGTGCTCTCCTACAGAATTACTGGAGATCAGTAAAAGAGATTGTTCACTCGGTCTTATCTATAGATTTGCCGCTTGACCCCCTCCATTATATTCTTAATGTTCCTCCTAAGCACTTAAGCAAACCTGCTGCTAAGTTGCTGCTGCATATTCTTACGGCTGCCAAATGTTTAATAGCTAACTGTTGGAAATCAACGGTCCCCCCGTCCCGAGAGCGACTGCTGACTAAAATTGCAGATGTTCGCCGCATGGAGTACCTGTCGGCTCTCAATGAGTCTAGGATGGAGAAGTTTGAGAAGGTATGGGATTCTTGGGACAGTGTCTTTCCTATACCTGTTTGATATGGTGAGGGATAAGCCCTTCCCCCCCCCCTCCCCCCCCCCCTCCCTCCTTCTGTGTCCCCCCCCTGTGATTTGTTTGGTCTACTTGTGTTGATTAATGTGGTTAGATTGGAGTTTTAGACCCGAATTCCAAACCATGGTTATTGTATCTTCTGATGTTCCAGTTATATGGCAGTTTCTTCTATCCATCAAGTTCGAGCCCCTCATTTTGCGAATCTATGGTTTGTACTGCACTGTTGGCGATTGATGATTTATGACTCATGTTTGAGCTGACTCACTGTGATCTATCCAGTCATGTCTGTTATGTGTTTGTAATTGATAAAACTTTCTGAAAATAAACAGTTATAAAAAAAAAAAAAGAATGCAAAAGGGGGGGCAGTGTCACTTTAAGTATTTTCTCAGGAAGTTCTTCAGCTGCGTGTTGGATAAGTTACTCTTAAAGCCAAAGTACCCTGCTGATACTGCTCGATCGCTCAAGAACCTCCTGGGTTCTGTAAACATCCTCTGAACTGCTAGCACACCTAACAAGCGCTTTTTTTTATGGAGTTATGACTAAGCTTAGTGGTCATTCGGGAAGGGGGGTGGCTTATCACCACTCTGTAGGGTTAATCCAACAGAACCATGCAGAATCGATTCAAAACTTTTATTTGGCCATAAATAAGTTTAGAATATGATTCAGGAGCAAAAAGAAAGAAACAAAGAAAGGTAGCTCCTTTGACAGGTTTCAGAACAGAATGGCAAAAGAAAAAAATTCAATGGTGCCCATACCTTTTCAAGTGAATTTTTTATTTATTTTATTTCTATAATTCATTATTTATATACTATATATATATATATAAACAATAGATAGGAAGGCGGCACTCCGAAAATAGTGAAAAAACTGTGGTTTTATTCACCCACCGGAGCTATCTGCCACACAGTGCCGTCTACACCTAGTTCATTTTATATATATATATATATATATATATATATATATATATATCCTAATTAGAGATGAGCGAACCTGCCGGATTTCTCGTTCTATGCCATGGGCTGTATCACAGTTTTCTAGGCGTTCCTTATGCTGCATCCACCCGCTGCACGGAGTCGGCAGACAGCGGGAGTCAGATGTTGAGATTTCTGGTTCGTACCAGAAATCCGGCAGGTTCGCTCATCTCTAATCCTAATTTACTAATTTACTAATTATTATAATCATGTATGCATCTTTTCCTATATATGGGAGGAAAAGGGAGAATTTGTGATGTATGATACCTTAAAATCATGAATCAGAATGATCAGATTTTGTCTGGAAATGTCTATTTTCATTTCATTAGTAGTCACATTCTCTGTGATTGACATATTTATCTATGCCCATTTCCCTTTTTTATATTGGTATATCAATCATCATAACCGAACTGGGCTCTGATACCTTCCCAGAGCAAAAGTTTAATTGTATAATGGACAAAAACGAGAATGTATAAGAGGAATTCTAAATTACCACTATGCTTTTAAAATCATATTCACATTGGCAGGACACTATAAATTATGAAGCTGACAGAAAATTGCTAACACTAAATGGGAAACTGTACAATTTTATGGGAAAAGTAAAATATAAAGTACCCATCATTTGCATTATTCTTTAGTGAATATCTATCTGAATATCTGCGGAAACAATGACAATGTAGACAAGATTTGTGATGAGTCATTTTTTAGGTAAAAACACAAAATAAACATCCCATGAATAAGTCATGTTTTTTATACACCTTTTTTTTCTAAACCTGCATATTGTCTTTGAATAAATTTGGTTAAATGTAATAAAATATTACAATAAAACTCAATTCCAATTCAACGCAACTACACACATCTCCATCACTAGAAATAACAGAACCTGTACAGAAGCCCTCCGAGTCCCGTTAGCTCTGTATCATTTATAGGGGTATTAAAAGAAAATGTCCAGCACTCCAAGGAGATACTCCTTGGAGTGCTGGACCTTTTCTCTTAATTCTATGCTGCCTGGGTTCCGGGCTTTACTGTGCAATAATGGAGATTAGGACCGGTTTGCTGACTGCTTACTACATTTAAAGAGATATTCCAGGAAAAAAATGGAGATGCGAATGGAGATGCAATCTCCATATGGGGCCCCTGCTTCTGCGTAATGTATAGAGCCGTAGATATAAAACGTGACCTCCGACTCTATTCATTCCTATGGAGCAACGGAAAGAGCCAAGTACACCGGAAGACCACTGTATTTGTCTCTCTTCAGCACCTCCATAGGAATGTATAGAGCCGCAGGTGATGTGCCCTACCCACGGCTCTATTTATTACACAATAGCCAGGGCCCAATACGGAGATCGCCAGGGGTAGGACCCCCCACAATCTCCTACTTTTCTTTTGGATAGGGGAAAAGTTATTTTTTCCTGGAATACCTCTTTAACTCATAACTTTAGATGGACGTTACTGTACCTCTATTTTTGTAGTGAGCTAGAACAAATGAACATACAGTAATGTCCATAGATGAAACAGGCACAGAAGCTGTACCCGTGCCATTGGCGGTAGGTTCCCAGCTGACAGGGACATTCAGGCACTGTTTCAACTTCTGGGACCCGAGCCACTATTGGATCCTAGCAGTTAACGCAATAGATGCTGCAGTCAGTGCAATTGCAACATCTATAGGGATAACAGACAGAGAAATAGTTTTTTCACCATCAGGACTCGCAGAGTCCCAATGATAGCTATGAAAACCGGAGGCCTCAGTTGTTGTTTTTTTTTTTTTGTGAGGTCCCAAGTTATTTAGGGGGTTAAAGAAGGCAACTGTTTAATCAAACAGCCTTATAAATTGTAATAAATCTGGGACATTTGAAGACTGTCCACCTGAGTTTTCACTAAGAATTAGAGAGCATTAGTAAATTTGGGCCTATATATTTTTCCATTCTTCGGTGTATGCTTCCTGTGCCATGAGCTTGCCTGCTATGGCCATCAAAATCCCTCAACACGTGCCCACCACTATACAAAGCATGAGTAAGGCTGGAACAGGGCTTCACACTCAAATCCGAGCTCTATATTTCAATGAAGCAGTGACAGAGGGGTGAGGCGTGGAAAGGTCCATTGGGGGGCACATCAGGGTCTTGGGAATGCCTAAAAAAAAAAAAGATATGGATAGATCCATATTTCTTCCAGTGCGTTAGTGTTGTCTTTTATGCATCATATATATATATCTTCATTATAGGAATACGTTAGAGAAGTAACTTTTTAGAGCTCTACTATCTCTGGTTGTGATGGATGCTTTCGGAGACGTGTTACTTTACGTTGTTTTTGGACGCTGTGGTCAGTTTGATTAGGAAGCATTGCAGTTTTATTGCAGACAATCAAGAAAACAGAGTGAAAGTGCATATTGATTTCTAGAACTAATGAAATAAAGGTGCATAGACCAGAGTACACGTCCAATTAGGGCTGAGTCATAGCTAAATGTTACACCAAAACTTTGTGAAGGTTTCTCTTACGACTTGAATTTGAAACATTGAAAAAGTTTTGTAACAACGAGTGTCATTAAAGTAAATTTCCATAGTTTGTAAAATAAACTAGAATAATTTTATATACTAGAGAGATAGGTACTTTGCACAATGTACAGTGCATTTAACATAACGAATAGAAAATGTTCCCTTGATGATAACCACTTGATCTGCAACATCGGTATTTGCTAAAAACAGAACAGAAAACACATGCTGTTTGAATGTTTTGAATACTGTTAAAGTTTTTTTTTACCACAAAGCCAAATTGGTAAAATCAGATGTGTTTCACGTACACAGATGAAAAGAAGTGCTATTTTTAAGCAAAAAATTATACATCATATTACTGTTCTTCCCTCAACCCTCCCCCCCCCTCTTCCCCATAGAAATGATCACTTTCTGGTTTCCTCTGAACTATAGCACTGCTGTACATGAAAAGAAGGGGCATTGTGGGAAAGCATGTGCAATGCAATGCCAATACTTCCTGGAGATATATATACACCCGCACACAGATTTTTCACTTTTTTTTAAAGGAAAACTATCAGCAGGTTAGACGAATTTTACCTACTCACAGATCCCTATTGCGCACGGGCGCTGAGGATTAAGGTATGTCTCTTACTTTCATTCTTGTATTGTTAAAGTTGCCTCTACCTCCAGCTGCCTCTCCGATCCCCACAGGTCTTTGCCCCGGGGGCATCTTGTGTTGCAGCGTCATCTAATGTATTTTGGCTAAGCTCCTTCCTTTTCTGCTTTGTCTGTTTAGCCATCTTCACTGCCTCTGAATCCCAGCCAACTGATTGGCTGAAGGGTGATAATTAGGAAGAGGGGTGGTTACATGGGTGGGTATGAGAAAAGCTGATGACATGGCTGGCCGGAAACTAGAGGAGTATGAGCAGTCCAAGAATCAGGAACTGAAGAAAATGCAAATGCTGGTAGTGGGGGTCTTTGGGGTCCACAAACAATGCAATCCTAGTACTTAAAAAAAATTACTTAACATATAGCAGCAGGGTACTCTTTTAACATTAATGTATGTACTGAATAGTAAATAGTGGAAATCCAACCCATAACACTGAACATGGATTGGAGAAAAAGCTTCAGACTCTTTGACTGTATGTGATGACAATGAATCCTTAAATATTAGGTGGCTGGAAATCTGGTAATAGTTGTGCACATTAACAAGGTAGAGCCAATCAGACCAAGAAGCAAGAGAACAAAGTTTAACCACTAAAAAAGTTGAGAATATTTTGGCAGATTGTAGAACACTTGAATTGGCTTTGTTGGTGATGTCTTTACAAGTCCCTCTCCACGCTGTAAATTGTAGCAGGACCGCGCTGCTCTGACTTATATAGTTAGGCCTATAAATTTTAACAGCTTTACGGAAGAGAACTCAATGACCTTTTTTAACAGATTTTTTTTTTCTATTTATTTGTTTTTGTTTTTTAATTTAGCAAAAACGTTTTCATAGTATCAAAGGGATATAAAACTTCCATTGGGATTATGGCCACAACGCCTCATTAAATCAGATTTTAAATCTGAAGATATTTTTTTTTCTCTGCATGTGAATGGGGTTTTATGCAAACTCATTTACTAAATCAGATTTTTATAGCAATGAAATTCAATACCAAATCTTCAAACTATTAATTTTATATAGAACTAGCATATTCCACAGCATTGTACCCATAGGGGGAGGCATTGCACACAAGCTAAACAAATTCACAAAGGGAATGCAGACAGTGAGAGTATTCCACTAAGATAAAGACTGTTTTGTGCAAGAAAAACCACTAGGCTGGAGAAAGAGCGCTTGCATAAAATGACCATTGGCTCAGGGTAACGCTCCTGCTGTATGGATTCCCACTGTGTATTGGTTTTGCTTGTATGCAATAAAAATGACGACTTGTACTTATCTGGTGAGGGCCGTCATTTCTTCATGTCTACTCTCTCCTATGCATTCCTTGTCTGGCGGAGCTGAGCACCACCTAGATCGACCGATCTGAACATAGCACAAAGCAAAGAATCCAGAGAATTGATTGGAAAACAACCTAGATGCATTTATTAGTGCCGGATCAAACTTTGACTCTCTACTTATTGATAACAATAATTATGATGATAATAATACTACTACTACTACTACTACTAATAATAATAATAACCTGAATAATGCCAAGATAACCTCTGTAACTATCTAGCTAGAACTGCCGTCCAAAGCAATACATTAAGTTGTATGGAATCTTGTAGAGTGCAGCTGCCAGAAACAATGCAGCCCTGTGCTCACTCCAGCCAAATTTCCATACAAATTGGATGATATGCCCAAACTGGTGGCCCCCATCAGTGGTGAGCCTTATTGGGTGGGCATTTTTGCTCTCTGATTGGGTAGTCTACGCTGGATCTCATATTAACAGCAAGCCCATAAAGGATAAGTCTGGTGATTTGAAAAATTTTTCATCCGGCAGGGACAGAGGTCAACATAACAATCACAAATCACCTCTCCCCATGCTGTAGCAGTACTGGATTGCCATTCTGTGACCCCCATTGGACTCCGGGATGTCCTGTCACAGTTGAGAGACTGCCAACTCAGCCAGTCAGTACCTGGGGCGGGACACTGCTGCAGTCACTGATTGGCTGAGCAAGCAATCCATCAGCCAGGATAGACATTTTTCCCCAGGTTGTGACATAATCAGACCTTGGAGGAAAATGCCTTCCGGTAGGGATCCCGCAGCCTGTGAACCTGCGCTTTACGGGAAGGGGAGAGGTAAGTAATAATTATTTATTATGTTCTCCTCTGCCCCTGCCAGCTGCAAAATTTCTCCTTTAAGCCCCCAGAGCTAGCTGGGGAGACATTGCCACATGAAAGACAGGATTCATGTGGAAGTGACAATAGAGAAGTCCATGACTTACTGACAAAGTTTTGTCAGTATTTTTAACAAAAACGAGAATACAATAGGTCCAAAATATAGAAAAAGGCTCTAATTTCTCCATTTTTGTTTTTCTTTGTCTTGGTTCTACTCCTGGTTTTGGCACAAATATTGACCAAACCACTTTTTGAAAACAAAGCCAAACAAAGCTAAAGAATTGAATTCATACAGTGCAATAACTCCAAAGAACAAAATCAGATTTAGCTTCCTATGCTTTTAGGGCTTAGTTCCTCTTCCAGGTTCAATATAGTAGTGGTCAGTTTGTCAATACTAATCTAGTATCGTGTAACCTGTTCACGCAGCTAGGTGTTTCATAGCCTTAATTCTGCAGAGAAATTTCTCAGGGCAGAAGATGAAAACATTTAGTAAGACCTGTAACCATGTGTCGGATGATTAGCTTAACCCGCCGTAATGGATGTCACCCGTGGACTTTACCACCCGTCGTTAGATTTTATTTAGCAGTAATTGTCGACTATTTCCACCTTTCATTAAATTATTTGTTTGTTGTTCATTGAAATCTTCACATGACGGCTTCAGAACCTTCCATGGGATTTCTTCTTCTTTTTTTTCTAGCGTTGTAATTACGGTCCCATGAAAATAGCAATTAGATTTGCTGTAAGCTGGTCACTAAAGATTAACATTCTGATGAAAAACAAATCTAATTTATCTTTGCTTTAAAAATAATCTTCAGGCGACTGACATTCTCTCTGGTATGTAAAGATTAGCTATAGTGAGACGCGCTCTCCATGGTTGCCAAGCAGAAACTAATTATTTTTTATGAATGAACCAGAAAGCAACTGTACTGATAAGCATGGCTCATAATGATCTCTTATTGTAAGGGAGACTACAAGGAGTGATAACTTGTAATTTGATGGACACTAATGAGTTCCAGTCTGCTGAATGTGAAAATGTGTGATGTTCTTCATTCCTACATTTTTACAAAGGACAAAATAAACTTTATGTCAATCCACTCTGTTACAGTTAACCATATTTAATGTGGAGTAGTTACTGAACCTTGCCTAAAAATGAAGCGAACCGACATCACTGGCAGTCTGTTAGGTAGAAGGAAACAGTGAGCACACATACTGTATACTGTTAAACGTAACATTTTTTGGAAAGGGAAGAAAAAAAAGCTGTTGCCGTTTTTAGACCAAAGTGGATCCAGCAAGAATGAGAAGTATAAGTGCATTCTTGTCTTTCTGTATATTTTTCGTTCCCTTTGAACCTCAGGGGCAGGATTATCTTGGTGTGTTTTATTTACAAACTTTCAAAACACTGACTTTCTACAGAAATATTGATACTTTTTGACACTATAGGGCAGCGTTTCCCAACCGGGGTGCCACGGCACACTGGTGTGCCGGGAGAATCCGCCAGGGATGCCGTGGGATCCCGGTGGGAAATGTGCACTGTCTCTTTAAGCATCCCGAGAAGCTGCGGCACTATGAGCGGGCGGAACATTAAAGTAAGCAGAATATAGGAGCAGGAAGTGTCAGCGTCCTGCTCCTACATTAACTCCCATAGGCTGCCGGCACTTCATGCCAGTAGCCTATGGGAGGCCGGGGAGTGTCCTCTCCGGCAGGCGTGATGATGTGACGTGGGAGATGTGATGTGATGATGGGAGATGGAGCCCGAAGAGGAGGAGAGCTGCTTCCTGCAGCCACAGCGCGGATTAGGTGAGTAGGATGTTTGGTTTTTTTAGGGGCAGAGCAGGGGGCATTATTAGTTCATCAGGGGCACCTAGGGTACATTATTAGTGTATGGGGGCACCTCTGGGGGAATTAATAGTATATGGGGGCACCTCTGGGGGCATTATTAGTTCATGGGGGCACCTCTGGGGGCATTATTAGTTCATTGGGGCACCTCTGGGGGCATTATTAGTTCATGGGGGCACCTCTGGGGCATTATTCGTTCATGGGGGCAGCTCTGGGGGCATTATTAGTTCATGGGGGCACCTCTGGGGGCATTATTAGCTCATGGGGGCACCTCTGGGGGCATTATTAGTATATGGAGGCCACCCCTGGGGCATTATTAGTATATGGGGGCACCTCTGGGGGCATTATTAGTTCATGGGGGCACCTCTGGGGGCATTATTGGTTCATGAAGGCACCTCTGGGGGCATTATTAGTTGATGGGGGCACCTCTGGGAGCATTATTAGTTGATGGGGGCACCTCTGGGGGCATTATTAGTTGATGGGGGCACCTCTGGGGGCATTATTAGTTGATGGGGGCACCTCTGGGGGCATTATTAGTTGATGGGGGCACCTCTGGGGGCATTATTAGTTCATGGGGGCACCTCTGGGGGCATTATGAGTTCATGGGGGCACCTCTGGGGGAATTATTAGCTCATGGGGGCACCTCTGGGGCATTATTAGTATATGGAGGCCACCCCTGGGGCATTATTAGTATATGGGGGCACCTCTGGGGGCATTATTAGTTCATGGGGGCACCTCTGGGGGCATTATTAGTTCATGGGGGCAGCTCTGGGGGCATTATTAGCTCATGGCACCTCTGGGGGCATTATTAGTTTATGGGGGCACAGCAGGGGATCCTACATACAGGGGGCATCCCACATTCCTACTCGCTTTACTGCACATAACACCAAACAGTGCAGTTACTTTGGGAGCCTACAGGAGGGAGAAATGAAAGGAAGTTGCTAGAAATGTGCAGAGCCTGAATTGTTTGTCTTGCAGGTTCTGAAGAGATGAAAAGTAGCTGGAAGAAATCATCATGGCGGATGGAGAGGAAAAGGGAAAGTGACGCCTCAGATCAAAGAAGACATCACCTGTGAGTCACTGTATGACGGTTTTCTTATTTTGTAGAACATGATTTAGTAGGGGTGCCCCGAGGAAATTTTTTTTCTCCAAGGTGTGCTCCGAGGTGGAAAAGGTTGGGAAGCACTGCTATAGGGCAAAAGCATCAATGTCTGCAACTGGCAGAAAACGGCAAAAAGTCTCAAATTTTTGCATGTGCACCCTTACACAAAAATTGTACTACTTTTTTCCGGTTTCCGCATTTGCCCTTTATGAGTTGATCTTTCCAAGTGGTGTCACACTAACTTATGTCTGCAAGTAGATCTAAATTTTAGCTGAAATCTTCGTCAGCCCGAGATGGTATATATTTCAGTGAGGGAGCGTGGGCAGTGAGGACGTCAGGATTTATGTAAAGGCATCCCTATTTAGAAACTTGGTGCTTGTGGGGCATCAAAAAAATGGTGATCTTCGTAAATCCACTCATGTGTTCATATTGTGGATTTTGTCATGGTTATATATTTTTGTAATGTTTCTTTGGTGAACTCACATTGAGAAATGTGAGTCCAGCAATCAAAACTAAAGGTGTCCATTAGAGATGAGCGAACCTCGCGCATGCTCCCTTAAAAGTTGATATTGGGTGAGTGAAGGGTCTGGATCCAACTGGATGTTATATTTCAACTGCTAAACCTTATTGTTCGCTGAGAGAAAAAAAAAAAAGAGGTGTCTGGCAGCGGCTTACTCCTCCTCTCTCCAGTCACAACACTCAACCAGCATTGATGTTTATGGGGAAGATAACCAACGGCTATTTAAAATGTATGGACACTAGAAATGAGCAAACCGGGTTCAGGTTTGAGTCCATCCGAACCCAAACTTTCGGCATTTGATTAGCGTTGGCTGCTGAAGTTGGATAAAGCCCTAAGGCTATTTGGAAAACATGGATATAGTCTTTGGCTGTATCCATGTTTTCCAGACAACCTTAGAGCTTTATCCAAGTTCAGCAGCCACCGCTAATCAAATGCCGAATGATCGGGTTCGGATGGACTCAAACCTGAACCCGGTTCGCTCATTTCTAGTGTCCATACATTTTAAATAGCCGTTGGTTATCTTCCCCATAAACATCAATGCTGGTTGAGTGTTGTGACTGGAGAGAGGAGGAGTAAGCCGCTGCCAGACACCTCTTTTTTTTTTTCTCTCAGTGAACAATAAGGTTTAGCAGTTGAAATATAACATCCAGTTGGATCCAGACCCTTCACTCACCCAATATCAACTTTTAAGGGAGAATCAGGAGGCCTCCAAAGACACAAGAGTGCTGGCCACACGTACTGAAGCTAGCAGGTTTGGCCAACTTTTGCGTAATATGTAAGAGCACCTTAAAGGCTTTACTTCCTGGATAAAATGGTGATGTCACGACCCGACTCCCAGAGCTGTGCGGGCTGTGGCTGCTGGAGAGGATGATGGCAGAGGGATGCTCAGTGTCCCTCCAGTGCTTTGTGTCTCTCAGTATCTCCCTGCCATCATCCTCTCCGGCAGCCACAGCCCGCACTGCTCTGCGAGTCAGGTTGTGACATCATCATGTTATCCAGGAAGTGACATCACCATGTTATCCAGGAAGTGAAGCCTTGATGGAGTAGCAAGTAAAGGAAAAAAAGCACTTTATAAGCTTTTCCCATAATAAGTTAATATTTGTGAATTGTATAACTTTTGGGGGGCAATACAATACTTTAGTAAAAATGTTTGCCGGACAACTAATCGGCGAGGTGCCAGATACCAACATCCCACCAATCAATGATTGATGACCTACTGTATGATGTTTTGCCCGAAAAAAAACCCTTAAACCCACTTATGTTAAAATGCAACAAAAATGCACACTGTAAACATAGCCTCATTATTCAGAAACCTTCAGGGAACTTTATCATCAAGGAATTGAACATGCATGTGCATAGCCTAGTCAAGAGTAATGGCTGTCAAATGAACAAGCAGTCAGCCGGTACATGGCCACCTTTACCCTTAATTATATAGAATGAACTTTGAGAGCATCATGTATGAAATGTAAAGAAGGATAGCAGTAAAGGATTGGAATTGGATGAACTACTGAAGTGTAAAATTTAACCTGTGTTAGAGGGGTCAGCCTATAGACATAATCTTTTAAGCCTTACATTTTATGTTTATATCAAGCAACTGAAAACTGAAGGATTAGTCCGGAGTGGATTGTCAAATTCCATCAGATTGCTTGAACTTACGTTACTCATCTCTAGTTCTGGGTGAAGCAATTAGAGGATTGTATAGCCATAATTAAATGAAGTATGGTGTAGAATTAGAAGCTAGAAGTATGTCAATAGCATGTCCCCGTGTTTTAGAATTACGGGAAAAACTCTGTTGGTTGTCTGCAGTGATGGTTTATACTTGGTCTGTTCACGCACAGTATTTCCCTCTGTTTTTGAGTAAAAAAATTACCAGGTCTCAGCTCAAAAACGTGCCAAAAATGTTTGTATTTTTCCCATTGAGTTCTATTGAAGTCAATGTGCAACCTTCCCTTCATTCAAATACATATTTGTTTTACATGCATAATTGTAATGGATGCAAAAGTAGACATTAAACTGCCAGATCCATTTTACATTACTTCACCCCATTCCTCCTCCCCTCCCCACACACGTCTAAACACCCTTGAGAATGGGGGCCTTGAGTGTTTTTTAAAAAGACTCTGTACCCACAATCTGTCCCCCCAAAACCGCTTGTACCTTCGGATAGTTGCTTTTAATCCAAGATCTATCCTGGGGTCCGTTCGGCAGGTGATGCAGTTACTGTCCTAAAAAACAACTTTTAAACTTGCAGCCCTGTGCCCAATGGCCATGGCTTGGAGTATCTGTGCCCTAACTTTGCACCACCCCTCCATCCCTCCTCCCCTCCCTCTTTAACATTTTTCCTATTCCTCTGCAGTGAAAACTACACAGGTGCCTTAACGATCTATCCCATGTGCCCTGCTGACACAGGTGATGAACAGGAGAAAATCTGCCAGTGGCATTCCTAATGATGAGAAGGGGGGGGGGGGGGGGCAGAGGGGTGGATTAATGATACAGTAAGTCCTTCAGTAGACATCATTTTAGCAGATTCTACAGTGAACCTCTCACTTGGACCTGTTCCCATCATTGTCTTTTGTTTGATGTACCATAAGCTCAACAAATTGTATGAGCAGCATAGACAATGCTAGCATAGACAATCAGTGATTAAATTTTACCTAGAGATGAGCAAACTGAATTTCATGAACTGAGATTCGCTATGACCTTTGCAAAAAGTTTTTTTTTTTTTATAGAACTAAACTTTTTGCAAGTTTGTAATGGATTTGGAAAAATGGTGGCCACACATTTTAATACACATAGAGAAGAAATTTAAAAAGGCTTATGCTTACCTTTTCATGCTCATTTTCACCTTTTCATACATGTCCCCCAACGTGTTTTCAGGGGATTCCTCTTCATCAGAACTGGGGCAGAACAGCCAGCCAATGAATGCGTGCCATCTGGAGGTAAGTGGCGATGCTCTGGGCACTGATTCCGTAGTGTAAACGGGGCCCTATGCATGCCCAATTACACTCTGATGTTCTGACATTTGCTGGTTTTGGTGCTCTGTAAATTCCAGTGAACAACCACATACGCTGTTTGCCTCCTGATCAGTAAGTCGGTTCCATGGCACTTTAGAGTTGAGCACCACCGAAACTACATACAGGAGCAGGAGTTCTGTCTTTTTGAATTCCGGAGGTTTGACTCATCATTAACCATCATGTGTTTGTTTGTTTTTTTTTAATTAATTTTATGTCTTTCTGGACAAGGTACAGTACAATCCCCTAGCTGATATGTTTTGTTCTATTATATTTTTTATTTCACCATCCTGTACCTTATTTTTGAGTACAAGCCAAGTGTCTAAGGCAGCAAACTTTACATGATTCACTTGCAGAGAAATAATAATCTTCTAAAAACTAGGTTAAACAGGAATCTGTCTATGTTCCCGTTAGCTGCATTTCCTTATTGTTAAAACTATAACAAATTAATTTTATTCAAAGTAAGGGATAGTATTTTAATCAAAGACACTAATGAAAATCCTGACCCTTAATGCTGTGTTTAATATAGCTAATAAATGAATCTACTAACCACAAATCCTTTTTGATTAAATTCTTTCTTCTGATCTGCTCATTAAGCAAGCTTAGAGATTTGCATTCTGAAAACCTTCTTAAGTTAACACCTAGACAAGAATACAAAATGCATTTTTATTATAACTCTGCTAGTAAAAAGATTATTGCTGTTGAAAGCATTAATAGACACCGCTATACCCCCTTTTATGTTTGCACCTGAATAGCTGAGCATGGCGAGATGCTATTGATATAGCCTAATGGAAATTGTAGAATTACGAGGTGGAGGAAACTTTCATTATTCAGAAAAATAGTGGCTTACATTGAATGTGTTGTATATTTGTCGTCTAATGTTGTAGAATATAGAAATATTGGTGAACCGGTTCATTATTGTGGAAGGACTAATGTTGTTTGGTATGAGCATATATGTAACATATGTAACATACATTTATTTCTATTGAGCTATTAGTCTATAGAAGCATCTAATTTTAGCAGAGGCAAAATTTTTACGGAAGGAAAGTCACATCTATAAAAAATACTGTACCTTACCAATCGCCTTCCCATTTTTTTCAGATCCACAGAAAATACGAATTACAGATGCACTATGGACAAACTTTTTGTGGTTTGTGGATGACGTTTGAGGACATAATATACAGTCCTGAAAAGCTAAACATGTGAATAAGGCCTCACATCTAAATAAACATGCATGAAGATGTATATGGTATATGTGTGGCCACCCAGTGGTTGGGATATGATTAGTACTGATCTACCAGGTTGCAGCTTGCTTAATGAACCTTTTATATGGCTAGATGATTTCACAGGCCATTTATGTGTATTATTGCTTCCTACGCAGATGTGTCCAGCATTACCTTTTCATTAGATTACAAATGAAATAGGACAGCGATAATACATAATATCATGAAATGCTATCAGAGCAGTCTAAGGAACTCATTTAGATAATAATCCCTGCGTCCTCTCTCATAGACTCCATTTACGCAGGCCGATATTGGGGCTATGTACAGTACATAGGCAAATGAGCACCTATCAGAAAGATCGGCACTCATTTGCACTACCTTTTCAAGGCATGATAAACTGTACACGTTTGGGCCACACAAATGATCACTTTATCATTTGTGCAGCTATTATAATAACATTATTTGTTATTACCCCCACATCTCCTGTTTACACAGGGAAATATGTAACAGATAGAGATAAATTTTACTGCTGCACAAAAGATCCAATCAGCCCACAAGCGGGAGTTTTACAGATTATCGGCTGATACTTATATGCTGGTACTTTTACAAAGGGTTGAATATCGGGTAAGCGTTCCTAGGACAGTCCACTTGGCCAATCAACAACAACGCTGGTGTCTCATTTCATTCAGTGATTAGTATTGAGCAGACCTGTCAAATTGGCCGGGTTCTGTAACATTTTCCGAACCCAAATGCTAAGCGTTTAATTCCCCGCGCCTTCAGAAGTTGGATGCAGCCCTAGGGCTGCCAGAAAAAAATGAGTACAGCCTATGTCCTATGGCTGTAACCATGTTTTCCAAGACTCCCTAGGGCTGCATCAAACTTTTGCAGCTGCAGGAAATCAAACGCATAGCATTTGGGATCGGAGAATTGTGCAGAACCCAAACAGTTTGACAGGTCTCTATAATAATCAGTGATTGATTCCATCTTGAAAGTAGAAAAAGGCTTAATGAATGGGGAGCTGGAAACCATCACAGGGGGAGCTCCATTTTATTTTTTATTTTTTTTACTTTTTAAAGCAGAGACACGCTAATTTATAAAAAAAAACAAAAAAAAAAAAACTTTATTCTGCAGACAATAATTCTTATGTCACCTGCATGCAAACAATGCAGCCTAGAGGAAGGTGTCCTGAATTTACATCCACGCACTCATTCAACGTTTCCTGCCTTCATTCCTTAATCTCTCATGAGTTATCCATATTAATTTTCCATATATTAACCAGACTAATTTACATCAATGAGATTTATTTTTTTTAATGTCACTTATTCTAGTTGAAGATTATCATTTCTGAGACAAGGTTTTAGACGGGTCCGGCATATTCTATGATCTTTCACTTTTTGTTTTATACCTTTAAATAAGTAAACCGTTAACAGTGATAGTTGTCTATAAAATATTTAGCGTGATAAAATTGTAGAGCGGTGCTAGGTCGCGTACTTTAAAATTCTTTATTTAGCATAGGCAGCTCTGTAAATGGTTTCATTGGATTGGCTCCAACAAAACATTTCAATGGATATCATGCTGGAGAAGTGATATTTTAGATAGACGCTTTCTAAATTTGAGCTTAGTAAGCACCTAGATCACAATATAAAAGTCACTTACATTGTAATACATTCTAACATGTCATAACCTAATGTTACGAGAGTCATTAAAAAATACAGAGTCCTTTTACTTTCGCAACCAGTGATATCCAGAATGCCAGCTTGCATTTCCACAGAATTTTTAGAAGAATGTGGGATGCTTCTTTTATACTTTGAGGAAATATTGTGCCGGAAATAAATTCTTTTTTTACAAAAATGTTTTTACAAATGTCAAAGTTTTTTTCATTTCTTTTTTTTTTTTTCAAACCAAAATTAAAAGATTTAAATGAAAAATATAAAGGCCTGCTAAATCCCTGCTAAAAAAAAAAGAATGAAAGAAAAAGCAGCATTAAAAAGAAAATACCTTTGACCAGTTTGTGGCATGTTATGAGAAAATCTACTCATGCAGCTAGCTTTTGGAACCTAGCAACCAATCAGATTTGGATTTCACCTTTTATTTTCCAAAGAGTCTATGAGTAATGAAAAGTGGAATCTGATTGGTTGCTAGGGGCAACTGAGCCAGTGTCACTATACACCATGTTTGATAACTCATAACCCTGTTACATGTACTCTCCACCTACTTTTGGACCACCCTGTATGTAAGATGTGACAGCTATGGGAGGAGATATTAGTGCTCTGGAGGTGCTGCGCTCACTCTGCACTACAGTGAGATGAACATCAGAACACTGGGCCCCTCTCCCTCTCCGGGCCCTTAGAGGCGCTGGGGCCCCAGCACTTTCCCAAGTAAGCCCTGTGCTGACGTCGGCCCTGACTGCTGGTAGAATACATCAATGGTGACTACAGCTAGGGTCAGTAATTACACAGCCGAGGCTCAGCACACATCAGTAGCTTTGGTCTTGTCATATGAAGAGAGCTCTACAGGACAACTCACGTAGACTGGCGTGCGAGAGTGAAGAGCAAATAAAAGGTAATAATAAGAAAGAAATCATATAGGTTGTGTTAAAAGTGGAAAAATAAATCACACAGCACAATACAGTTGCTGTAAAAGCAAAGATAAGCAGCATGTTTAGACGGGTACTCTAGCGGGGGGGGGGGTTATCTTTCATATCAACTGGTTTCAGAAAATTATATAGATTTGTATTTTAGTTCTATTTAAAAATCTCAAGCCTTCCAGTACTTATCAGCTGCTATCACCCTGCAGGAAGTGGTGTTTTATTTTTAATCTGACACAGTGCTCTCTGCTGCCACCTCTGTCTGTGACATGAACTGTTCAGAGCAGTACCAAACCCCCATAGAAAAGCTTTCCTGCTCTGCACAGTTCCTGACATGAACAGAGGTGGCAGCAGAGACTACTGTGTCAGACTGGAGAGAATATATCACCTTCTGCAGGACATACAGCAGCTAAGTACTGGACAATTTCAGAATTTTAAATAGAAGTAAATTGCAAATCTTTAAAATTTTCTGACATCAGTTGATGAAAGAACATTATTTGTTGGAGTACCCCTTTAACAAACCCTATGGAGAAAATGTTTTTTGCAACACAAAAAGTACAAAACAAAATTAAAAATTGGGCTTTGTGTCCTTTAATAACCTCTTTCTCACCATCTACACATTTCAGCTTAGAAGAATTCACCAAACTTCTGAATTATTGAGATATCAAGAATACATCTCGTCTGCCTTGGACAGTGTCACGAAAACTGCCTTGAAATAATAAACCCTATGAATTATCTTCTTTTCAGTCAAAGTTCCCTATGCCTTAGCATTTTGTTCATTTTTTTTTTTTTTTTGGAGATCTTTAAATCCTTTAACAGTATATTCTGATAAAATATTTTATGCAGTTGCAAGTTTTTTTTATTAAATTATGTTTCTATTTTTTTTTTATACTTTACAGTGTATTTTAAGACGTTTTTGTTTTGTTGTCACAGGAGACCTAATTTTCTCTCTCCTTTCAGAATTTTAGGTTACAATGCTCTTCGGATCTGTGCAGGTGCTAACCTTCTAACCATAGCTAAAAGTAATGAAAAATTTATGCAGCCTTAAAAGCATGTTGCACTTTTATAGTCAATGATTTTCCCTAGTCAATGAATAGGACGTGTTAGGATAGTAACATCAACATTTTAAAAGTTTATGAACCCCTAATGGCAAAGAAAATTAAATAAGACTTCCCACAACTTTGTTTAATGTTTCAGAAAGAAGATGCTTAAAGCGTCTAGCTGGCTGCCTTCTGTTGAAAGTGTCTGTGCTTTTATCCTACTCCGCCTTCCCACCACCACGCACGCACACACACACACACACACTCACAAAAACACGCTGTATATTCTACTGTGATGGTCATTTTAACCTTTTAATGATTGCTAAAACACCTTTTTACCACGGTTGCTAATGCTGCGTTTACACGTAACGATTATCGTGCGAATTTGCGCGATAACGATCAAATTCGATAATCGTACATGTAAACGCAGCAAACTATCAAACGACGAGCGAGAAATCGTTCATTTTGATCTTTGAACATGTTCTCAAATCGTCAGTGATCGTTCGCCAAAAATTCACAGATCGTTCCGTGTGAACAGTCGTTCGCCGATTTAACCAATGTGTGATATAGGCTTAAGTGATCACGAAACGATCGCAAAGCAAATTTTTCGTACGATATATCATACCGTCTAAACTCGGAGTTGCTCGGGAACGGAGTTGCTCGGTATGACAGCTGGGACCCCGTTGTATCTACCGGGAACAGAGAAACCAGATTAACTCTTTACATGCCATGGTCAATTTATGACCATGTGTCTGCTGGCGTATATTTACCTATCGGCATCTGGATCTCCAATGCCAGTGGGTCTTGTGAAGGCCCTCAGTACTGCTATGGATGTGCGAGTACCCAATCGGTGTCTACAGCACAGCTGAGTACAATGTAACCCTGACAGGTTGAATACAGGTCGTAAATACAGGTTAAATACAGTAGTGGTCCCTTGTGGGACAAGAAAAATGGGAATAATTTTTTTTACATAAAATAAAATGTATAGAAAAAAAAAATCCCCTTCACCCCCCATAAAATAAATAATCCCTTCCTTGCTTCTTCTACATTAAAAGGATATATATTAATCCTTTGGGGTATTGCTGCGTCTTTTAGGACCTGAACAAAAAAATTATCTTATTATTTATCCCACACAGTAAATGCCATAAAAAAAGATTGTGGATCAATTTGGACTTTGAGCCACACCAGTGAGTGGAGTCTAAGCGCCTTCACCCTTCATCCCATGCCAGGATACCGAAGCTGGACTTCAGAAGCTAGAGGACCTAAGGTTGCTCCATAAGTGTGGTCCCAGTGTGAGCAGCATTAGACCCCAACAGACCAAACAAAGTTGGTTCAAAACACAAGGGAACAGGTCTAGCAGTCGTACTCAGCAGGCCGAGTCATCAGCAAGAGAGTCAGTGCAGTACCAGGAAGGAGATGGGAATTGTAATCAGAAAGTCAAAGGATTGGGGCAAGCATCTTCAAGGTAATGTAGGCAATGTAAGTCAGTGACAGGAGAGGGAAACAGTATAGACTGGGGTCAAACGGAAAGTGTAAACTGAGAAACAGGCAGGGGTCAGGATATATGGAAAATCAGCAAAATCCCAGAAAATCACAGGAGCTAGGGATGCAAGAATGCAACAATGCTCTGACAAGGGGGAATGGGAGAAGTGATTTTAAATAAGTACAAGTAGGATTTGATTTGTCAGAAGCCAGAGGAAGGTGGAGACAGATTGTCCCCTTAAATCCACAGCCAACAGCTATAAAAAGAGGTGGACAGAGGTGACATTGCTGCAGCGGCCAGGCGAAGGAAGCAGATGTTGGAGGACCAAATGTAGGATCGGAACCCGCATAAAGAACAGAGGAGGAGCCGACCGGTTGGCGGAGCAGGAGTGGGACCCAGATGGCACCACTGGCGGTGAGTATTGGGACACTGCCGGTGTGCCATCCGCCAGCATTACACCAGTAAATTTAACATAGCCACTAGCTGACTACATTTGAGCCATTAAAGTCAATAGGGCCCATGTTAGTACATAAACATATATACATCTGCATCCCACTTTGACACAAAAGGCCAAATCATACTGTAAATGATCCTTTACTTGTTTTTCTTATTATAGGCTACGTTCACACAATGTCAAAAATAGAGAAAAGGCGGCCGATTTTGATATTTAAAAAAACGTCTGCGATTTAACTGACTGCAATGCCAATGCACTGAAGTCATTGGAAAGACGGACGTCCAATGCACACAATGCATTGAATAATGGACATTTTTACCACAGATGTCAAAATAATGAACATAATCATAATTTTTGGACGTTTTTTTGCAAACAGCGGACTTATTTTTTAGTTGTTCACACAGAGTTTTTCTTTCTCCGTTTTTTTTTTCTATTGAATTCAATGGACTTTTCAATTAAGACACAGCAAAAGGGCAATTTGTAAATCCAAACTAAAATAATGTAGCAACAGCCGTCATTGCACTAAGGGGAGGCCAGGCTGCTAAATGACGTCCGTTATTTTAGACTCAAAATGACGGAAGTCATTTTAAATGGAGCTAAAAAAAAACGTTGTGTGAACATAGCTTTACGCTGGCAGGTTTCTCCTCCATTTCTAATGATGTAATCAGAGGAAAGCAAAACTACTGGATATAACCAATAAAACAATGTAAATCTTAAATGTTTATATAGCTTAGACTCTTAGCTGAAATGTCATGTTTATGGATAAACTGGTGCTAAGATACAGTAAAGAAAATAAACATATTGTTACCCTTCCATGATGAATAAGTGAAAACATCTTCAATTATGTATGTCTTTTCTCTCCCCTTCTCTCTGCTTGTCTCTTCCATGAGTGTAATTACAGAAGCACGCAAAGAGAATGCAGTAATAAAACGCTTAAGAATGGCATGTGGATAAGCAATCTCCATGGATATTTATGTAACCACAGGTTAACCTCTCTCTGATAGGCCTGACATTTCCCCGCTTTAAGATAAAGTGTTTAATGATAATTAATTAGCTCAGACTATAATTTTAACATTCTGATTTTCAAAAGACAAGTGGTGGAAAAAACATAATTTGAGTGGGAATGAGTCGAATACAAAGTCATCAGCGTGGTTATACCTAATTTGACATGCAGTCTAGTAAAAAATTGATTCTTTAAAGAAAGTCACAGTACAAGCTTTTATATGCCAAAAACAAAGCCTAATGTTGATATAATCAAAGCATATCGATTACACTTTTTGTGAGTGGTTTTCTTGTTTTGTTTTTTTTCTTTCATATATCAGCAGTACACATGGATAAATAAAATGTAGTAAAATACATTATTAGTGTAAGGCTACGTTCACAAACAGTAAACTTGTCTACTTTCCCGGTTTAGGTGCGCTGCCCACCTGATAGGACTATGAGCGGTAGAGAGGTGCATAGTGATATTACAATCTAGGTGAAAATATTGGTCCAAGAACAAGAAAAGGACGCCCTCTTTTTTTTTCCATTGCCAGATTCACTAAGAGGCGCACACCTTTTTATTTTAGATCTTTTTATGCTGTTAATGATTTATAAGGGATGTGTCTTTTTTATGAAACTGTGAATAGAATAAAGTTAAAATAAAATTTAAAAAACGCGGTTGTAATATGGGGAAAATGCAGCTGTTTTCCTTATCTAATAATTTGCTTCATTAAAACTTTATGGAAAAAGATACCTCTCTGCACACACTGTAAAAATGTTTGAAACTATAATTTAAAGTGACTCTTTATCTACCAACCCACCCCAACAAACTGCTGGTACCATTCGTTTGATGAGAGTAAATCTTTACCAATTGTATCTTTTAAAATACCCCCAGTGCCTTGGTTAGAGCAGAAAATGACCTTTAGAGTGTCACTGTCGTTCTAACTTTAAAAATCTAAATCAACAGTAGATGTAATTTACATTCATTATTATTATTGTTATTATTATTATTTTTTTATTAATTTTTTTAGTTTTCATGGAAAACACGACACTTCCTATTTTCTGACTCTTTTTTTTTTTTCTCAAAAAAACGGAAACAGTCAGAAAACAGGAAGTGCTTAGTATCCCAGGCCATCTGAGCGCTCACAGAGAGAATGCAGTCATGTAGCAGGTGGTGTGGCCTAGAGCATCTGTGTCCCATGTCTGTGACACCTCTCCTTTCTTCCTCCCCTCCTTCCTCAGCATTTGGAATTCCCCCAGGGAGGATTTCTCCTATTCATCAGTTTTTTAAATGGTGCACATGTGCTATATCGACACAGGTGCAGTTTAGACAAGTGTTGAATAAAAATCCTGCCTGGGAGCAGTCCTAAGCTTGAAAAGGAATGGGTGTAAAAGTCTGCCAGTTTAGCTTCAGCTAGTCAGATAAGGTAGTTATTAGAGATGAGCGAACCTGGAGCATGCTCGAGTCGACCCGAACCCGAACATTCGGCATTTAATTAGCGGTGTCTGCTGAACTTGGATAAAGCCCTAAGGCTATGTGGAAAACATGGATATAGTCATTGGCTGTATCCATGTTTTCCAGACAACCTTAGAGCTTTATCCAAGTTCAGCAGCCACCGCTAATCAAATGCCGAATGATCGGGTTCGGATGGACTCGAACCCGAACCCGGTTCGCTCATCTCCAGTAGTTAACTATAAAGTTTTTCAATGTCCTATGTAACAGCATAGACATAGAGACAAGCACCTCCATACACCTGACACTGACTCTTAGCTCAACATGATCATAAAACTTTTTTGTCTGCAAAAGTCAAGCCAAAGGTGAAGATTTATCCCTCCAAGCCAAGAGATATATGCCCTCTTCAAGGCCTCCGAACCTGTAGTCCAGTCAAATAACCCAAAAGTGTCCAAGTTTTAAGGAACAAGATTTTTTTTTAAGGAACAAGCTTCGGGTCCTGTCAGTAGAAAAAGCTGCAAGTAAGATAAACTTCCCCTGAAAGCGCCCCGAAGGTTCTACAAGTATATTACTATCACCAGTCTAGGCTGCAAGGATAGAGTCAAGTCTCTACAACTTACTTTTAATCCAGGGTTGGATAACTGTTGATCAATGGCCCCCTGTCATCTACGATTCCCTTAGTAGGCCTCTGGTCAGAGATGGCGCTGATTGGCTTATATGTCAGTGATCATGTGCATGCGTGAGTGTCATGTGACCGATCTGAATTTATTTCTGTAAATACAAAAATGTCCTTTTAACCACAACCAGTCTAGTTTATTGGACTGACTTCCCTTTCAAAGGGTATTCTGCTCAGATATAATATATGTTAAACCATCCCCCCTTCTGAAGACTAACAATTCATTCCTTACTTGTTGTTATCGTTTCAGTCTCCTTCCCCCAGTTCTAAGCTGCTGCTTTGTGCTTAAAGGGGTTATCCAGCGCTACAAAAACATGGCCACTTTCCCCCTACTGTTGTCTCCAGTTTGGGTGGGGTTTTGAGACTCAGTTCTATTGAAGTAAATGGAGCTTAATTGCAAACTGCACCTGAACTGGAGACAACAGTAGGGGGAAAAGTGGCCATGTTTTTGTAGCGCTGGATAACCCCTTTAAAGGGGTACCCCCAAAAAAATCTTTATAATATATATATATATATATATATATATATATATATATATGTTATATAGATTTCTAATTTACTTTTTTCCAGTCTGGAGAGCAGGAGAGGTTTTCTATTGGGATTTGCTACTGCTCTGGACAATTCCTTAAAAACTTGAGACTTTTAAATTACAAATCTATATAACTTTCAAAAACCAGCTGATTTGAAAGAAAAATATTTTTGCAGGAGTACCCCTTTAAGACACAGAAAACTGTGTGTGAACTGTTGACTTAGTCTTCACTCTGATCTACCCCTTCCCTGTTGAGACGGCTCGTGTAAATAGCATTCCTTGCCAGCTGTCTCTGCACTCTGTGATGCCGGGAGGTATAATTACAGTGAGGTCAACAGCAACTTGACATCATATTAACCCTTCCTGCAGCACAGAGTGCAGAGACAGCCATCAAGGAACATTGTTTAAAGCAGCCATCTGAGAAGCAAGGAAGAAGGTGGGAGATCAGAGCAGACACGGATTGGACGGCCAACATACAATTTTCTGTGTCCAAGCTGAACTTTAGGAAAGTTTGTTCATCTCTGATATTTTATGGAAAAAGGTATGAAACTGAAAGGTATGAAATAAATGCAAAGTGAAAGCTTTAAAGTATAACTCTAAATGAAATTGAAGGGTATCAAGTATGTAATTCTCAGCTTAGATATTCCCAGCTGTTTTAGTCTGGCTTAGTAGTTAGCATTGCCCAGCTGAAAGTCTCAGATCATCTTTTATAATAAATTCCATTGTGCAATCTATTCTAGTTATAATTCCACATATAACATCACTGAGCATGGGTGAGGATACTTACCTAAGATTTGGAATGACAGCCTAGACAGCTTTTTTGGGGATCTGTAATTTGGTATTTTATTTAAAAAGATAATTTTTTTCCCCACCAATGCTCTGTTGTCTCCAGCTCATGTATAATTTCCTGGAATATTCATGTTTTGCCACAATGGGCATCTGGATTTGTACTCCACTGATGACTTTCTACTTTTAGCTTTGTTCAGAAGACTTTTCTTAAATTGGTGATAGTTTTTAGTGTGAATATAGTAGTTGGGCATTACAATTAGAGATGAGAAAAGCGAATCTGGCGAAATAAGATTTGCTGCAAGTCATTTTACTTTGTTATGCAAAGCAAAGCGAAAATGGCAGCCGCACATGCTGTCTGGGGCGTCACTGTGCAGGAGAGAGAGATTAACCATAATCATTAGCGCCCGTCCAATCCGCTGCAGGCCCCTCTGTGATGTCAGCTCCTCCCCTCTATATAAGGAGGTTCGGTAACCAGGTGACCAGTCGGCTGTGTGTGGAGGAGAAAGCAGGATGGCAGCAGGCAAATAAAGAGCAGAGCAGGGAGAGACTAACAGAGTGATATAGGGACAGAGAGGAGAGAAATGGCAGAAATTGGATGAGTGACTGGCTGATTGCCATTTTTTTAAATTGTGATTTTCCGATTTTTTACACTTTTACAACAACATGCTTTAAAAAATGTGCCCTTCTGTAATAGTCCCAGTATTGTAGCTACTTAGGTTTTGGCTGTTTTAATGAAATTAGTTAAGATTTGATTCGCGAATCATAACGAGTTTGACCCAAAATTTGCAAAGCTCACAAGATAAATTTCCGGCTGCTTCGCTCATCTCTAATCACAATCTTTAACCCCTTCATTGCAATTTTTTTCACATTTTTTTCCTTTTCGTGTTTATTATGGGATATATTTATTTATGTTTAAAGGGAAACTCCAGATAAGGAAAACTTGCTTTCTATTAAAAGTACAAAAAAAGTTATATAGATGTGAGAGAATACAGCATACTGTGTGGTGTTACAGGTAGAGAATACAGCGTGCTGTGTAGGGTTACAGGTAGAGAATACAGTGTGCTGTGTGGTGTTACAGGTAGAGAATATAGCGCTGTGTGGTGTTACAGGTAGAGAATACAGTGTGTTGTGTGGTGTTACAGGTAGAGAATACAGCGTGCTGTGTGGTGTTACAGGTAGAGAATACAGCATGCTGTGTGGTATTACAGGTAGAGAATACAGCGTGCTGTGTGGTGTTACAGGTAGAGAATACAGTGTGTTGTGTGGTGTTACAGGTAGAGAATACAGCGTGCTGTGTGGTGTTACAGGTAGAGAATACAGCATGCTGTGTGGTGTTACAGGTAGAGAATACAGCATGCTGTGTGGTGTTACAGGTAGAGAATACAGCATGCTGTGTGGTATTACAGGTAGAGAATATAGTGTGCTGTGTGGTGTTACAGATAGAGAATACAGTGCTGTGTGGTGTTACAGGTAGAGAATACAGTGTGCTGTGTGGTGTTACAGGTAGAGAATACAGCATGTTGTGTGGTGTTACAGGTAGAGAATACAGTGTGCTGTGTGGTGTTACAGGTAGAGAATACAGTGTGCTGTGTGGTGTTACAGGTAGAGAATACAGCATGCTGTGTGGGGTTACAGGTAGAGAATACAGTGTGCTGTGTGGTGTTACAGGTAGAGAATATAGCGCTGTGTGGTGTTACAGGTAGAGAATACAGCATGCTGTGCAGGGCCGTCTTATCTATTGGGCAGGGTAGGCGGCTGCCCGGGGGCCCTTGCGTCCTAGGGGGCCCCTGCCCTCTGTGACCTGTATTTTTAGCTTTATAAGACGCACTTATAAAACTAAGTGCATCCTATAAAGCAAAGACGGCTCCCAAGCAGTGCTGAGCACCGCAAGAAAGCCGTCCCGCCCGCCCCCTCTAATGCCGCTCACTATGCATATGCATAGTGAGCGGCCCTGAGCCACCCCCTCCGCCCGCCCCTTCTATCACTTCTCAGCTGACAGACGATCAGAAGCCCAGGAAAGTGCAATGAGCAGCACTTTCCTGGGCTTCTGATCGACTCAGCTAAGCGGCGATAGAAGGGGCGGGCGGTCCAGGAACTCACCTGTCCGGCGGCCCCAGCAGTTCCTCTCCCGGCAGCGCGCATTCCCGACATCCTCCGGCACAGGCAGCGGGGTACAGAGACGCTGCCTGTGTCCTGGATGTGTCATGCAGCAGGTCACTTCCAGCACAGGCAGTCTCTCTGTACCCCGCTGCCTGTGCCGGAGGATGACGGGAGTGACGCGCTGCCAGGATAGGAGCTGCTGGGGCCACCGGACGGGTGAGTAACTGGTTTGTTGTTTTGGGGGGCACTGGCTACTATGGGGGCACTGGCTACTGTGGGGGGCACTGGCTACTATGAGGGGCACTGACTACTATGGGGGGCACTGGCTACTATGGGGGCACTGGCTACTATGGGGGGCACTGGCTACTAAGGGGCGGGCGGTCCAGGAACTCACCTGTCCGGCGGCCCCAGCAGCTCCTCTCCCGGCAGCGTGCACTCCCGACATCCTCCGGCACAGGCAGCGGGGTACAGAGACGCTGCCTGTGTCCTGGATGTGTCATGCAGCAGGTCACTTCCGGCACAGGCAGTCTCTCTGTACCCCGCTGCCTGTGCCGGAGGATGACGGGAGTGACGCGCTGCCAGGAGAGGAGCTGCTGGGGCCACCGGACGGGTGAGTAACTGGTTTGTTGTTTTGGGGGGCACTGGCTACTATGGGGGCACTGGCTACTGTGGGGGGCACTGGCTACTATGAGGGGCACTGACTACTATGGGGGGCACTGGCTACTATGGGGGCACTGGCTACTATGGGGGGCACTGGCTACTATGGGGGGCACTGGCTACTATGAGGGGCACTGACTACTATGGGGGGCACTGGCTACTATGGGGGCACTGGCTACTATGGGGGACACTGGCTACTATGGGGGACACTGGCTACTATGGGGGCACTGGCTACTGTGGGGGGCACTGGCTACAATGGGGGCACTGGCTACTGTGGGGGGCACTGGCTACTATGAGGGGCACTGACTACTATAGGGGGTACTGGCTACTATGAGGGGCACTGGCTACTATGTGGGCACTGGCTACTATGGGGGGCACTATATGGGGGGATTGGCTACTATGGGGGGCACTATATGGGGGGGATTGGCTACTATGGGGGGATTGGCTACTATGGGGGGCACTATATGCAAAGATGTGGGGGGTTTGATGGTGGCGGTTGGGGGGGGCAATTCGCACCTCTGCCCAGGGGCCCATAATACTGTTAAGACGGCCCTGATGCTGTGTGGTGTTATAGGTAGAGAATACAGTGTGCTGTGTGGTGTTACAGGTAGAGAATACAGTGTGTTGTGTGGTGTTACAGGTAGAGAATACAGTGTGCTGTGTGGTGTTACAGGTAGAGAATACAATGTGCTGTGTGGTGTTATAGGTAGAGAATACAGTGTGCTGTGTGGTGTTACAGATAGAGAATACAGTGCGCTGTGTGATGTTACAGGTAGAGAATACAGCATACTGTGTGGTGTTACAGGTAGAGAATACAGCGTGTTGTGTGGTGTTACAGGTAGAAAATACAGCGTGTTGTGTGGTGTTACAGGTAGAGAATACAGCGTGCTGTGTGGTGTTACAGGTAGAGAATACAGCATACTGTGTGGTGTTACAGGTAGAGAATACAGCGTGTTGTGTGGTGTTACAGGTAGAGAATACAGCATGCTGTGTGGTGTTACAGGTAGGGAATACAGTGTGCTGTGTGGTGTTACAGATAGAGAATACAGCGTGCTGTGTGGTGTTACAGGTAGAGAATACAGTGTGCTGTGCGGTGTTACAGGTAGAGAATACAGTGTGCTGTGTGGTGTTACAGGTAGAGAATACAGTGTGCTGTGTGGTGTTACAGGTAGAGAATACAGCGTGTTGTGTGGTGTTACAGGTAGAGAATACAGTGTGCTGTGTGGTGTTACAGATAGAGAATACAGCGTGTTGTGTGGTTTTACAGGTAGAGAATACAGTGTGCTGTGTGGTGTTACAGGTAGAGAATACAGCGTGCTGTGTGGTGTTACAGGTAGAGAATACAGCATGCTGTGTGGTGTTACAGGTAGAGAATACAGTGTGCTGTGTGGTGTTACAGGTAGGGAATACAGTGTGCTGTGTGGTGTTACAGATAGAGAATACAGCGTGCTGTGTGGTGTTACAGGTAGAGAATACAGCATGCTGTGTGGTGTTACAGGTAGAGAATACAGCGTGTTGTGTGGTGTTACAGGTAGAGAATACAGTGTGCTGTGTGGTGTTACAGATAGAGAATACAGCGTGTTGTGTGGTTTTACAGGTAGAGAATACAGTGTGCTGTGTGGTGTTACAGGTAGAGAATACAACGTGCTGTGTGGTGTTACAGGTAGGAAATACAGTATGCTGGGGAGGGGGGACCACAATGACATGGTAAAGCATTGCAAATAATTCAGTAACACAATGAAACTGCATTGTGTGAACACAGCCAAGATGTTCTGCAACAGATTTGGGCAGGAAATGGGCAGGATGAATGACTGTGATGAACAGCTAAGGGAAAGCAATGCATTCTGGAACCTGTAGCGCTTTGTACAACTGCTCAACCAGAAAGTGCAACCACACAATACAGAACTAAACCCCCCAAAACAGATGGATTTTTGGTCGTTTCAAAACAGAGATAAATAGGTAAGTAATGCTATATGCTTCTGAAGAAGGTTCTTTTTTTTTTTTTTTTTTACCTCTACCTGGAGTTCCCCTTTAAAAAACTTTTTATTTGTGTTCACAATTTTGCAGCCTTCCAGGGAACTACTAAAAGCAATACCATGATTGCTTATAGGGATCAATGTAATACATATGCACTGTATTGATCCATACAACCTGCACTTGATTGATACAGGCTGCTGAAGGCAACCTGAAGTAATCGCCAATCTCAAGCAGCCAGGAAGGCCTCATAGAGGCCTCGAAATTCAATGAGAACTGATTGGCTCCTTGCAGCGAGATTGTGGGAGGCCAATCCCCACACCTGACTACTAATGACAGGTAACCCAGGCCATTGGAATGCCGACATCAATTTTGATACAATTCATTTCTGCCTACAGAAGATGTTTTTTTATAAAGCTTTTATAAAGATGTTTTTTTTACAAAGCAAAGCAAGTGCTGAGCTAATTATCTCAAGTGGTGGGGGTCTGAACAGCTAGAACCCTACAGAGCAAAACTTTTGTAAAAACACCTCCAACACCACAAAACACGGTTCCAGGGGGCGCAGGTCCAGAAAGAATAAAATGATAATAAAATACTTTGCTTTATTGAGATCCAACGCGTTTCGGAGCCGTACCGGTTCCTTTTTCAAGAGTCATAATGTTCTGTCTGCCGATCCGGCTGCACACAGGAAGGACAGGGCACACACGTAGGCGATACGACTACGACTACAGCTACAGGCTCTCAGGGTAGAAGCCGACACGGGAAATATCCTCCAAGACGGATAGAAAGGCGGCCGTGTGGGGGCGACAGGGCTGTGCGGCTGACTCGGGGATCCTCGGGCAGCTGTGGAGCTTCCTTCCCTTCGGCCTCTACCCGGCTCTTCAGTTCTCAGCTCCTCCTCTCCACGTCCAGCTCAACGTGGCAACAAAAGCTCCGCCTTACAACGCAGCTTCTACTACAGTAGTACAGTACAGCGGCGCCGTAGAGTCGCCGCGGGTAGAGGCCGAAGGGAAGGAAGCTCCACAGCTGCCCGAGGATCCCCGAGTCAGCCGCACAGCCCTGTCGCCCCCACACGGCCGCCTTTCTATCCGTCTTGGAGGATATTTCCCGTGTCGGCTTCTACCCTGAGAGCCTGTAGCTGTAGTCGTAGTCGTATCGCCTACGTGTGTGCCCTGTCCTTCCTGTGTGCAGCCGGATCGGCAGACAGAACATTATGACTCTTGAAAAAGGAACCGGTACGGCTCCGAAACGCGTTGGGTCTCAATAAAGCAAAGTATTTTATTATCATTTTATTCTTTCTGGACCTGCGCCCCCTGGAACCGTGTTTTGTGGTGTTGGAGGTGTTTTTACATTTATTATTCCGTTGGGATAGCGGGAGTGGCTGCGGTCCTCATACACATGAGTTTTTTGGACACACTAAATTCTCCCTGTTATATCACTGATCCACACTATGGAGCGCTGTCCTTTTGCATTTCGTTTAGAGCAAAACTTTTGACATGTCTCTAGGACATGTCAAAAGTTTTTTCTTAAGGTAACAGTGTCTATTAAATGTTATTTTCGGCACATGTCCTGTGGGCATCTGGAGTGGGCTCAGAACCCTTACCCGTGCCATCAGCAACCTGCATCACCTGTAACAGAGATAAAGCGGTGGGCATTTCTGCATCCTCCATGTGCCTTAATAGGCTGCTATAAGGATAATTACACCTATTCTTTACTTGTTAAGGAACTTAAAGGCGTTCAGGTTAGACTTTAGAACTTTGACTTTAAGCGGTATAAAAAAAAAAAAAAGCAACCGACAAACCATAGCAGCCTCATTTTATAATCTAAAGGATGACAGAATTACATCTTAGATAATTGATCTAGACAATTCTATGCTTCTGTAACAATCCGGGGGGAAATATTCTCTAAACTAATTGTATTGGATGTAAAGGGGATTTACAAAAAAATATTCAAGCTCAACATTAGGTAGAATCCGGGGGGGGGTGAAATTTATAAATCCCTCGTTGAACTGGCATCTTAAACAGAGTAACAGAGGGGGTTTAATCTTCAGGATCCCCACCATTAGTAAGAATGACTGGTCTGAAACTCACTACCTAATACCATTATATTTCTTTTGTATTTACTTTAAAACCCAGAGAAATAGACGGCCATGACGTTCACTTATATTCTCTTACTTTTTCAAAACAGTTGATATTTTTTACATAAGCAGACTGTTAAGCAGTAATAACAGGCTGCCTGGGGAAGTGTGATTATCTGTGACCTTTTATATATTATTTACTTTAGTATTATGCATATTTTATGTTCAGCTACTTTATAAAGTATTCTTAGTATATGAAAATGTCAAACTTGTTTAAAATTTTCTTTCAAAACGGGGTTTATAAATGTTACATTTTTCTTAATGCACATTTGATTTCTCTTTTGAATTCCCTTACACAGTCGATCTGCTAAAGGATAAATTGGAGTGAATTAAAGGGGTTATCCAGCTCTACACATATTGCATATTGCAAACCACACCTGACCTGGAGACAAGAGTGGTGCTGTCTCTGAAAGAACGTGGCCATGTTTTTGTAGCACTGGATAACCTCTTTATTTTTATTTTTTTAATTTAAAGTGACACTGTCACCCCCTATTTGCATTTTGACTGCTCTCCACACGTGTAAAGGGTAAATGTTACAGCTTTCATTTTATATCACACCTCATGGTGCTTGTTCTGGTAAAAAGTCTTTTTTATCACCTCTGGATTGGTATATGTGGGCGGGGCCTCACGGCCTATGTGCCACATCGCTCCGCCCCTAGCGCCAGTTAGCCCCACTCCATCCGTGACATCATCACCGCATAGGCCCTGCCCCCTCAGCAGCCATTGGAAGGGCCAGCCTGAAGCTCTAGGCCCCATCCCCTAGATTGTCCCACACCAATGGCCACTGAGGGGGCAGGGTCTATGTGGTGATGACATCACAGATGAGGCGGGGCTAAGTGGGGAAAGAGGCGGAGCGATGTGGCACATAGGCCGCAATCCACAGGTGATAAAAACGACTTTTTACCAGAACAAGCACCATGAGGGTGTGATATAAAATAAGTAATGAAAGCTGTAACATTTACCCTTTACACCTGTGGAGAGCAGTCAAAATTCAAAAAGGGGGGGACAGTGTCACTTTAAGAATAGGCCAGAGTGTGTATTACTTTACACTGTAAGGGCCCTATTACATAGGATGATTATTGTGCAAAATATTGTTATATTGTTTAAATTTAAATTCAAAATTCACCTCCTTGCTAGAGATGATCGAACATCGGAAAATCCCGGTCCGTGGGGAAGCAGGAGACAGCCCGGGTACCGCCTGGAATTCCGGGATTCCGCCTATTACCAAGGCTGTGTCCCAGAATTCCAGGGGGTACCCGGGCTGTCACCTCCTTCCCCACGGATCGGTAAGGCATCGGGAATCAAATGTGAAAGGTTTGGTAAGGTTTGGGTTCTATGGAACCTAAGATTTTCCGGTGTCATGAACAAACAATCTCAGAATAACCGCGATAGTTAAAAGCACCGCAGAGTTATCACTACATAAACAGAGACAGCTCAGATTTGAAAAATAGGCCCCGGGCATTAAGGCCAAAACAGGCTGATGGTGCGTTCACACCTACAGGATCTGCAGCTGATTTTCTGCAGCAGATTTCATTTGAATAACTAAACACAGCATCAAATCTGCTGCAGATCCTGTAGGTGTGAACGCACCCTGAAGAGGCAAGGGGTTAATGTTGCGAGAACACAGCCTCAAAGTGTTAGAATAGCTTCTCTATTCTTCTTTTATTGTTTTGTTTTTTATGAAAGCAGTTTGGATTGTGTGTTGTTTTTTATTTTACAACATATTTAAATTTAATTTTTTATTCATCATTTCCATTTTTGTTTTACATGAAATGTCCGTCAAGAGGTCAAAAAGTCACTGTGGGGAAGCATTCCCCTCTTTTTTTAAGTTTGCAGTTCATCTAGAAATAGCATGCCAAATTAGAGCCCTTTGAGGCTATGTTCACATGATGTCTTTATCCCCCCTCAAAATGACGTCCGTCATTTCGAGTTTTTAGCGCCCAGCATTACAATGATGGATATTGGTACATTATTCCAGTTCAGACCCATTTGGGTGTGTTTTTTTTATTGAAGGTCCATTGAATTTAGAAGTAAAGACTGTGAAAGAATTGTGGAAAAAAAAGGGTGTGAACAATTAAAAATAACGTCCATTGTTTGCAAAATAACATCCGCAAATAATTGTCATGAACATTAATTTGACGTCTGTGCAAGTGGGGGGGAATTTATCATTGTGCCCCGCTGGCATACGCCATGAAAAAGATGGCAGATTCGACCTTTTCCATGAGGATACAAAAAAGGGGTGACGTTCAGCGCAAAAAATGGATTCCCCAATATTTCTACTGACAATAGTGATGTAACATTGCGGGTATAGCGTTAAAACAGAAGAAGTATAATGTTAAATGATGCTAAATTGTGCTAAATAAATGTTGCCTACACACGGAGTATAAGTGATACACATAGATAGTGATAGTTTGAGTTGATGAATTCTGTTACCTGTTAGTAGGCGATGGTTGTTCTTTAACATCAAAACCAAAAAAAAGAAATTACAGATGCAAGACCAATATATATATAAGTACTTATTTTTATTTAGAATATCAAAGAATAATTATTTCAGTTAAAAAATACATAATACATAACAAAGGGGCTGTAGCAAATACAAATCCCCATAAGAACGGTGGATTAACTAGGTTCTTATACATAAGATGCTATATCACAGAATAAATAACAGTAAAATAGAGAACCTATGTATACATACACGTATACTGGGCACTGGGTTGGTACTACATATAATATATAAATACAACTCAAAGTGAGTACATAGAGAAAAACCCCATTTAAATGTAGTAAATACTACCCATACATGTCCTTGGTATACGAGTCCACCTCACCATGCATTGGGTGCATGGTGAGGTGGACTCGTATACCAAGGACATGTATGGGTAGTATTGTATGGGTTGCACATAACCCCCCCCCCAGGTTGCTCGTAATCACGCCAGATTACATGTTACCCCCCAGATTGCACGTAACCATCGCACTCAGACCCATTGCCTCTGACCACGCCACGATGCCTCTGACCACCGCACGTTGCCTCTGACCACCGCACGTTGCCTCTGACCACCACACGCCGCCTCTGACCACGCCACATCGCCTCTGACCACGCCACGTCGCCTCTGACCACGCCACGTCGCCTCTGACCACGCCACGTCGCCTCTGACCACCGCAGGTTGCCTCTGACCACCGCAGGTTGCCTCTGACCACTACACATTGCCTCTGGAAACCCCAAATTGCCAATGACCCCCTCCAGATTGCGGTAACCATGCCAGATTACAGGTACCCACCCGAGATTACCTATAAGCACTTCAGTTTATCCGTAATCACCCCACGTTGCCCGTAACCACCCCACATTGTCTGTAAGCACTGCAGGTTGCCCGTAACCACCACACGTTGCCTGTAACCACCACACGTTGCCCGTAACCACCCCACGTTGCCTGTAACCACCCCAGGTTGCCGTAACCACAGCAGGTTGTCCGTGACCAGCCCATGTTGTCCGTAACCACCCCAGATTACCTGTAACCACCTCAGGTTGCCCATAACCACCCCAGACTGTCCGTAACCACTCCACATTACCTGTAATCTCATTTTTTTATTTTATTTTAGTAACTGCGCTATTCTAATAACCATTACTAGCTGCAGTTTTGCTCCAGTAAATGGGCACTCCTTCCCTTCTGAGCCCTGCTGTGTGCCCATACAGTGGTTTATGCCCACATATGGGTTACCCTTCTACTTAGGAGAACCTGCATTACAGATATTGGGGTGACATTTCTCTCCTGTTCCTCGTGAAATTGAGAAATTTCAAACTAAAGGAACATATTATTGGAAAAATTTGAGTTTTTCATTTTTACTGTCTACTTTTGAATACTTTCCTCTAATACCTGTGGGGTCAAAATGCTCACCACACCCCAAAATGAATTCTCTGAGGGGTGTACTTTCCAAAATGGGGTGACTTATTGGGAGATTTTACTCTGCTGGCACTACAGGGGCACTGCAAACGCACCTGGCGCTCGGAAACTTCTTCAGCAAAATCTGCATTGAAAAAGCTAATTGGCGCTCCTTTTCTTCTGAGCCCTCCTGTGTGCCCATTCAGTGTTTTATGCCCACATATGAGGTACCTTTCTACTCAGGAGAACCTGCAGTACAAATTTTGGGGTACTTTTTTTTCTCTTGTTCCTCATAAAATTGAGAAATTTCAAACTAAAAGAACATAATATTGGAAAAATGTTAGTTTTTCATTTTTACTGTCTAGTTTTGAATACTTTCCTCTAATACCTGTGGGGTCAAAATGGTTACCACACCCCAAAATGAACTCTTTGAGGGGTGCACTTTCCAAAATGGGGTGACATATGGCGAGATTTTACTCTAATGGCACTACAGGGGCACTGCAAATGCACCTGGCGCTCGGAAACTTCTGCAGCAAAATCTGCATTGAAAAAGCTAATTGGCGCTCCTTCCCTTCTGAGCCCTCCTGTGTGCCCATACAGTGGTTTACGCCCACATATGGGGTACCATTGTACTCAGGAGAAGCTGTGTTACAAATTTTGGGGTACTTTTTTCCTATTGTTCCTCGTGAAATTTCAAACTAAACTAACATATTATTGGAAGAATTCGAGTTTTTCATTTTTACTGTCTTCTTTTCAATACTTTCCTGTAATACCTGTGGGGTCAAAATGGTCATCACACACCAAGATGAATTCTTTGAGGGGTGCAATTTCCAAAATGGGGTGACTTATGGGGTTTTTTCTCTCTGCTGACACTACAGGGGCTCTGCAAACGCACCTGGCGCTCAGAAACTTCTTCAGCAAAATCTGCATTGGAAAAGCTAATTGATGCTCCCTTCCTTCTGAGCCCGGCTGTGTGCCCATACAGTGGTTTACGCCCACATATGGGGTACCGTTGTACTCAAGAGAACCTGCGTTACAAATTTTGGGGTGCTTTTTCTCTCATGTTCCTTTTGAAAATGAGAAACTTTAATCTAAACGTATATATTATTGGAAAATTTTAATTTTCCATTTTTTTACTGCCTAATTGTAAATACTTTTCTACAGCCCCTGTAGGGTTAAAATGCTCATTATACCCTAGATTAATTCTTTAAGGTGTGTAGTTTCCAAAATGGGGTCACTTATGGGGGTTTTCAGGATACCAGACTTCTAAATCCATTTAAAAAAAGAACTGGTCCCTAAAAAATATCAGTTTTGGAAACTTTCACGAAAATGTGACAATTTGCTGATAAATTTCTAAGCCCCATAACACCCTAAAAAAGTAAAATATGTTTACCAAATTATGCCAGAATAAAGAAGACATATTGGTTATGTCACTTAGTAACTAATTTATGTGCTACGACATTCTTTTTTTAGAAGCAGAGAATTTCAAAGTTCATAAAATGCAAATTTTTTACATTTTTCAGGATATTTTGATGTTTTTCACAAAAAACACACAAAGTAGTGACCAAATTTTGCCACTAACATAAAGTTCCATATGTGACAAAAAAACAATTTCAGAATCGCTAGCATACGTTAAAGCATCACTGAGCTATAAGAGCATAAAGTGAGACAGGTCAGATTTTGAAAAATTAGCCTGGTCATTAAGGCCCAAACTAGCTGCAGCACGAAGGGGTTAAGTGGCCCTATAAGTCAATGTAATGAGAAGGGAAAACCAAGGCCAGGTAACCATCCACAGACAGCTGTTTTGGGGTGTTGCCCCTCATCATTGTGGAGTAGGATTCTGGCTAGGTGGGAGCAATGCCCAGTAAAGCCATAAGAGAAACAGATCGCTGATCTCAGGCAGACCAGCCAAAAACACCACCAGCTACTAGTTAAAATGATCAATGCAGTGAAATCCTAGGTGCAATGCTCCCTGGCAAACATGAATATGCAAAAAAAGAACCCGTGGAGCCTCATTTAAGAGTCTCGAAACACAGGACTAGCCAGATATCCCTCCAGGAAGGACCCAGCTGAGGGGTGGCTCCTGTAGGGAAACCACCAAAACCACCATATTAAGTGGCCCTATAAGTCAATGTAATGACAAGGGAAAAACAAGGCCATGTATCCATCCACAGACAGCTGTTTTAGGATGTTGCCCCTCATCAGTGAGGAGCAGGATTCTGGCTTGGTGGGAGCAATGCCTAGTAGAGCCATAAGAGAAACACATCACTGATCTCAGGGAGACCAGATAAAGATAACCCTCTTATAAATGTCCAGTTTTGATAACAGTCTTGATAAATTTCCACCTAGGTATATTGGGTGCCATCTTTCCATTGAATTCAATTAGAATTTGGTAATAACAGATGTTATTTATTTCTTTATTTATTTTTTTTAAAGCAGGCACCTTTTTTCTTTTTTTCTTACACTGTGCGAACATAACCTAATGGATAAAGATGGGAAAAAAAACAGTAAAGGTGACAAGACAATATATATATATTAAAAAAAAAAGTGATAATAAAGTCAACTTTCCTTTGTCATTTCCCCTCTTAGTTCGGAGAGGTCAGCCAAAGGCTGTGTACTCAGCATTACTCCCTATCCGAAAAGGGTAAAATGATTTCATCAATCTACACTATGTACGCAAAGAAAAGAGTTAGAATGCTTGTGGTTAATGAATTTCTGCTTTCTAAAAACAATATGCCACTTCAGCTTTTTCACTGGAGTTGAAACTCTGCCCAGAAAAATGTAGATGTTTAGAAGTTTCTATTGACCGGAGTCTGATAAGTATTAGATTTGTGAGAAGTATTATAGAGATAGCCCTGAATCTTTTATTAGCCCCACCGTCCTGTTCAATATTACTGCCAAGATTTACAGTAGACATTTATTGATGTACTTACAAACATAGTCAAATAAACATGACTTCCTTTAGGCCAGGCTTTTCAAATATTTATCGTTCTGCATTTTTCAGGCAAAATTATTTCCTGGCAAAGACTGTAAGGCAGTAAAAATTCCATCAAACTCTGATCAGGATCTATACGTATAGTTATGGGACAACCTGATTTTATTTTATACAAGGCTGGGAAATAAAAAATGTTGATTATTGTTAGAAAGGCCGGACAAACATAATAATAAATTATTATATTATCATATAATTTATATGATATTAAATATATGATCATAAATGATTGTATTAACCATTGTTATGTTCAAAAAGGTTGTTAAAAATGTTTTCAAATCAACTGGTGTAAGGTTATACAGATTTTTATATTTTATTAACATATTTCTGGTACTTTTTCCAGTACTTAGCAGCTGCTGTATGTCCTGCAGGAAGTGGTGTATTCTGTTTAGTCTGACACATTGCTCTCTGCTGCCACCTCTGTTCAAGAACAGAGCCGTAGCAAATCTCCATAGAAAACCTCTCCTGCTCTGGACAGTTCCTGACATGGACAGAGGTGGCAGCAGAGAGCGCTGTGTCAGACTGGAAAGAATACAGCACTTCAATCCAAATCACTCTTAAACCAAAGCATAATTACCGATATGCAGAAAATTGGTTCCACACCCCAAAAATAATGATTTTATTTTATTTTTTTAATTCTGAATAACATGTAGAACAAATGAAACAAATAATAATAAACAGCTGGATATGTCATATTATAAGTTACTGTAAAGTATAGCAATCAGCATGTGTAGTATAATGTACCATAGAGTATAATGAGTTTGTAGATACAGGATGGAGCTGTAGATCCCCATAATGCAGGAGCGTAGTACAACCAGCTAGAATAGAGAAGCAGGGCTGCTGTCAGAGGTCTATGTGGTCACATGATAGCAATGGTGAAGGGGGGCGGGATGTTCAGCATGGACCAATCAGGAAGTGAGAATCACAGAGCTTTGCAGGAGGACAGTGACAGAAACTTTTCTATACAGTAGTGTGAATGGTTGAGTGTAAGTGCAGGCATATTATAGCAGGAATGGAGAGGATGGGAAACAAAAGGGCTGACAGAGACTGCAGGGAGCATGAATAAATGAGCAGGACATATGTGGGCACAGAGATGCAGCACTCTCTGTCCGGGGAGAGAGGGGTTATAGCTATGGAGAGATTACCTCCACAGTCCTGTCCCCTGATGCAAGCCCCAGCCTGAACTGGATCTGCCAGGATTTGGAAGGTGAGGGAGACTTCCTGGGTCAGAGTACAGTGCTGTAGACCCCGCTATGCAGACCATGCCCCTCCCCCACTCGCGCTCCCACCCAGTACAGAGAGCTCTTAAACCAAAGCAATGCTCTAAATCCGAGAGCTCTTTTTGCAAAATGCTCTTAATCTTAATTACTCTTCAATCAAGTTACCTCTGTATAAGTAATTTACAAATCTGTATATATATATATATATATATATATATATTTACTTTTTTATATGGTATAAAATAGAGATGAGCAAAACAGGCGTAAATTCGTTTTGCGAGCTTCGCAAATTTTTGGTCAAACTCTTTAAGAATCTTAACGAATTTCATTAAAACAGCCAAAACTATAGTAGCTACAATACTGGGACTATTACAAAAGGGCAAATTTGTTAAAGCATGTTGTTGTAAAAGTGTCAAAAATTTGAAAATTTCAATTAACCCATAGCTGCACCAGGACGTTATTTAACGTCCTCGTGCCGCTATGGGAGTTCAGAGGGGGGTCGCGCGGCGACCACCCTCTGAACTGCCGCGATCCCGGGTGCCGCGAGTAGCCCGGGCTCGCGGCTATTAGCGGGCACGGTCCGATCGCCGTGCCCGCTAATTAAGTACTTAGAAGCAGCTGTCAAAGTTGACAGCTGCTTCTAAATACTTGCGGTTACACATCCCTGGTGGTCTAGTGGGGGGATCGCCCCCCTGCGGCGCGATTGCGGGGGGGCGATCCCCGCATCCATACCGGGCCGGGGTCTGCTCCGTAATGGCGCTGATCCCGGCTCGGCATTCTATTGCTTTTGGCTGCAGCAGCCAAAAGTAATAGAACACCGATCTCATGGATTCATGCAGTATAACTATACTGCATGGATCTCTATGAGAGATCAGAGTGCATATACTAGAAGCCCCCCAGGGGGGCTTCTAGTATATGTCTAAAGTAAAAGAAAAAAGTATTTTTAATAACACAAAACCCCCTCCCCTAATAAAAGTCTGAATCACCCCCCTTTCCCCATTTTATAAATAAAAATAAATAAATAAATTAATAAACAAACATGTTTGCTATCGCCGCGTGCGTAATCGCCCGAACTATTAATTAATCACATTCCTGATCTCGCACGGTAAACGGCGTCAGCACAAAAAAATCCCAAAGTGCAAAATTGCGCATTTTTGGTCGCATCAAATCCAGAATAATTGTAATAAAAAGCGATCAAAAAGTCGTATATGCGCAATCAAGGTACCGATAGAAAGATCACATCATGGCGCAAAAAATGACACCTCACACAGACCCATAGACCAAAGGATAAAAGCGCTATAAGCCCGGGAATGGAGCGATTTTAAGGAACGTATATTGGTTAACAACGGTTTGAATTTTATACAGGCCATCAGATACAATATAAGTTATACATGTTACATATCGTTTTAATCGTAACGACTTGAGGAACATGCATAACAAGTCAGTTTTACCCCAGGGCGAATGGCGTAAAAACACATTTCCCCCAAATAAAAGAAATGCATTTTTTTTTTCAATTTCACCACACATATAATTTTTTTCTGGTTTCCCGGCACATTTTAGGCAAAAATTACATCTGCCTTAGCAAAGTACAATTAGTTGCGCAAAAAATAAGGGCTCATTTGGGTCTCTAGGTGGAAAAATGCAGGCGCTATGGCCTTATATACACGAGGAGGGAAAAACGAAAACGCAAAAATGAAAACTGGCTGTGTCCCCTAAGGGTTAAAAAAGTCAGTCAGTCAGTCAATCATCCGATTTCTGCCAATCCTCCTCTCTCTGTCCCTATATCCCTCTGTTAGTCTCTCCCTGCTCTGCTGTAACTGCCTGCTGCCATCCTGCTCTCTCCTCCACACACAGCCGACTGGCCACCTCCATTACCGAACCGCCTTATATAGAAGGGGAGGTGCTGACATCACAGAGGGGCCTGCAGCTGATTGGATTAAGGATTTTGGTTAATTCCTTTCTCCCGCCCAGTGACACCATTTTGTTTTTTGACGAGTTTCCTTACCAAATCGGTGGGAACTTGCTCTGCCCATCTCTAGTATAAAACACTACACAAGCTCTTATATTACACACGTGCTGGGTTACACACTCACACAAGTGCACCCAAATAATCACGTGACATACATTGAAATATACTTCTCGGTTTCACTGTAAGGCCATGTTCACATGGCGTAAGATACCGTCCATTCCGTGACCAGGCCGGTGTCAGAGAAGATCATCCCGGCCAGTACTGCATGTTACGCCCGGAGTAGTGGATCCACTGGACCGGCACCAGCGATGGCACAAACCTCACCAGGGAGCGGAGTCTAAGGGGCCGCTGGTTTTCACCAGAGCCCGCCGCAAGGCGGGATGGACTTGCTGCGGCAGGCGACCCCCAGGTCGCTACCCCTGGCTTGGTTGCTGGTGACGGCAGGCGAGGCGTGGCAGGAGCAGTAGGCAGGAGATGGCACTGGCAAAGGTCTGCAGGTGAGAGCGCACGTGACAGGCTGAACGCAGGAACAGATGGAGTGACAGGGAAACAGGAACCAGGAACAGGGACTAGGGACCGGTTAACAGATAGGACTCAGGAACAGGGACTGGGACCAGGTAACAGATAGGACTCAGGAACAACAGGGGGCTGGGCCAAACGCTATGGGAAGCATGTAGAGGCTCCAACCCTAAGGACAGGGCATGCTGGGATTTATAGGGGAGTGATTGGGTGCAACTACCAATTAGGAGCGCACTGCCCCTTTAAATCTGAGACAGCCGGCGCGCGCGCGCCCTAGGAGGCGGGGACGCGCGCGCCGGCCGGCACAGCGGGAGACAGGAGCGTGGAGAGGTGAGGCGCCCCCCGGGGCCGAGGTGACAGCAGCGCCGGGTCCCCGACTATGGACACCGGCTGCTGCATAGGGCAGGTAGCGGTCGCGGCGGCGGCCCGGAACGCGGGACGCCGCCGCGGCCGTAACAGTACCCCCCCCCTTTGGCCTCCCCCTCTTTCTTGCCTGCAAATGGCACAGGAAGCCACAAAGTCTTTGACATCTTGGGATAGGCTGGGCCACCAGTAGTGGCGAGAGATCCGTTGGCCGGTCTTACGGACTCCCGGGTGCCCGGCCTCCAACGAGGAATGTCCCCAGTTCAAAATACCTCTTCGAAGCGCAGGGTGAACGTGAGTCTTTCCGGGGGGTACTCTCTGAAGAGTGGAGGTGACGACTGGTACTAGGCGATCAGGCGGTATAACGTGGCAAGGGACCTTCTGTAAGTTCTTCCGGTGGTGAGAGGACACGACCTTAATCTTGGGTACGGGGAGAGGGTACACCTCGGCAGAGAAGGCATCCGCCGAGTCTTGGTCTTCTGCCGGTAGGCCGGATAGAGACTTGGCCGGGACAGGAAATGACAAAATACACTTGGTCTGAGGTGACTTGAGACACTGGTGGGAACAGTCCTGACCCCAACTGAGAATCTCCCCGGTTCTCCAGTCCAGCTGAGGGGCATGTTCTTGTAGCCACGGGAGTCCCAGGAGGACCGCGGGGGAAGAATGGGGCAGAACGTAGAAGGATATCTCTTCTTGATGTGAAGGACCCACCTGGAGGACTAAAGATGCGGTCTGGTAGTACACACGGTCGGTAAGAATTTCGCCCGTGACCGAGGAGATAGTCAGGGGCCTGGCTAGTCGGGTCACGGGTAGCCGCCATCTTTGGACCAATGTTGCCGCAATAAAACTGCCTGCTGAGCCAGAATCGAGGAAGGCAGTAGTCTGATGATTTTGTCCTGAGGGAGTCCGGATGGAAACAGGCATAGACAGACTTGGAATGGTGGCATTCGCACCTAGGGACACCTGTCCCACCGGACCTAGGTGCGAGCGTCCTCCGGATGTTTGGGGACGTAGGGAACATCCCAGCCGGAAGTGATCGGAACCACCGCAATAGAGACAGAGATTCTGCTCCAGGCGCCGGATTCTTTCCTCAGGCGTCAGGTGAGCCCGTTCCACCTGCATAGGAATCTCAGGAGAGGGCTGGGACATCGAAAGGTCAGGATTCTGGAAAACCGGCGCCAGCTGGGGGTGGCGACGGGAATGGGTTAGTAAATGTTCATGCCGAACCTCCTCCTCCCTCTCCGAAAAACGAGTATCAACTCGGGTGGCCAGTAGAATGAGTTCGTTCAGGGAGGTAGGCAGGTCTCGGGCAGCGAGTACGTCTCTCACTCGACTAGACAGGCCCTTCTTGAAGGTGGCCAACAGGGCGGCCTCGTTCCAGTCCAATTCAGCTGCCAGGGTGCGGAACTGGATGGCGTAGTCACCAACAGAGGAGCTGCCTTGAGAGAGGTTGAGGAGAGCAGTCTCGGCCGAAGAAGCACGGGCAGGTTCCTCAAAGACGGAGCGAAACTCGAATAGGAAGGCCCGGAGATTGGCAGCAACAGGATCATCACGGTCCCACAGTGGCGTGGCCCAGGCCAGGGCTCTACCCTCTAATAGGCTGATGATGAAAGCCACTTTAGAGCGCTCGGTGGCAAACTGACTACTCAAAAGTTCAATGTGCATGGTGCACTGAGTCAGGAATCCTCTGCACAACTTAGAGTCCCCAGAGTACTTGCTTGGGAGAGCCAGTCGGAGTGAAGAAGCAGCGTCAGGAGATGGTGTGCGCTGGGCAGTAGTCTGCTGCTGTAAGGCGGCAGTGAGTTGCTGGATCTGCTGTGACTGTTTCTGGATTTGTTGAGCCTGTTGCGCGACCACTCTGGCGACGTCACGAAGATCTGGCACCTCGCCGGGATCCATGGTTGGAGCCTACTGTTACGCCCGGAGTAGTGGATCCACTGGACCGGCACCAGCGATGGCACAAACCTCACCAGGGAGCGGAGTCTAAGGGGCCGCTGGTTTTCACCAGAGCCCGCCGCAAGGCGGGATGGACTTGCTGCGGCAGGCGACCCCCAGGTCGCTACCCCTGGCTTGGTTGCTGGTGACGGCAGGCGAGGCGTGGCAGGAGCAGTAGGCAGGAGATGGCACTGGCAAAGGTCTGCAGGTGAGAGCGCACGTGACAGGCTGAACGCAGGAACAGATGGAGTGACAGGGAAACAGGAACCAGGAACAGGGACTAGGGACCGGTTAACAGATAGGACTCAGGAACAGGGACTGGGACCAGGTAACAGATAGGACTCAGGGGGCTGGGCCAAACGCTATGGGAAGCATGTAGAGGCTCCAACCCTAAGGACAGGGCATGCTGGGATTTATAGGGGAGTGATTGGGTGCAACTACCAATTAGGAGCGCACTGCCCCTTTAAATCTGAGACAGCCGGCGCGCGCGCGCCCTAGGAGGCGGGGACGCGCGCGCCGGCCGGCACAGCGGGAGACAGGAGCGTGGAGAGGTGAGGCGCCCCCCGGGGCCGAGGTGACAGCAGCGCCGGGTCCCCGACTATGGACACCGGCTGCTGCATAGGGCAGGTAGCGGTCGCGGCGGCGGCCCGGAACGCGGGACGCCGCCGCGGCCGTAACACTGCAGTACCGGCCAGATGATCTTCACTGCTACTGAATTTGGATGCGGGCCCATCTGTGTACGCCCGCATCTGAATTTGCCGCTGCACACAATGGAGCGTGCGGCTGGAGGCACACGCTCAATTGTGTGAACTGACAGGTTCTCTGCGGCCGCTTTTCAATGAATATATACTATGTGTATACTCTCCAGCCGGGATTCCCTCAGCCTGCAGCACAATATAGGGTCAGTAGTAATCACGGCTGTTTTTGAAAATCAGCAACAATGGCCGTGATAACTACTGAACTTATTTTGTGTGAACATAGCCTAGTACTGCAGCTACAGTCCTTTAAAATGCAGAAGAATCAATAGATCTAAGTGTAGGTTATTCACAACAGGAGTAGACTGCATTTATCAAAGATGACAATATAAGACTAACAAAAAAAGTTCCATTTACTTTCCTGAGACTTGTGTAACTGGCAGTCCAATCACAAGTGACACACAAGACCTAAGGCAATCTCTGACCTGCTTTTTCCTTCCTCTGAAACTGAGAAATAAATAGCATCTTCTTTACCATCTTCTGTTCCACAGATTTTCTACCAGTCAGATTGTCTGAGGACATGCGAAATGACATGCCTAAAAATGGCCGAAGTTATTTATTACATACAACAGTGGGAATTGTATTATACCGCTAGTCAATATCTTAAAAAAATAGGGGGGGTTTGTATAACTGGTGTAAACAAGAATTTCCCTACTTGCCCCTAGCAACCAATCAGATTGCACTTTTCATTGCTCACAGATTCCTTGAAAAATGAAAGGCGGAATGTGACTGGTTGCTAGGGGCAACTAAGACAATTCTTCTTTAGACCTGTTTGATAAATCTCCCCCATAGTTTTTATATAGGAATTAGTGTGGCCCAGGGTAAGTTTGACTGTTACTATGAAGGGTTAATTAATTACCTCTGTCTGGCAGTTAGAGAGTGCTAATGGAGTTTTACTTTATTGAGAATGTACCAGAATAAAACCTGTTAAACTTCACTAAAATGGAGCCTGCTTAACTTCGTTAAATGTTCTATAGAGAGGATACACTTATGGGGGGGTGGGAGGTGGGGGGTTATAAGTTTTTTGTTTTGTTTTTCTTTATACTGTAAAAAACTTTTTTTTAATTACACTTTTTTTCTACACTTTTATTTTACTGGTAAACATGCAATTATTAGATTGTATATACTGATCTATGCTTTAGCATAGCATAGATCAATACTATCGGTGATCTGTACATAGAGGCTGTCTGAGATCTACAGAGTGCCAATCTGTCAGGACGAAGGTAAGTGTCTTACCCCTGTCCGTCTGTCACTGACTTCCTTAAACCCTGCGATCGCTATAGATTTCAGCATTTAGGGGGTTAATGACAGGCAGCTGCAGGATTACAGCTGCCTGTCATTATCCTCGGCTCTGGGGACACTGATGTGTGCAGGGCTGCTCACAGTCAGGACCGTTTATATACTTTTCTGCTGCACGGGGCATCTGCAGCAGGAACGTATATATATACGTATTGCTGAAGTGGAGGGGTAAGTAATGTCCATTTGTGCCCCTACACAGTTATAATGCCTTGCCTTTGTGTTCCCATATGATAGTTAAGTGGGCACTCTCACTAAAAACAAAAAAAAAACTTTTGAAATCTCATAAAGTCATATCAAAGGCATTCTTTGTTTTTTTAATAGTTTTAAGTTTTTTTTTTTTTTTAAACCTTAAAGCAGCTGCCATTAACCCATTAGTGAGCAACAACACGCCTTTTCGCTGCTGTCAGCAGCGAATTCCGCTAATTCCGAAACACACTCATATGTCACCAGGCCGTAGTTTTGCGGGGTGGAACATAACCTTACTTTCAATGGGATCCCGGCCAGAGCGTACACACATCGTATACGCTCCGGCCGAGATCTATGCGACGCTGCAAATAACTGACAGGTGAGTTTTCTGCGCCCAGAATTCAGTGAATTCCGTCCGCAGAAAGACCTGTCAGTTTACACAGTGAAGCGAGCGGCTCCGGCCGCTTGCTTCACTGTGTGCTATGGCAAGCTCTGATGTGGGCGCATGCTGATGCGGGGGCACGGAACGGCCGGATGTTCACGTAATGTGAACATAGCCTTAAGGTGTATGTATTGGAAGGCTATTCTGTTCTCGTGCACCAGCATCGCGTGGGATCAGCTGTTAGGCTCTCTGCCTTTAAACACACTCTGTGGTGTGATTGACAAGAAAAGTGGCCAGTTAGAAACTCTTTTATGTCAATCACCCCCCTCGGTCACAGCCCAGACGACTAGTTCCTGCACCTACCCCTGCCTCACACTCTAAATTTCTGCAGATAAAGGTACCACAGGCAGCGTTTTACCCCATCTATTGGGCGCTGCTAGTAGATGTAGAACCAAATTGCTAGTTATTGGTTCACTTTAAAGCTCATTTTTGTACCCTTACCTAAAAATTAAACCATCTTTTGTGCTCACACAATTCCGCAAGCTACGATACCAAATATGGTTTGTTTTGGGAGTTTTTTTTTGTTAGCATTGATCAGTATTATCAGCACTCTTCTCGCAGAGACTGCCTGAGGCCTGAGACAGACTCTGTGAGAAGATTGCTGGATGTAAGTATTACTCCTCCATCTGTCAGGAAAAGTGATCGGAACCTCCACAGTCGCACTGCAGGGGTTCGGATAAATCAGTGAATGGCACTTCTCCTGTCACTTACTCCCTTAATTGTTGCAATCGCTATATCTCATAGTGCTTAAGGGAATATTGGCAGGCATATGCATGATTGCAGCTGCCTGTCATTGTGCCTGGCTTTTAGGACACTAATGTGTGTGGGACTGATCACACAGAAGCAGCCTGGCACACATTAAAGCCCCTTTTTATACAGGTTCCTTCTGCACTGGGCATTGTTTATAGCTGTATGGCTGACCTGAAGGGGTAAATATGTTGTATTATGTCTAACACAAGGTCTGTTATTTTATGAATCCAAGTATCATCCACACCCTCTCAATATACTTAATATACTCAATATACGAAAATAAATAAATAAAATATATTTCTCTTTTTTCCTGTTTTTTATCTGTAGACAATTTCTATTTATAGACATATATTTATTAAACGTGTTGCGTACTTGAAATAAATCAAGTGTTGTGTATATTAGCGGTAAGTATTTTCTTCTTAATGTGTCTTCTAGTGATAATGACAATCCCATGTGCAGGTTTCATTTTTCAGTGCCTTATGTTGCATTATAATAGTCTTTGAAAATAAATGTACGGGAAAGTATTAATAATTCTTCATTAATTATCCTTTACAGGTGACAAATTCTTCCAATTCACTGCATTCATATATTCATTGAATCTTAATTACTTCCTTCTACCTGTTTTAAATTCAAATCTGGATTGTGACCTTTACTGCTCAATACAATTATGCATCACATGTACAGTTTGCTATTTATTAATTATATTAACTGACTTTTAAAGTGGTAAATTAGCAAAAATTAAAAGTATCAGAATTACGAGTGAATATATATATATATATATATATATTTTTTTTTTTTATTAAGCTTGATAATAGAAATGAAATAAATACATTAATAGTAAACCTTCTCCAATATATAGCTTTTTTGTGGCCGGTATTGAAAACATGTACTGTTCCGGTGGCTAAAGAAGTTGGATGCAGCCCTTCCTGGAAAACACGGATACAGCCATAGGCCATAGGCTATAACCACATTTTCCAGGACTCCCCAACACTGCCTCCAAATTCTTCAGTCACTGGTAATCAAATGCGGAGAGTTCGACTTTGGATGTTCTCAAGGTTCGCTTATCTCTAATTGTTTCAAATTTTCCAACATCATATAAAGTATTGCCATCACCTATAAGCACTTTGGGAAAATATTGGGGAAGGAGGCCATCTTGTAAAATAGACGTCCGCTTATAATGATCATTATTAGCAGCCGTCTATGTTACAAGATGGCCGCCTTCCTTGATATTTTCCCTGAGTGGGAACATAGTCATACAGGGGGACATTTTTGAAGGTCCTGCCGAAGACATACACCAGGGAAAAGGTGCAGATTTGCCCCTTTCCCCTGGCATATGCGTGCAGCATTCCCCAATCGCCCAATGGGACGGGCAACTGGGTCTCAGGGGGCACAGAAAAGCGTGGAGGAGGAGTCGCCTCCTCCCGTGCCTCATTTATCATGATTTATGTCTGCTTGTAGGTGTTAATCATGGTCCAAATCAACACCTGTTGGAAGCAGGAGTAAATTTGGTATGCTAGGTGCAGGTTTCGGGCACTCGTCACGGCATGCGCTTCTTACCTGGGGAAAAGAGGGAAGGGCCTAATTTAGGACCAGCGTACTCGTACTCTTGATAAAGCCTCCTCTTAGTGTTCAGTCATGCTTCAGTGTACGGTCGTCTTTTGTAAATGGCGGACGTTATTTTTCAGTTGCTCACACAGTTTTTCACCGTCCTTTCTCCGTTTTTACTATTAACTTCAATTGACTTTCAATTAAAAACACAATCAAAGGCCAATTAGTTCACCTAAACTACAATAATGTACCAACAGTCGTCACTGCACCGAGGGGTGGTTAAAGAGCTAAATGGCGTCCATCATTTTTGTTTAAAAATGACGGGCGTAATTTTAAACAGAGCTGAAAACGTTTTGTGAACATAGCCTGAAAAAGGATTAATAGTAGTGTATAAGTAATATAATAATGATGATAAGTATAAGTGTTTTAAAAGTGCTATATACAAAAAATTATATGGTAGAATAATAAAAATTATTAACATAAATAGTATATACAGTGAAATTAATAATAATAATAATAATAATAATAATAATAATAATAATAATAATAATAATAATAATAATAAAATATATTTGAATATGTTAAAAGCAATAGGCCACCGTCAACAATGTTTCCAGGAAGATGTTTAATAGGAAACTATGTCATCCAGAAACGCTTGAGGCAAGACAGCAAGACATGTTCTTAATGTGCTCTTTTTACTAATTGCTTTATTGGATATAAATCTGTTTTATGCAATGGGACACATCAATAGGCTCCATTATGTCTACTAACTAAATGTCTCTGCTATAGGTGGCAGATCCAGGGTCCTTTCTAAGCACATTTCGATCATCAGCACCCTCTGGAGCAATTTTCTACACGTTTGAGACTCCATCAGTACAGTGCACCAGAACTTAAGACAACCTCTCTCCTTCTGGTTCCATGGTTATGGACCTTAAAGCAAAAGCACCAACAGGTACATTGATTTGGTTTTTCTAAATACCAGATTAGCACAGGCTCAGGGATGGAAGTGGCTCGGTCCTTTTTTTTTAACCACCGCCCGGTTCCCACGCATTGCGTCGTTCTATTTCCCAGCAATGGCCCGGTATGAAGTACTGGGGGCAGTCTCCACTGATTGATGTCTCCGTTGAACATCACAGAGGAGAGGGGGTTTTGTCACAATGGGGGTCTACAGGCTTGCCCCTAGTGCTTCAAGCCGGGCTCTTGCTCAGGAATAGACCATCGCCGTGCGCAGGAACAGGGCACTGGTTAAAAAAGGCACCGCGCCATTGGCATCCCTGCAATGTTCTGTTAATTTAGAAAAACTATAGCTATGTACCTGGTGGTACATTCACTTTAGCACATCGATGGGGCTAATATTCCTATAAGTGCAATATGCAATAGTCTATGGCTATAGGCTATGTACAGCAGAATAATATTACTGTGATTCTGAGTAAAAATAAAACAATATAACAGGTAAGAAAACAGCAGTTTTTTTTTTTTTTTTTTTACAAATGAAATTAAAAATGTTGTACTTCTATATATATATATATATATATATATATATATATATATATATATTACTGTATCCTACTAAGACATGTTAATATACTGTATTTTGCCCTTTTTATCTGTAGGGCTTAACAGTGTTCTGGATTTTATTTCTAACCCACCATACTGCCTTAATGGTCTGTTCACATTGATTAAATCTCCTCTGCTGCTGCCGCTCTCCGCTTAAGGAAGTACGTGTGAACATACCCTAATAGGGCAGAATTCTACTTTGAAATTTCTTTAAACATTATTAATGATAGAACTAAATAAAAAGTATCAAAATAGAAAAATGTCAAACAACATCAGCCGGGATCAGTACACCAGCTGATGCCAATTTACTCTTTAATGTAGAAATGTACATAGTTCACCTCTCTATCATGGGCTCCTTCCCAGGCGACACGAACTTCTACAAAGTCAATTGAAAATTATTCTACAGAGATCTTGTGTTAAATATAGAAAAGGTTACTCTGTCTATATAGTGCAAACACAGGCATTTGTTAGCATAAATATATCCTGTCTAATTACACTGATAAAATCTGCCTTCCCAAGGTAATTCCTGCATTCTGACATACATGTGCATCAATTTAACAAAGCTCACACGGAAGCCGTGCCCACACAGTAATCAGCAAAAAAACAACTGTCAATCACAGCCCTGAGAAAACTCAGATCCCAGCTTCTTATCCCCCCCACAGCAGCACAGTAAGCATTGCAGGAGGCGTCCTTTGTCATGTTCTTGACAACTTTGACATTACAATTGCTCAGGTCTGCCAAGATTCCTGTGCATTTAACTGTACAAGCAATAAAGGTGTGTTAATTATACTTATTGTAAGCAAAAATGAAAAGATAATAATAAAAAGGGAGCAATGCTGCTCAATCTTTCCATATATACAGTGGTGCCTTGGATTTCGAGCATAATTCGTTACGGGATGTCGCTTGTAATCCAAATCCACTCTTACACCAAAGCAAATTTCCCCATAAGAAATCATAGAAATGCAGACAATTGGTTCCACACCCCAAAAATAATGATTTTATATTCTGAATAACATATAAAACAAATGAAACAAAGATTTAGAAACAGCAGAATATGTGATATTATAGGTTACTGTACAGTATAGCAATCAGCATGTGGTGTATAATGTATAGTAAGTGCATAACCTGATAATAAAGCAGCAGTTTGTAGATACAGGATGGAGCTGCAGATCCCCATAATGCAGTAGTGTAGTACAACAGGCTAGAATAGAGAAGCAGGGCTGCTGTCAGACGTCTGTGTGGTCACATGACAGCAATGGAGAAGGGGTGTGTTTAGCACGGACTAATCAGGACTGACAGAGACTGCAGGGAGTATGATGGAATGAGCAGGGCAGATATGGGCACATACATGCAGCGCTCTCTGTCCGGGGAGAGAGGGGTTACAGCTATGCAGAGATTATCTCCACATTCCTGTCCCCTGATGCAAGCCCCAGCCTGAAGTGGATCTGCTATGATTTGGAAGGTGAGGGAGACTTCCTGGGTCAGAGTACAGGGCTGTAGACCACGCTATGCAGACCATGCCCCACCCCAACTCAAAATAAAACAATCCTCTTAAACCAAGTACTGTGAGCTCTTAAACCAAAATGCCCTTAAACCAAGTTACTCTTAAACCAAGGTACCGCTGTGTGTATATACATGTACATATATTTTGTTCTAAATAGGGCAAAGTAAGCGGTCATTCCAAGATGCCAAATGAAACATTATTTTTAGACTAAGGGGGCATTTATCAAGGGCATTGCGCCTATTTTTAGGGGAATAATTGGATTTTTCACCCATTTTTGGTTTATTTATGAACCAGTATTAAACGGGCGAATATTTTTAGATGCAAATTTTTTTTTTATCTGCTTGTTTTGAGTATTCACCCAAAAATTCGCATAATCCGGGATTTGCGCCTAATTTATCATTTGCAACTTTTTAAAAAGTGGCAATTAAAAAGTTTAAAAAATTTGCGAATATTCTGAGAACATTCTATTCACAAATTTATGAAAAGTTTGTTAAATTAGTCCTATTCGGCTTGGTAAAAACAGTTGCAAAATGTTTGCATAAGCTGGGCTTTGCAAGATTTTGACTAACTGATAAACTAAGTGTTTAGTTTTAAATACAAATTTCAACCCCACACTTCTACTATAACAGTATATAAAACAGTATACAGTATATAACAGTCTATATAACAGTCTATAATGACTTAGACAGTCAGTTCAGGGAAAAACACAGAGTCCGCTCTGCAAGTGTTAAGTCACATAATAAAGTCCCATTCACTGATAAATTGCTCATTATTCTTCAAAATTCTTTTCCGAGGCTACAATGAATAGGATTGATATAGTAATGGTTCGGCTTTTACTAGGAACAAATGTAATAAATCTTGCATTTCGGACAAACAGATATAGGAAAGTCTCAATGCAATAAGCATCCTGGCCCATATGTTGGCTTAATGACCCAAACAGACAGTAACATTGATCCTATGATGCTGTCACTTTGAGTGATTAAACCCATGGTTGGGCCAGGACATTTGGCCATGAAATGTAGCAAAAATAAGCCCATAATATTCTCTGATGAGAGGGACCTATATCTGTTGCTCCAGAATGCAAGATTTATTGCAGGTGTTCCTAAAGGTCAAACGAAAACTCTTTCATTTCCATTCAGCATACTGTAGCTTTTGAATAGAATTTTTAAACAATAATCCAGAATAAGGCAAACTTGAGCATGCTTAAGTCATACTCATGCATCCAGTAAAGAAAAAAAAAATTAGAACAGTTGGACAAAGTATTTATTAGTGTTTTGTATAAAGGTAAAACCATTTTCCGACCATTTACATTATTTCGGCCCATCAACTCATGACTTTATTTCATTCGCAGTAACCTCCCGCCACTGGCAGAATTCCCAACAACGTAATAACTTTTTTCATGTCTGTTTTGATGAATAATTTACCATTCAATATAAAATGATGGAATTTGTTCTCTTAACCTCCCATTAAAGGACATTTGCCACTTCGGCAAATATTATATTGTCCTCACCTTTGTAAATTAAACTACGGGGCATAGTATTATCTGCAAATATGTATTTTTCTGTAAGCCATTTTCTGTAATAAATATACTGAAAAGAATAGGTCCCAACGATGACCCAGTGTGTTATAAATAATAGAAGTTGTTCCTAGCTGTCCTCCGTGTCTGAATACATTTGAATGTATGTGATGTAAGAGGAGAGCTGGAGATGCTAAACTTCATTATGTGTTTTGAATGAAATCTGCTCCATCTCGGATAACCAGAGCAGCCCGTGGGTCTCTAATAAATTCATAGAAGGATTTGGGATTTGGGTACAATGTTGTATAATGAGAAATATATAATATCAAAATGTGTCAAATACAAATGATTATCCTAGTTTGTAGATACAGTTTTCTCAAAAAATAAAACCTACCCCCTAAAAATAAGACCTAGCTTTATTTTGCAGGATTTTTGGAGTAGGCTTAAAATGTAACTACTGCAAAAATAAGCCCAAGTCAGCTGACCTGATCCCCGACACTAGGTGGTGGAGTATTAGCCAATCAGTGCCAGACTTGTGCTCCTCCACACCTGCTCAACACAAACTGCAGGGGAAGCAGGAGTGGTAAGAAAATGCACAGTAATAGACACTGAATATGGGGGTGCAGAGGGTATATGGGCTTACTACAGGGAGGAAAGTATACAGAATGAGGACTACCTGTAGTAGGGGGGATGTATACAGTATTCGAGAACAACTACAGAGGGGGGTGGGAGGTATACAGTATGTGGGTCCAACTACACGGGGGAGGGAGGTATACAGTACGGGGGAACAATTACAGAGGGGATATATACAGTATGGGAAACAAATACAGAGGGGGAGGGAGGTGTACAGTACGGGGGAACAATTATAGAGGGGGGAGGTATACAGTATGGGTAGCCCTACTGCAGAGGTGAAATGTATACAGTATGAGGGAACAACTACAGAGGGGGAGGGAAGTGTACAGTAGGGGGGAGGACAATTACAGAGGGGAGATGTATACAGTATGGAGGAACAACTACAGATGGGGAGGGAAATATATAGTATTGGGGAACAACTACAGAGGGTGGAGGGAGGTGTATGGTATGGGGCAACAACCACAGAGGGGGGAGGTATACAGTATGGGTAGCCCTACTGCAGAAGTGATATGTATACAGTATGAGGAAACAACTACAGAGGTGGGAGAAGGTATAGAGTATGGGGAGGACTCACTGTAGAGGGGGGAAGTATACAGTATGTTGGAACAACTACAGAGGGTGGGAAGCAGTGATACTATCCATACCTTTATTTTAGTTGTCTGAGGCTGCAGTCACAAAAATAAAAGCTTTTTATTGCTTCAGTGCCCTGACAACGCATCTATGACACTTCTGTGTAGCATTAAGAGCATTTTTTTTTATAGGTGATTCTAGCCTTGGACAACTACAAAAAAGGGAGGGATCCTAGTTACATGTCTATGTAGCTATGGAAGCAGTTTGGAATTTTTTTTTTCTTGTTTTCCTTTAAGAATACATAGAAACTAGAAATGAGCGCAACTGAAGCGTACTCTAGCCTGGCTGTTCGTCATTTTAATACAGGTGGTGAAGAATCTGTATGCAGCTCTAGGGAGCCTTGGAAAACATGGATATAGCCATAGGCCATAAGCTGTAGCCATGTTTTTTCTGGACTCTGTAGGGCGGCATCCAAAGGCGAAACAACCAGACTCAATATTCAAGTTGAGCTCATCTCTAATAGAGGAGAGAAAAAAGAACAAAAACAAGAGGAAGATAAGGGAGTTAGGATCAGACCAGATAATAAAGGAATCGCTCACCTGAGGTGGTCGTGTAATACTCAATCAGTTGGGAATCGAAATAACCACTGGGAGCCGCCACCACCTGCCAAATATCCTTGGATGGACACGGTAAGGAAATGAGATATGAAAAGAGCAAATAGTGGCTACACACATCGCTCCAGTCTGTTGATCAAAGCTAGGATGGATGTATCCATGATTTACGGGCAGTTCTCGGGCTGAATCCTCTTCCTCCAGGCAGCAGGATTCAAATGCCAATTGCTTGAGTTTATGCACACCCAAACTTTCGACATGTTCGGTTATCTCTAATCAAAGTATGTAATGCTATATCCAAATCAATTAGAGAATCAGAATAACTTTATTGGCACAGTGCATTTCGAAGGCCTTATACTGCCTTCATTGTGCTGCTTTAGGGTAGCTTCACACGTACCGGATCGGCAGCAGATTTCACGCTGCGAGTTTGCTGTGAAATCTGCTGTGGATCCTGGTAGTGTGAAGTGAATGGGTCACATACCCGCACCGACCGGAATTTTCATTCTACTGCCAGTCTGTGACCCGGCCACTTTAACCCCCCACAGCCCCCCGCCCGGAACATACATTACCTGCTCTGCACCGTGGCTGTGTGTGAGGCTCTTGGCTCCTGTCGGTCCCCATCAGCCAATCAGTGCTGCCGTGCACTGATTGGCTGATGGGGAGCGAGGGGAGCCAGGAGCCTCACACACAGCCGCGGTGCCGAGCAGGTAATGTATGCTTCGGGCGGGGGGCTGCGGATTACAGGATGTGGGGGGTTAGAGGGGTCGGGTCACATACTGGTAGCGGAATGAAAATTCCACTGTGGGTATGTGACCCATTCACTGCACACTACCAGGATCCACAGCAGATTTTGCTTCAAACTCGCAGCGTGAAATCCGCTGCGGATCCGGTACGTGTGAAGCTACCCTTAAAGAGATAGTCTCACCAACATTTATTCTACAAATTAAAGCAAGACATGGAAGAATAAGCTATTTTTTTATTGCAAATTCCTATGTTATGATCATGGAGTGCCTGCCCTGCCTCTTTACCCTTAATAGTATTCAGAGATATGTTTTACAGCAGTCACATGGACCATAGGAACCTGTAAACAGAAGATGATTCATTGGCTCCTATGGGAGAGTGTTCTAAGAATATTCGGTAACCTATGCAGAGGTCATTCTGATGATAATGAGGTGACCGCTGAAACAAGAAACAAGCAAGCAGTATCAGCTTACTATAAGGATCGATAGCCAGAGTGCAAAATTATATAGCTGGGATGCATTAACGCGATCATGGAAAGGCTAGCTACATCTGTAGTATGTGAAAAAAAATTCTTTAAAAACTTTTTAAGAAGCCTAGCATAAAAAACAACACCTATATATATATATATATATATATATATATATATATATATATATATATATATATTCCCCTGGTGTTTGTGTGGGTTCCCCCAGGTACAATGGTTTCCTCTCATATCCGAAGTATACTAATGGGTAAACCCCTTCACGTCACAGCCAACTTCTTTTTTTCCTTGTGTTTAACCCCTTCACGTCAGCAATCTGTATATATATGTTCCTATTGCACATGCCCCGTGCAGTAGGAATGTATATATACGTTCCTGCTTTGACGGGGCTTTATGATGAGAGCAAGATCGCTGAAGGGATCCCGCTCTCACCTGAGTACAGCAACGGAGATAATGATAATCAGCTGCGATCCCGCAGCCGACCTCCATTAACCCCTTAGTGACCGCCGTTACGGCGGTCACTAACGGGCCGGTGCCGCCGCTGTATTTCATCTCCCCCCACGGTGGGGGGAGATGAAATAAGTAAAATCAGACCCTAGATCAGCCCCCCTAGTGCCCCGATCACTAACCCCCCTCCCCGCGGCGGCCATCAGATCCAAGATGGCCGCCGCCATCACTGTGAACAGACTAATGTCTGTTCACAGTGATCTAAAGTAAAAATGAATGAAAGCCCCATGCTCTCCACCACCGGAGGTAGCGGAGAGCATGGGGCAGTGATCGGGGACCCCCCTGTGGGGTCCCGGTACAAGCGATCAGCGGTATATACTATATACTGCTGATCGCTTGTACCATGTGCTCCAGGCACTTTTTATCCCCTGTCACTATAAATGATTGGTGACAGGGGATAAAAAGTGATCTGCCCCCACCCCCTAAGTCGCCCCCCACCCCCCCTGTCACCCCCGTCCCCCAGTCACCCTCCCCTACCCCATATACTCACCTGATCCTGGAGCTCCTTCCTCCTCAATGTCCTGGCTGGTTATGAAGTGCGCATGCGCTCCACAACCAGCCAGCTCTGAAACTATGATTACTGTGATAGAAAATATCACAGTAATCATAGTAATATAGTGAAAAGGAATGTATAAAGTACAAAAAGTGACAAACATACAAAAAAACACAGGGGGTGTACTTTCCAAAATGGGGTGACTTATGGTTTTTTTTTCTCTCTGCTGACAGTACAGGGGCTCTGCAAATGCATCTGGCGCTCGGAAACTTCTTTAGCAAAATCTGCAATGGAAAAGCTAATTGGCGCTCCCTTCCTTCTGAGCCCCGCTGTGTGCCCATACAGTGGTTTTCGCCCACATATGGGGTACCGTAGTACTCAAGAGAACCTGCGTTACAAATTTTGGGTTGGTTTTTCTCTTATGTTCCTTTTGAAAATTAGAAACTTTAATCTAAACATATATATTATTGGAAAATTAAAATTTTTCATTTTTTTACGGCCTAATGGTGAATACTTTCCTCCAGCCCCTGTAGGGTTAAAATGCTTATTATATCCCTAGATTAATTCTTTAAGGTGTCTAGTTTCCAAAATGGGGTCACTTATGGGGGTCTTCCAGTAAACAAACCTCCTAAATCAACTTAAAAAAAGAACTGGTTCCTAAAAAAATCAGTTTTGGAAACTTTCACGAAAATGTGGTAATTTGCTGATAAATTTCTAAGCCCCGTAACACCCTAAAAAAGTAAAATATGGTTATGAAATGAAGCCAGAATAAAGAGGACATATCGGTAATGTGACTTAGTAATTCATTTAAGTGATACGACTTTCTTTTTTTAGAAGCAGAGAATTTCAAAGTTCATAAAATGCAAATTTTTTCAATTTTTCATGATATTTTGATGTTTTTCACAAAAAACACACAAAGTAGTGACCAAATTTTGCCACTAATATAAAGTGCCATATGTGACGAAAAAACAATCTCAGAATCGCTAGCATACGTTAAAGCATCACTGAGCTATAAGAGCATAAAGTGAGACAGGTCAGATTTTGAAAAATGAGCCTGGTCTTTTTAGGTGCAAATAGGCTTGGTCTTGAAGGTGTTAAAAACCCATAGCCCTTTTCATTTTTTCACCTACAGACCCATGTAAGGTCTTTTTTATTCTCTGCACCAATGGTTCTTTGTAATGAGATTGTTCTTTTTTCCATAAAATATAATGTGAAACCGAAAAAATAAATATTCAGGAGTTGAAAATAATTGTATTTTTAAAATTTACGATGGGTTTCATATTTTTGCCATTTACAATGTGGTAAAACATGTTATCTATATTCCTCAAGTCAGTACGATTACAACAATAGGCAATTTATCTAACTTTTGTAACTTTCATTGTGTTTTAGTACTTTTAACCCCTTAAGGACAGAGCCTGAAATGGCCTTAAGGACAGAGACAAATTTTAGGAATATGACCAGTGTCACTTTATTCATTAATAACTTCAGGATGCTTTTACCTATCCGGCTGATTCTGAGATTGTTTTCTCGTGATATATTGTACTTTACATCTCTGGTAAAATGGAGTCAATACTCATAACGAATCTTTATGAAAAACACCAAAATAACATAAAAAATTGTGAAAAAATGCATTTTTCAAACTTTGAAACCTTTCTGCTTATACAGAAAATGGTTATGCCACATAAATTATATATTAAATAGCATTAGCAACATGTCTACTTTATGTTGGTGGCATTTATTAAACTATATTTCATTTTTTTTAGACAATAGAAAGCTTAAAACATTAGCAGCAATTTTCCAAATTTTCAGTAAAATTTCAAAATCAGATATTTTTAGGGACCTGTTCAGGTTCAAAGTGTATTTAAGGGGCCTGTATGTTAGAAAGCCCCACAAAGCACCCCATTTCAGAAACTGCACCCCCTCCCCAAACTCTGCAAAAGCACATCCAGAAAGTTTTTTTAACCCTTTAGGGGAGTCACAGAAATAAAAGCGAAGTGTGTAAGAAAGAAAATTTTTTATTTCTGTGCAGAGATTTTATTGTAATCCAATATCTTTCATAATGATAAACCTATTAGCAGAGAAATGCACCCCAATATTGATTGCCCCGTTTCTGCAGTTTATAGAAATACCCCATATGTGGCCCTATTGCGCTATTTGACGCAACCACAAGCCTCAGATATAAGGGAGCGCCTAGTGAATTTCAACGCCTCCGTTATATTTGGTCATTTTTGACTGTACCACTTCAGGTTGGCAGAGGCTCTGGGTGCCAAAACCTAAAAAACACCCCTAAAGGGACACCATTTAGAAAACTGCACCCCTCAAGGAATGTAACAAGGGGTGCGGTGAGCATCTGGACCCCACAGGTGCTTCACAGATTTTCAGAACAATGTGGTGTAAAAAAGGAAAAATTCTATTTTTTACACTAAAATGTTGTTCTAGCATTCATTTTTCATTTTTACAAGGGGATAAAAGAAAAAAAAACACCAAACATGTAGCGCAGTTTCTCCCGAGTACGGAAATACCCCACATGTGGACATAAAGTGCCAAGCGGGCGCAGGACGAGCCTCCAAAGGGAAGGAGCGCCATTTGGCCTTTGCAAGCTGGATTTTACTGGAATGGATTTCAAGGGCCACGTTGCATTCACAGAGCCCTCGTGCTGCCAAAACACTGGAAACCCCCCACAAGTGACCCCATTCTGGAAACTACACCCCTCAAGGAATCTAACAAGGGGTTCAGTGAGCATATGGACCCCACTGGTGACGGGCACAAATGTGGAACAATGTGACGTGAAAGGGAAAAATTTCATTTTTTCACTTTCACGCCACAAATGTGGCCATCATCAAGGGGTCCATATCCTCACTGCACCCCTTGTTAGATTCCTTGAGGGGTGTAGTTTCCAGAATGGGGTCACTTGTGGGGAGTTTCCAGTGTTTTGGCAGCACGAGGGCTCTGTAAATGCGACATGGCGTTTATCATCCATTCTGGCCAAATCCAGCCTTCAAAATCCAAATGGAGCTCCTTCCCTTCGGAGGCTTGCCCTGCGCCTACATGGCGCTTTATGTCCACATGTAGGGTATTTACGGACTCAGGGGGAATTGCTCTACACATTTTGTGTGTTTTTTTCTCTTTTAACCCCTTGTGAAAATGAAAAATTTAAGGCTAAACCAACATTATAGTGTAAAAAAATGTAATATTTCATTTTCACGCCATATTGTTCCACATTTGTGCCCATCACCAGTGGGGTCCATATGCTCACTACACCCCTTGTAACATTCCCTAAGTGGTGTAGTTTCATGTAGGTGCATAATAGGGTCACTTGTGGGGGGTTCAACTGTCTTAGCAACACAGGGGCCTTTTAAATGCAACATGGCCCCTCGAAATCCATTCCAGCCAAATCCAGCCTCAAAAAGCCAAATGGCGCTCCTTCCCTTTGGAGGCTTACCCTGCACCCGCATGGCGCTTTATGTCCACATGTCGGGTATTTCCATACTCAGGGGAAATTGCTCTACACATTTAGTGTTTTTTTTATCTTTTAACCCCTTGTGAAAATGAAAAAATCAAGACAAGATCAATGATTTAGTGTAAAAATTAAACATTTTTTACACTAAATGTTGGTCTAGCCTTGATTTTTTTCCTTTTCCACAAGGGGTTAAAAAAGAAAGTGAACACAAAACGTGTAGGGTAATTTCCCCTGAGTACGAAAATACCCCACATGTGGATATAATGTGCCATATGGGCAGAGGGCAAGCCACCAAAGGGACAGAGCGCCATTTAGAGGCTTGAATGGAGGATGGAGGCCATGTCGCAATTACAAAGCTCCTGTGCTGCTAGGACAGTAGAAACCCCCCACAAGTGACCCCATTCTGGAAAATACACCCCATAAGGAATCCAACAAGGGGTACAGTGAGCATATGGATCCCACTGGTGACGGGCACATAAGTGGAACATGTGCCATGAAAATAAAAAATACAATTTTTTCAATTTCACGTCCCAAATGTGCCCATCATCAGGGGGCCATATCCCCACTGCCCCCCTCGTTAGATTCCTTATGGGGTGTAGTTTCCAGAATGGGGTCACTTGTGGGGGGTTTCTACTGCCCTGGCATCACAGAGGGTTTATAATTGCATCATGGCATCCTCTAATGGGAATGGCGGCCATACCTATTTAGCTGGGGAAAAGGGACAATTCTAATTTATTTGGGGGTATAAGGCCAATTATTAGTTTATAAGGTTGAAAATGACAGGTGTCCATCAAACTCAACCTGTGTTGATCCAGAGGAAGGCAAAAAAAAAACCTCATAAGGCAGACGACAGTAGCCTCATCACAAGGGAAAAATTCCTTCCCGACTCCATAATGGCGATCAGAATAATCCCTGGATCAACGTGACCCCTGAAATAGGAATAAGGGACAGAATTTAGAAAATGTAGAACCCCAATGACGTGTGGTACGCCTTGAAGCGATCCAGAATGCAGAGGCCGGGGTGATTAGGACAGGTGTCACACTGTAAAATGGTGTCCTTCCTGATCTCCCTGTTACGCCACACTCTGCACTTCTTCTGGGGTCTCCTGTTTTCCAGTGTGGGGGACGTCACCTGGAAAATGTTGCCCTGGTGCGATACGGGGTCCCTCATATCCAGAAGCGCTGGGTCCGCTCCATGGCTGCTAAATATAAGGGTGCTATTACTGCTTCTGATATGTTCGGATCGTACCGCAAGCTACAGTAGCTCACGCAGCGAGGGACCGGAAGAGGGGGTGCTGGTATAAAAGTTATCCCCGTACGGGTGGTAACCTTTATCCAGCAGTGGGAAGATCAGTTCCCGAACGATCTCCCCACTAACTCGGAGGATGGGGGGGGGGCATCTGGGGGCTGGATTTGGGTGTCCCTTCCTTCATACACTCTAAGGGTATGTGCACACTGCGGAATGGCGAAGGATAACCCTTTGTGCATTCCGCAGCTGGCACCCGCCGGCGGACTGATGGAGGCGCGCATCTCCGCTCGTGTCACACTCCATTATATGCACGGGCGGATTCTGCCCTCTGTCCAATGTGTTCATTCTTTGGACGGACGACGGAATCCGCCCGTTTATAGAATGGAGTCTATGACACGGGTGGAGACGCTCGCCCGCATCAATCCGCCGGCAGGTGCCAGCTGCGGAATGCACAAAGGCTTATCCTTCGCCATTCTGCAGTGTGCACGTACCGTAAATCTGTAAGTGTACCCTGAGGTACTCTCACAGAGTTTGTAGAATTTCATGCCATACCGCCATCTCTTATTGGGACGGTACTGGCTACGCTACCCCCAGACACGTCACTGGATGATGAGAATGATGAGGAGGAATGGAGGAAAGAAGGATCCCCCCCATTCATCCTTACTGGCTGTTTCGGTGTCTGAGGCAATAATAGCGTATCCGACACCGAAAACACCTTGGGGGCCATCTTTATACGGGGATTGGTATATGGGGTATGTAAATGTGTAGTGGTGTAGTGTAAAACTTTATTTCGTGTAGTGTAGTGTAGTGTTTTTTACGTGTTTTTTTGACAGTAAGAAAAAATATCCCTTTGCCAAGAAAGGAGCTGCTGCTAAATGCCGCACTTATGTGCGGCACTTATCAGCAGCCAGTGGCAGTAGGATATAGGGGGGAAAAACGCCCCTACGCCAAAAAGGAGGAGTTGCTGATCAGCGGCGCATTTACGGGCGATGCTGATCAGCACTCAGCGGCGATAGGGCGCAAAAAAAGAAAAAAAAATTGGAAAAAAAAAATTAATAATCTTTTTAACCCAAAGCAACTGATCAGTGAATGATATTCACTGATCAGCCGCTAGGGGGCGGTAGAGCGACGCTGCCGGAGATTACCGAGGCCCACCGAACACGAGGACCGAGCGATTACGAAGATTTCCGACGCTGGACGACCGAACCCGGAAGTGACCCGAAGAAGACGCGAGGACGGCGCGGACCGCAGATCGTCGCTCCGGACGCCCAGACCTGTTCTGCACCCCTCAGCTACCTAGCTGGGGGGTGCAGAACACGGCAAAACTGTTTTTTTACAGTTTGATCGCCATGATGGGCCGGCCGGTACTGGCCGGCCTATCACGGCGATCGTGGGGGTGGCATCGGCGCCATCTTTGGTGGTGACACTAATAGCGATTGGTGCTGTTTAGGACAGCACCAATCGCCATTGCTTTCCGGGTCACCGGGTCACCGATGACCCAGAAAGCTGTTTTCAGCTGCTATATGCTAATCTGAATAGATCAGCAAATAGCAGCGATCGTCGGCACGGGAGGGGTTAATCACCCCCCGTGCCGACGAGCAGAGATGGCCTGCTATACATTATAGCAGGCCATCTTCCCCGACCGCTGTGTGTGAACACGCAGCGATCGGGGAAACATCGGGCGTAAGTATACGCCCGTTTGCGTTAAAGCCCACCCTGCAGGTGCGTATACTTACGCCCGATGTCGTTAAGGGGTTAAAAAGCGATTTATTTTTTTTAAAGTGTGTTTAAAATTGCTCTTTTCTGACCCTTATAACGCTTTAATCTCACGGTCTGTAGGGCTGTGTGAGGTGTCATATTTTTTTTTTACCATTTTTACCGTTTTTTTCGGTACCACACTTGCATACACGTGACTTATTGATCGTTTACCGTACGAGATCAGGAATGTAAAACTTTTTTTTACACACTTTTGTAGTCCCCCTATGGGACTTCTATGAGCTATACTATGATTTCTCATAGGGATAAATAAAGAATATATGTACTGCCTTGATCTATGAAATCTGCACGGTTAACAGAAGAGGATCCGGGCTGTTAGGAGAACGAATCAGCTTCCCACAATCACCCCACTAGACCATTTAATTTCAGTTTTGACAGCTGCATTCAAATGGTTAGGTAGCTGGCATGGAAGATCGCTCAATGCAGGCTACTAGCAGAAGCCCCTAGCTACTGATAGCAGCCAGGGGCCACCAGCAAAGTAAAGGATAACATTGTGACCCCCTTCTATACCCCCTTAGCAGCACCACAACGTGGTGGTGGGAAAAGGGGTTTATTTAAAGTCTAAACTGTGAACCCCATTGGGGACAGTGATCGATCTGAGTGATGAGTAAGTCTCTTGACAGTGCAAAATACATTGGTGCAATATAAATAAAGGTCTACAGATCTTATATATCTAGGGGGCCGTATTCCACCGGACGATTATCGTTCGCATAATCGTTAACGATTAACAATCTCAAACGACCGCTATTGTGAAAGACCTGAAAACGTTCACTCATTTCCATGGAACGATAATTGTTACTTATGATCGTATTTGCGATCGTTTCTTCTTCGCTATTTGTTCGCTATTGCGTTCGTATCAACAGCGAACGACTGGACGACGTCTTATTCAATGTGAACGATTTGCGAAAGTTTCGCGAACAAGCAACGATAAAAATAGGTCCAGGTCTTATAAAGCGATCAACGATTTCTCGTTCAGTCGTTAATAGTTAACTGCATTTCAACCGAACGATTATCGTTTAGATTCGAACGATTTAACGATAATCTGAACAATAATCGTCCGGTGGAATAGGGCCCTAAGGCTGGGCCATAAGAATAAGTTACTCTCTGAAGCTATCAACAATGTCGTTTTATAAAAGCTGAAAAAGTAAGATTTAACTAAGGTGAAGAAAGTGTGAACCACGCATTTTGTCTGCTGTATTTCCTCTTGAGTCTATTAAAATTGACTTACAATGAAGCATCACTCCTTTGCTTTCTCTCAGGCAAGGAATGCAATTATCTTCGGTTTGAAGTTGTCATGGCTTCAACATTGATGACCCTTTCAAAACGCAGACAAAGAACAATAAATAGTTGAGAAACATTGATATCAAAGAAAATGCACATTATCAAGTCCAGTACAGGAGAATAAACACACAATGAATCTAGAATGGCGCAGATTTCCCTGTTGACTGTAACTCACTTTGATTAATGCCGTGTCAGAAAGCTACAATAAACAACCCAGTTTAAAGGTATTTCTTCATTATATTAATGGTGAAAAAATTGATTTTCTTCAACACAGTATTTTTCTTTTCCATGAGTCTTCTATCCTTTAGAAGTGTAATTTTTAAAAATTATTATCATGTCAAGATTGTGGTCATATATGTGTCCCTGTAAAGGCAGCCTATCATTAAAACTTTTCAGAACTCAGTAGAAAGCCGAAGTTAGGACATCCTAGAATAGAGATGGGGAACCTATGGCCCTCTTGCTGTTGAAAAACTACAATTCCAACTGGCGCAGCTACTGTACCATGGAGTCAGACAATGCAGCTCCTACAGGGCCCGTGAGGTACAGAGGCTAGGAGCCCACCCCTGCGGAGCATATTCTGGTCCATGGTACAGTTCACACCAATATTCCCCCCTGGACAGCCGCCGACCTGCACCAACCTCACCATGAACACCTGGTCGCACACCCTGGACCTGCACCATCCCCCCGGACAGCAACCAGTAGCATTCAGGTCCCCGGCATCACTCTTGCATTGGGGAGCCAGGAAAACCAGGTAATGCTGAGGGCTGTATTGCACTGGGTGAGTATATATGTTTGCTGATCCTGGGGTAAGCATACAAGATTACTGGGGCCCCATACAGTTTATTCCAATGGGACCCCACAAATCCTAATTATACTCTGGCTTTTGGCTCTGGCTGAAGGCTGCAGGTTCCCCATGCCTGTACTAGAAGAAGTACGGCTGATTCCCTTAGGACAGAATCTGTAGTGGGGCTTGTTTGCTCGGCTTATGTTATATAGATAAACTTCTTTATGTATACAGTACATGTATAATTGTCTAAAATTAATATTAATCACAATATTACCCATGTCCTTTCCTTCTCAGACAGAGGACAAGTGCTCACTGTCTCTTCTATGGTCCAGGTAAGCTATAACATGTCCTCTATAACCCGGGCCACCACTGAATCCCACCAATCAATGATCAACCGGCCAAAGGAGAAGAAGATGAAGTCAGTAGTGGTGGGTACCTGGCAGTTGGCTTGGAGGTGCAATGTATGCTGGGACATGTAGTTTCCCTGCTGGCTGCCATGATGTAAAAGTGGTGTCATTTATATATTTTTGAATCTGGGGTTAGAAGCAGCCTAAATAAGTGGGAAAGGTGTCAAATGATCTGTGGGGATATCAGTGTGTACACTTATATGTTTTTTGTAGTATCTATTTTTATATGGGCTCGCCGGAATACCCCTTTAAGGCTGGGTTCACACACAGTATATTTCAGTCAGTATTGTGGTCCTCATATTGCAACCAAAACCAGGAGTGGATTGAAAACACAGAAAGGATCTGTTCACATAATGTTGAAATTGAGTGGATGGCCGCCATATAACGGCAAATATTAGCTGTTATTTAAAAACTACGGCTGTTGTATTGAAATAATGGCAGTTATTTACTGTTATATGGCGGCCATCCACTCAATTTCAACATTGTGTGAACAGATCCTTTCTGTGTTTTCAATCCACTCCTGGTTGAGGTTACAAAATACTGACCAAATACTGACTGAAATATACTGTGTGTGAACCCAGCCTTTAACTTATGTAAACATTTGTAGACTGCTGTAGACTGCTTAACAACAGTGAGGCTATGTTCACACCGCATTTTTTTCCAGGCAAAAATTACAGCCATATTTTAACAATTACGGCAGTAAATAATGATCATGATAATGATTGTAATTGTCAAAATACGTCTTTATTTTCGCTTAAAGAAAACGTCAACATACCCTGAGAGTTGTAATATCATCTGGAGAGTCAAGTTACAGATTAAGTACAATAAAAAATACATACATACAGTATATAGTACAGTAGTTCCTCTATAACATCACAGCGCTCATTGTTCATATATATTATCTCCGTATGGTAGAAAACATTTTCATCTTTGTTTCTGTGTACGTTATAATTTCTACAGCTGTTGTGGCATTGTGCTAATTATCACTTGGTATATTTATAAAAAAATATCTATGATTATTACTTATATTTATGTAATTATGTCAAATAATAATTAGCACAATGTCACAATAACTTTATATATAAATTATAATGTTTAACAAAAAATTAAAGAGAGCCCGTCAGGAGATTTACGGTGCTGGATCCAAGGGCAGCGTGAAATCCCAACAGGTTCCTTTGTTACAGTCAGCTCAGATTTACTGTGAAATAATGTGATGTTTCAGGGGGAATAATTAAGAACTAAATTGGTGAAGGGATCTGGGCAATCCCCCGGATTCTCCCTGCCTGGCCCCGTATGATTGACAGACCGCTCCATATCTGTAAATCAGGGAAGAGACCATCACATCCCTCAGCATACCCTTTACCTGGTGCCACAGCTTAATCTTAAAGCGAATGTACCAGTATGCTTAGTGAATTTTTTCGCTACGTGGTTGGCACCAGCGAGGAGATCCTGTTTTTAAAAACATTTCCCAGATCCCACAATTTGCACGTAATTACCATTATATTACATTATTCTTACACCGGGGCCATCAAGCCCACCTAAAGTAAATAGAGCAGGCCGGTGCACCTGAAGAAACTATGGGAACCAGCCAATGTTTTCCTGCGGCACTGGGATCTCCACGCCGACACAAAAATAAAAAATAAAACACTAAGGGTATATTCACACGAACGGGCGAGAATCTCGCTGCGAGCCCGGCAGGTCCTGGCAGTTCCCACACACTAAGGTCTAAATGACCACAGCGAGTATGTAATTATACCGCCCTTAACCCCTTCTGCTCCCGCCCGGCTCCCCCGCTGTAAGCATACTTTACCTGTCCTTGCTGCACAGGTCCGGCGTCCTGCTCTCCCGCCCGGCCAATCAGTGGCTGCGGCTGGGCAACACACTAATTGGCCGGACGGGAGAGCAGGACGCCGGACCCGTGCAGCAAGGACAGGTAAAGTATGCTTACATCGGGGGAGCCGGGCAGGAGCAGAAGGGGTTAAGGGCGGTATAATTACATACTCGTTTAGACCGCAGCAAGTATGTAGTGTATGGGAACTGCCAGGACCTGCCGGGCTCGCAGCGAGAATCTCGCTGCGAGCCCGTTCGTGTGAATATACCCTAAGCGAACTGGTACATTCTAAAACTATGTTTTCCCTTAAACACTGCAAAATGTGAATCTATACATCCCAAGTCTAAGGGGGAATGTATCATCTGCACACTCTTTTTTAAAGAAAATGGTGAATGAGCGGAAAACTGGAGAAATCTCGCTAATTTGCCTTAAAACAAATTATATACCAAAAAATATACTGTGCGTAAAAACTATTAAAAAGTATAATAAAAATGGAGTGAGAACATAGCCATAGATTTAAAAACGTATGTATCATTAGTTACATAGGGGGACATTTATGTATTCTGGCGTTTTTTACGCTGGGCTTACAAACGTCTCCGCAGGTCCAGAGCGCACTGCCTCTACATAAATTCCGAGCGCACGGAGCCCGTCAATGCGAAAACTTTGAAACCTACGCCAGCTTAGAGCTGGCGTAGGTTTCAGTACCAGAGAAATTATAAATGTGGCGCACGCAGAGGCAGCACCCCCTCTGCGTGCTTCCGCAACCCCTCTCCACACCACTGGTCAAGGTGGCGCAGATGGGGCCAATGTGAAAAAAATATTTGCATTGGCATTTTCGCCTTTTCATAAATTTCCCCCCATAACTTTTTAGTTTTTTTTTTTTTTACCTAAGCTGCTTGCTCTGGCGCGGGGATCCCCATGGTACAGTCCTTTTTTTGAAATGCCCCCTTGTTCCCGAAATTAGCGCCGGTCTTTTTCTGAGCACTAGGGACAGGCTCACTGCCTCACGTGTGACAGAACCCCTTCTCCAATAGAGCTGCATCACATAGGGGAGGGTATATGGTCACACTGTGGGTGGCAGGCATGCCTAATGGTACATTTGCTTTAATCTAACACATTATTAAATTCAAAATACAGCCGTGTTTTATACCTACTTTGCTGTCGTATTTTGCTTTTATTTTACAATGTGTGAACACAGTCTAACATCGTTTTATTCAAAAAACTGTTGCATAAAGGTCATGCACTATCTTACCAGATATGAACAAGTTTACAATTTTGGTTTTGCATTTTTATAGTTTTTATGCTTTTTTTTATTGCTGTGTGTTATAAGCTGCTCCCATAATTCAACAATGAACCAGAATATAAATTAAGTAATTAAAAAATACATTTTTAGTGAGTGCCATTTCTCATATTCCTCATGCACTTCCGTGGCCGCTTTTACTGATGGAAGGAAATAAAACGAGTTTTGAATGTCACTAAATGCCAATGCAATTCAGATAGAAACGAGTAGGAGTACAGATCCGCAGCACTTATCATAAGTAAATGTTGAATTTAAGACTCTATATTTTAAAACATATGCTCTCTAAAGAGTTTAAATCCCTTTAAATGTTGATGAAAAATGTCATTTAAAATGGGCTTTCAAGAAAAAGCTCAATACAGAAAAAAAACTGATTTACTATGCTTTTTATTTAAATGTTAACCTGATATGTTTAATACATTACAGAAATAAAGAACTGTAGACAAAGAAACTTAGTAGTTTATTCATTCTTTGTATGAAATCTGTCATTTTGTTTTATTGAGAAAGATAAAAAGCGAATGCTAAAATAATTATTAAAAATTAAAAGGATTATGGAACATATTGATGCAATATAAGCAATAAGACATTTTAAAAAATATTTATTCATAGTAAATTATACAACTATAGTTTAGAGGGGTACTCCAGTGGTAAAAAAAAAAAATCCTTTAAATTAACTGGAGTCAGAAAGTTATATGAATTTATAATTTCCTTCTATTAAAAAATCTCAAGCCTACCACTACTTATCCGCTGCTGTATGTCCTGCAGGAATGTATTCTTTCTAGTCTGAGACGGTGCTCTGTGCTGCCACCTCTGTCCATGTCAGGAACTGTCCGGAGCAGGAGAGGTTTTCTATGGGGAGTTACTACTGCTCTGAGCAGTTCCTGTGATGGGGAGAGGTGGCAGAAGAGAGAATTGTGTCAAACTGAAAAGAATACATTACTTCCTGCAGGACATACAGCAGCTGGTGAATACTAAAAGATTTTTTTAATAGAAATAAAAAAATAAAAAAAAATCTATACAACTATTTGACACCAATTGATTTAAAAGGGGGAACAATTCACTGGCGTACCCTGGAGTAGAGACCAAATAATATATTTTTTTAAATAATTATAATAATAATTTTATAATAATAATAATATTAATATAAAATAAAGAGATGTCATACAGTTTTTGAACTGATGTTGAAAAAAGTGTCATAGACAGCGCCCTATGGATCTGTATTGGTGTCTGTTATCTAGGAGAACATATAGGGCCAAAAGCCCAATAGGACCTTCTCTTTTTTTTTTTTTTTAAGCAACCCCCACCCCCCCAAAAGGCAGAAATAATAATTATCAATAAAACTTCACTTTTACTATATTAAAATAAAATGTTGGTAAATGTTAGTATAAGAAAAGTTAAGTTTTATTATTTCTGACTTTTGGGGGGTTGCTTTAATTAAAAAAAAAAAAAAGAGGAGGAGGCCCTATTGGGCTTTTGGTCCTATGTTTTCTTTTGTGTTTCTGTATGCTCTTTCCCCCTTTGAGTTTAGCATCTGTATTATGAATTGTTAACTAGAAGGTCTCATCTATGTTGCCACGTTTAGTGACAGTAATCAGACTCCAACTAACAGCATGAACAGGCTCTCTATTCCAAGTGCAGTGTTTTAGATATTTACTGTAGCCTTAGGGTCCTATTACATGGAACAATTTTTAACGATTAACGACTAACGATAAACAATCGCAAACGAGATTGTTTATCGTTAACCTGAAATTGTTCACCATATTACACAGAACGATGGTCGTTAGTTACGATCTTTATTGCAATCTTTACTACGATCGTTTACTCCTTCTCATGCCAGCAAAACAATGGACAATTTGCAATTACACTGAGCGATTATTGAACAAATGCGGAACTTAAGCGAACGAATGTGAAATTACAGCGAACGATTAGCTATCATTTTAGGTTCAGATCTAAATCAACACTCAACGACATACGAACGATTTTTCGATCGTTGCCTGCAATTACACAGAACGATTATTGCTTAAATTCGAACGATATTTGGGAACGATTTTTCGCACGATAATCATCTCGTGTAATAGGACCCTTACTCAACTAGTCAACATCTTGCACTCAGAGCCGATCCTAGCTCTTCTGCTGCCCAAGGAGATAATTTTATCCCCATCTACCACCCCCTCTGATCAAATCATAAGTAGGAAAGTGTGCGTGCAGAAAATCTACAGTATATGAAAAATATCATTAAGTGCTTACCCACAATCCAGCTCACCTATTAACCTCTTAAGGACCCATGTCGTACCGGTACGTCATGGATCACTGTCACTTAAGGACCCATGACGTACCGGTACGCGGGTCCTTTAAGAGGGCGCCGCGGACCGGCCGCATGCGATCAGGAGAGATGGCCTGCAGAAATACACTGCAGGCCATCTTTCCCTGTCGGCACGGGGGGTTGTTAACCCCCCCCATGCCGACGATCGCCGCTATTGGCTTATCAGTTCAGATCAGCCAATAGCGGCGATCGGAACCTTTCCGGGTCATCGGTGACCCGATGACCCGGAAAAAATGGCGGTCGGTGCTGTCCGAGGACGGCACCAACCGCCATTACTGTAAAAAGTAATGGTGGCCAGGTGCTACCGGCCGGCCGTTCACGGCGATCAAAGTCCCCAAAAGTTATAAATACCTGCTCCGGACCCCTCAGCTAGGTAGCTGAGGGGTCCAGAGCAGGTATTCGTACATTACTCACCTTTCCCGGGGTCCTGATCGGCGTCTTCCGGGTTCGCGGCGTCCTCGTGGTCTCGTTCGGGTCTTCGGCTTCTTCCGTGACGTCACGTTCGGCTATTTTCGGCTCCAGCGTCGGGTTTTCGTGATTTTCCGCTCTGCTGCCCTCTAGCGGCTGATATGTGTAATACACTTATCACAGTCATGAACGGAAAAAAGCCAGCTTACCCCATCCACCGAGCTTCACAGCACGGGCTCACACTCCAACAGGTGTCCTGAGTAGATGCGGAAAAGAAACGAGTCCAGCTCCCGGCAAGGTGGAATCAAGTGCGTTGTTTATTGTATCTCCGTCACCGTACACACGTGCGGCATGCCCCCAACTGAAGCCTACGCGTTTCGGCTGCTACACCGCAGCCTTAATCAGCCATGATTAAGGCTGCGGTGTAGCAGCCGAAACGCGTAGGCTTCAGTTGGGGGCATGCCGCACGTGTGTACGGTGACGGAGATACAATAAACAACGCACTTGATTCCACCTTGCCGGGAGCTGGACTCGTTTCTTTTCCGTAATACACTTATCAGCAGCTACAGGGATGTTCAGTATGTAATAAAATTTTTTTTATTTTTATTTTTTTTTCTATTTTTTTTTTTCTATTTTCCGCACCCTATCGCCGCTGAGTGTTGATCAGCATCGCACGAAAGTGCGCTGCTAATCAGCAACTCCTCCTTTTTGGCGTAGGGTGTTTTTTTTCTCTATCCTACTGCCACGGTCAGCTTATAAGTGCCGCACATAAGTGCGGCATTTATCAGCAACACCATTTTTGGCGTAGTTTTTTTTTTTTATACTTACTGTAAAAAAACACGTAAAAAACACTACTTTACACCACACTACATTGAATAAAGTTTGACACTACACCACTACATACCCCATATACTAGTCCCCATATAAAGATGACCCCCAGGGTGTTTTCGGCGTCAGAGGGATACGTTATTATTGCCTCCGACACGGAAACAGCCAGTGAGGATAAATGGGGGGGATCCTTCGTTCCTCCATTCATCCTCATCCTCCAATGACATGTCTGGGGGGTAGCGTAGCGTATGCTGCCTCCCAGACACGTCTTTTCCGCCAGTACCGTCCCAATAAGAGATGACGGTATGGCGTAAAATTCTACTAACTCTGTGAGCGTACCTCAGGGTACTTTTACAGATTTAGGGTAGGTGCACACTGCGCAATGGCGAAGATAAAGCTTTGTGCATTCCGCAGCTGGCACCCACCGGCGGACTGATGCAGGCGCGCGTCTCCACCCTTGTCATAGACTCCATGTTATGCACAGGCGGATTCCATCGTCCGTCCAAAGAATGAATACGTTGGACAGAGAGCGGAATCCGCCCATGCATAGAATGGAGTCTATGACACGGACGGAGACGCGCGCCCGCATCAGTCCGCCGGTGGGTGCCAACTGCGGAATGCACAAAGGGTTATCCTTCGCCATTCCGCAGTGTGCACGTACCCTTAGAGTGTATGAAGGAAGGGACACCTGAATCCAGCCCCCAGATGCCCCCTCCCCCCCCCATCCTCGGAACAAGTGGGAAGATCGTCCGGGAACTGATCTTCCCACTGCTGGATAAAGGTTACCACCTGTACGGGGATAACTTTTATACCAGCGCCCCCCTCTTCCGCTCCCTCGCTGCCTGAGCTACTGTAGCTTGCGGCACGATCCGAAAATATCAGAAGCCGTAATAAAGCCCTAATATTTAGTAGCCATATAGTGGCCCCAGCGCTTCTGGATATGAAGGACCCTGTATCGCACCAGGACAACATTTTCCAGGTGACGTCCCCCACACTGGAGAAAGGGAGACCCCAGAAGAAGTGCAGAGTGTGGCGTAACAGGGGGATCAGGAAGGACGCCATTTTCCAGTGTGACACCTGTCCTGATCCCCCCGACCTCTGCATACTGGATTGCTTCAAGGGGTACCACACGTCATCGGGGTTCTACATTATCTAAATTCTGTCCCTTATTCCTATTTCAGGGGTCACGTTGATCCAGGGATTATTCTGATCGCCATTATGGAGTCGGGAAGGAATTTTCCCCCTGTGATGAGGCTACTGTCGTCTGCCTCACGAGGGTTTTTTGTCTTCCTCTAGATCAACACAGGTTGAATTTGATGGACACCTGTCATTTTCAACCTTATAAACTAATAATTGGCCTAATACCCCCAAATAAATTTGAATTGTCCCTTTTCCCCAGCTAAGTAGGTATGGCTGCCATTCCCATTAGAGGATGCCATGATGCAATTACAAAGCCTCTGTGCGGCCAGAACAGTAGAAACCCCCCACAAGTGACCCCATTCTGGAAACTACACCCCATAAGGAATCTAACAAGGGGGGCAGCGGGTATATGTCCCCCTGGTGACGGCCAAATTTGGGACGTGAAAATAAAAAAAATTGTATTTTTTATTTTCACGGCACATGTTCTACACATGTGCCCGTCACCAGTGGGGTCCATATGCTCACTGCACCCCTCGTTAGATTCCTTATGGGGTGTAATTTCCAGAATAAGGTCACTTGTCGGGGGTTTCTACTGTCCTGGCAGCACAGGAGCTTTGTAATTGCGACATGGCCTCCATTCTCCATTCAAGCCTCTAAATGGCGCTCTGTCTCTTTGGTGGCGTGCCCTGTGCCCATATGGCACATTATGTCCATATGTGGGGTATTTTCGTACTCAGGGGAAATTACCCTACACGTTTTGTGTTCATTTTCTTTTTTAACCCCTTGTGGAAATGGAAAAAAATCAAGGCTAGACCAACATTTAGTGTAATTTTTTTTAAAATTTTACTCTAAATCATTAATCTTGTCATGATTTTTTCATTTTCACAAGGGGCTAAAAGGTAAAAAAAACACTAAATGTGTAGCGCAATTTCTCCTGAGTACGGAAATACCCCACATGTGGACATAAAGCGCCATGCGGGTGCAGGGTAAGTCTCCAAAGGGAGGAAGCGCCATTTGGTTTTTTGAGGCTGGATTTGGCTGGATTGGATTTCGAGGGGCCATGTTGCATTTAAAAGGCCATTGTGTTGCCAAGACAGTTGAAACCCCCCACAAGTGACCCCATTATGGAAACTACACCCCTCAAGGAATGTAACAAGGGGTGTAGTGAGCATATGGACCCCACTGGTGACGGGCACAAATGTGGAACAATGTGGCGTGAAAATGAAATATTACATATTTTACACTATAATGTTGGTCTAGCCTTGAATTTATCATTTTCACAAGGGGTTAAAAGAGAAAAAAAACAACAAAATGTGTAGAGCAATTTCCCCCGAGTCCGTAAATACCCCACATGTGGACATAAAGCGCCATGTGGGCGCAGGGCAAGCATCCGAAGGGAAGGAGCGCCATTTGGATTTTGGAGGTTGGATTTGGCTAGAATGGATTATGAATGCCATGTCGCATTTACAGAGCCCTTGTGCTGCCAAGACAGTGGAAACCCCCCACAAGTGACCCCATTATGGAAACTACACCCCTCAAGGAATCTAACAAGGGGTGTAGTGAGCAAATGGACCCCTTGATGACAGGCACATTTGTGCCATGAAAGTGAAAAAATGAAATTTTTCACTTTCACGTCACATTGTTCCACATTTGTGCCCGTCACCAGTGGGGTCCATATGCTCACTGCGCCCCTTGTTAGATTCCTTGAGGGGTGTAGTTTCCAGAATGGGGTCACTTGTGGGGGGTTTCCAGTGTTTTGGCAGCACGAGGGCTCTGTAAATGCGATGTGGCCATTGAAATCCATTCCAGTGAAATCCAGCTTCCAAACGCTCCTTCCCTTTGGAGGCTCGTCCTGCGCCCGCTTGGCACTTTATGTCCACATGTGGGGTATTTCTGTACTCGGGAGAAACTGCGCTACACTTTTTGTGTCTTTTCTTCCTTTTATTCCTTTGTGAAAATGAAAAATTGAAGGCTAGAACAACGTTTTAGTGTAAAAAATACTTTTGTCTTTTTTCACGCCACATTGTTGGGAAAATCTTTGAAGCACCTGTGGGGTCCAAATGCTCACCGCACCCCTTGTTACATTCCTTGAGGGGTGTAGTTTTCTAAATGGTGTCCCTTTAGGGGTGATTTTTAGGTTTTGGCACCCCAGAGCCTCTGCCAACCTGAAGTGGTACAGTCAGAAATGACCAAATATAATGGAGCCATTGAAATTCACTAGGCGCTCCTTTGTATCTGAGGCTTGTGGTTGCGTCAAATAGCGCAATAGGGCCACATATGGGGTATTTCTATAAACTGCAGAAACGGGGCAATAATTATTGGGGTGCATTTCTCTGGTAATAGGGTCATAATTATGAAAAATATTGGATTACAATAAAATCTCTGCACAGAAAATAAAAATTTTCAAATTTCTTACACACTTAGCTTTTATTTCTGTGACTCCCCTAAAGGGTTAAAAAACTTTCTGGATGTGCTTTTGCAGAATTTGGGGCGTGCAGTTTCTGAAATGGGGTGCTTCGTGGGGCTTTCTCACACACAGTCCCCTCAAATACACTTTAGGCTGGGTTCACACGTTGTAACTGTGCGGCTGTATTTTTTATGCGGCTGTAAATGTGCGGGTGAAACTCCGGCCGTGGGAAAAAATAGACATGCGTCTCAAAACATACGGTCATTTACTTTGAAATCTGGTTCAACTAAAAATAACAAATAAAATCTTTAGAAAGTGATGCAAACACCTCTGGATGCATCTGGGAAAGCAGGGAACACAGTTTACATGAATCGCTATTACCGGGGTTTGCGATCCTCTGCACTAATGCCGATGTCTCTCATGGTTAATATATTGAATTAATAAAACACATTTTCTGTCTAATAAAGTCCCTTTTATTGTTCAATAATTAAATGTAAACGATTCCATCATTTTGCAATTAAATATACTGTTCAAATAAATATATATATAAATAAATGTATATTTATATATATATTTATTTTTTGACAGTATATTTAATTGCACAATGATGGATTCGTTAGAATTAAATTATTGAACAAAGAAACTGTATTTATTTCAACGAAAATGTGTTTTATTAATTAAATATTAATTAGTACAGGAAGCTCTATAAGCCGTTAATTCCTATGCCGGCAATAGAGCATTCTGTACTAATCATCACTTTACTTTAATGAAAACATCAAATGTTTCTTCTAATTATGTTGTGACAATAGCATTAGAAGAAACATTTAGAATTATATGTGCGCTCAGCTGATTGGCTGTTCGGCTGAGCGCACATATAATGAGCCGGTCCGCAGCACAGTGACTTCATTGTGCTGCGGACCAGCGAAGAGGACACATCGGGGTGAGTATAGAGCTCTCCCCACCCCCTCCCCGGCACTGCACCCCTCCCAGCAAGGAAGGGGGGTCACTTAACCCCTTCCTTGCTGGGATGGGTGCAGTCTGACATCAGTCTGGCCCCCAGGGGGTTAAGGGGGATGCAATACATCCTCCCTTAACCCCTTGGGGGCCAGACTGTAAGCAGCGATCTGTAAAGATGCTGCATACTGTAAGGAGCACAACACCGCTCACAATGATGGGTGTTGTGCTCCTGTTTGTGTGTTTTTTGTGTGTTTCTCCCTTTTTGTTTTTCAGATATCGGTATCCTGGGGATTACGTCGAATTCCATGGACTACGTTGATGACCAGCGGTTGTTCTTTGAATTTTTTTAATAAAATGGTCAATGAGGGGTGTGGGGGTGTTTTTATTTGAATAAAAAAATATTTTAAACTTGTGTCTTGTCTTTATTATTGTGTCAAAAAGAAATAATTTTAACTCACCCTCATATCTAACAAAGTCAAAGACAAGTCAAGAAGCACAGGTCACAGCATCCATCAGGCATTCGTACAAAATTATAAAAGCTCTTATTCTTTAATAACACAGTGAAGCTACAACGTTTCAACCCTCAAAGGGGTCTTTGTCAGGTACGATGTGTTGTGTTTTTTTTTTTTTTTTTACAAAGGCCCCTTTGAGGGTTGAAACATTGTAGCTTCACTGTATTATGTAACACGTCTGTATTGTTGCACGTCTGATGCTGTGACCTCTGTTCCTTTGAAGATTTCTTGGTTCAAAGCAAGTTCTAGAAGTGGGTAGTGTTTGCATCCACATTTCATCTAGTGTTGCGGACTAGTATAGTATGATCCATTTGTGTATTTTGTATTTGGCATTGCGGCATCCATACATAACCATTTGTATCAAATTTGACCCGCAATCACCTTGGATCTAAATAAGTGACCGTGAATTATACAGGTCAAAATTTCTATATTTCAATATTAACAACCCTTTCTCCCTCTGCTTCTAAAATAGCTTTAGGCTATGTTTCTACACAGTATTTTGGTCAGTATTTTGCAACCAAAACCTGGAGTGGATTGAAAACACAAAAAGGCAATGTTCATACAATGTTAAAATGGAGTTTAATGGCAAATAAAGAACATTGTTTCAGAATAACGGTAATTATTTGCCATTAAATGGCGGCCATCCACTCAATTTTAACAGTGTGGGAACAGAGCCTTTCTGTGTTTTCAGTCCACTCCTGGTTTTGGTTGCAAAATACCGACCAAAATACTGTGTGAGTATCTCTGTCATGGGAACTGCTGGAGGATCAGTGGTATAGTTCACCCTTCTGTGTGACTTTATTATGGCTTCCACACTGCTGCAGCTTATAGTTTAGGCTGTGCATAAAGACAGTGCAGGCTCTCCTCCTCTGTGCAGACACCATAAGCATTAGGCTGCATCCACTAACTTGAAGAGCAGAAATCTTATCTATACAGTATATATATACATGTAAAAAGCCGGAGCCGAAGCGGAGCCTGACCGAAGCGTGCGGCGGGCCTCTTGCAAGTGCAGTGGCCCTGCCAACTGGTCCAGCCGGTTGAGGGGAGTGTGGCAATGGCATCCCTGATAACCGTCCCAGCCAATTGCTAGGGGTGTGTCGGCAAAGTGTCATGTCCGGGGCTACGCTGCGCCCGGCCGATCGACTCAGGTGTTGCCCATTGTGAAGTGCTGACTTCAGTACACCTGTATTGTATAGTTTTGGGGTCCTGTATACCTGTAGTATATAGTTGGTGAAGGTGCTATATACCTGTAGCATATAGTTGGTGGATGTCCTGTATACCTGTAGTTTATAGTTTGAGCATCCTGGATAGGACGTATAGTGTATAGTTTGGAGGTTCCTGTACACCTTAAGTATATAGTTTGGGGATACTGTATACATGTAGTATATAATTGGTGGAGGTATTGTATACCTGTAGTGTAGAGTGGGGGTGGCTTTACACCTGCACTGTATAGTTTGGGGGTCCTGTATACCTGTAGTGCAGAGTTGGGGGGTCCAGTATACCTGTAGTGTATAGTCAGTGGAGGTGTTGTGTATAGTTTGGGGATCCTGTGTACCTGTAGTATACAGTTGGTGGAGTTCCTGTATACCTGTAGTATATAGTTTGGGGGTCCTGTATGCCTGTAGTGTGTAGTTTGGGGGCCATGTATACCTGTAGTGTATAGTTGAAGTAGGGGTTCTGTATACCTGTAGTGTATAGTTGGAGTAGGGGGTCCTGTATACCTGTATTATATAGTTAGTGGAGGTCCTGTGTACCTTTAGTGTATAGTTTTGGAGTCCTGTATACCTGTACTGTATAGTTGGAGTAGGGATTCTACCATATATTTCTGTTGATCTGTTGTGAGGCAGCTGCCCTAGAAACCAATCAGATTCCAGCTCCCTGTGAAAATAAAAGTAGTAATCCTATTGGTTGTTAAGGCCTCCAACCGCCATTTCTGCTGGGCAGAGTTGCAACACTAATTATGTCACCTGTATGTGCAATGTGGAGATTCTCCCTTTCATTTCTATGGGGCGCTCTTCCCCCTCCCCTCCTGTACATCTGGCAAGGACAGGACCTTTGCTCCAACCTTCCCAGGCACCCAATGTATCTGTGGGCCAAATTTAGGGTCAAACAGTTCAGGCATTTGGAAGTCTTTAGAGGACAGACAGACAGAAAGACAGACAGACAGAAAGACAGACAGAAAGACAGACTTTCATTTTTATGATATAGATATATGTGTGTGTGTGTGTGTGTGTGTGCCTGTGTGTGTTATTTGCATAAATTAAAGTAACACTGGCCCTTTGTTTACACCCAATTCAAAGAAGACGGAATGTGGATTCCAAACATGCAGCTAACAATATGGGGTCCAACTTGCAATTTCAATGAAAAAAGGAAAAAGAAAACAATTTTCCTATCGAGCCCATTCTCCCCTATTATGTTCTATTATCATACTGCTCTCACCAGGGCATAGTGTCGCTTACCTGCAGAGACGCTTTGGGAATCCATTGCCTGGTGCTAAGTGTGATAATAGATACGTTTAACAGTTGGATGAGAAAGTTCACAGAAACACCAATTATAATACAAATACATCCATTTATTTAAGCTAAACCCTGTCAACTAGTCTTTGAGAACACTCAAAATATATATATTTCTTTAAATCCCAGTGGAAGGGACTTTATCACTAACTTAAAAGATTTATAATTGCAAATTCACAGGAGCAGCTTAAGTATAATGAGCCACTTGCCGAGGAGCCAGTATTGTAATTCTAAAACTTTGTTAATATCTGTGAAGATAAGTTAATTAAAATGCAATATTTCCAAAAAGCTATTGCTTCTGCCTTGAGTGTCCAAAATAGCACAGGCGAATAATGGCTCGGCTTATAATAGCAGTTCACAGTGCTAGATGGAGATCAAAAAGAAGGAATAAAATATTCACTTTCTATACAATAAATGAGACCACTCGTATAAATAAGCCAAGAATCGTTTGGAGTAAGATAGAAAGAATTGTAGTAATAAAAAAAAAGAGGATGATGGCAGAAAAGGATCATCTGGTCTATCTAGTCCGCCATCATATAATTTCCATATTATTATTATCATCGTAGTATAGCTATGAGTATCTCAGGCAGGTTCACATTCACATAATGTGCATTTACCAACCACATCTGCTAGAAGTTTGTTCCAAGGATCTACAACTCTTTCAGTAAAGTAATGTTTTCTCATGTGGCTTCTGATTTTCCCCCAATAACATCAGATTGTGTCCCATCATTTTGTATTTTTTTTTTTTAGTTTCTTCTCTCCTGAACCTCTAGCCATCGCTTTGTGTAATAGGAGCCGTGGCAGTAGACTGCCTCTATCTTCTATGGCCCACCTGGACATGGCTGCTACCTGTGGCATCCCCACTCCTCCCTGTTTGATATCTGTGTGTGTAATAGTGTCTATAGCAGGGAACGAGGTGCAAGAGAGCTTCTAAATATCGGGCCGTGTAACAGGGCCCTTAGTCTTTCCTGATATGGTTTATGCCTGACACCCTCCACCATTTTTGTAGCCCGTCTTTGAACCAGTTCTATTTTATCAATATCTTTATGTAGGTGAGGTCTCAGTATTCCAGATGTGATGTCACTAGAGATCTATAAAGCGGGATCACAATCTCCCTCTTCCTACTGATTATACCTCTAGCTACACAGCCCTGCATTCAATTAACTTTCCCTTCTGCCTGGATGCACTGGTGACTTATTGTGCCCCTAAGGCTGCATTCACACGTCCTGTAAAAATTGTCTGTGGTTGCGGATCTGCGACCACGGACAATTTAAGGTACCATTAAAGTGAATAAAGCCATTCACATGATCCGTGCTGCGACGCACACCGCTAAAAAATGTCCTGGTGGGGATTGCGGCAGGGTTCACCCCCCCCACCACCACCATTGGTGCCTGGCAGCAGAGATGATAGGAGCGCATAATGGGCTCTCCTGTCATCGCATCTACTACTCATCCACTCCCCCATGCTGGCTGGCTTCATGTTCACCAGAAGTGGCCTAGACTACGTTGCCAGGCCACTTCTGGTGAGCATGTGTAGCCGGCCTGCATGGGGGAATATTTGGGTAGTAGATGCAATAGCAGGAGGGCACATCATGCGCTCCTGTCATCTCTGCTGCCAGGGTGTGTATGTGGAGGGGATCCGTGCCGGGCAGCAGGGGGACTCCGGCTAGGGGATTCATGCCACGTTCCTCCTCTGGATTGTGGCATGGATCGTGTGAATAAGGCCTAAATAGAGATGAGCGAATAGTGAAATATTCGGTTCGAATAGCTCCCGATATTCGACTATTCGATCGAATCCCATTATAGTCAATGGGAGAAAAATCCTTGGGACTTGGAAATCAAGATTTGACCACTAGGAGGTCACCAAGTGTACAATGAAACCACAGGAAATGATAACGCAACAGCTCTGGAATGCATATGGGACAGGAGGGGAAGCATGGCTGGGTACATGAACGTAAAGTACAAGTGTACCTTTTGATCTAGCGGTTCTTATTAGGTGGTGCGTAACATTAGCCTATTTTCGTTACTTGTTTATTCAGTACACTTGTGAAATACAATTGTTTGCCCAGCCAGTGATATGAGTTGCACACATGAATATATATATATATATATATATATATATATATATATATATATATATATATATATACCAAAATATTGATGCAGGTCCGCGGATAACACACCAATCAGATGCAAAGTCCTCTCGGGGTTCGGCTCCTACCCCCAGTCTTACCCCCGGTCTTACCCCCAGTATTACGCCACTATCACAGACTATGAACTGTAGACTCCAAACACAATATACCGCTTTGTATAATGAAAAAAATACCCAGACAACTTATTTCCTCTACATTAGCGTGGACAGAAAGCCAAATATTGAGCAAAAGAAAATTTATCATGCAGCCATTTAAATCACAAAAAGCAAAGTTGGTGTGGGGATTACTTTAAATGGCAATAGAGTCTCTCTCCCCATGCTGTTTAGCCAAACAGCAGTCCTTTTATTTTTTGAGCCAATGGAAAATCCTGGAATACCTGGGAGCAGTCGCCCCACCCGTCACTTTGACTGCTCCAGTAAAGCCGGACCCGGATCAGCTGTGGAAACAGCTGATGCATTTAATAAATTTGACAATAACCTACAGTTCCTGTCTAAAGCTACCGGTTCACTTCACCAAGGCCAGGCACCTCAGTGACAAAGCGAAGAGGACAGGGATGCGGAAATACTGCTGGGGTTTCAAACCGCGTTCAAGTGATTGGGGATACAGCGCGTGCTTCAGAGGGACATCCAGTATCGCACGTATCCACCATCCCTGGCTTTACAGGACAGTTGTGCAGGGGGCGGGGTACACAACTGTCAAGGTCCGATCAGCGTGACCAAGTGTTACGATGGATGGCGGAGAGTGCTTCCAGTCATTTATCCACTTACTCCAATCTCGAGGCTAGCCAAGAGTCTGACACTCACGTCTCCAAACCTGCACAATTAGTCCATCATAGTCATCCCACACTTGCCCACTCCGGGGAGCTTTTTTCGGGTCCTTTTCCCCAATTGGACAGTGTTCAAATACTTGATGAATCCCAGGAGCTACCTAAGGATTTTATCTGTAGCGATGCACAAAATCTGGAGCATTCGCCATGTCCAGTTGATTTTGGGGTTGTGGACCAGCAACCTGAAGTCGTGAGAACCTTACCTACCAAACCTTCTCCTATATCACTATCCTTACCTACCAAACCTTCTCCTATGTCACTATCTTTACCTACCAAACCTTCTCCTATGTCACTATCTTTACCTACCAAACCTTCTCCTATGTCACTATCCTTACCTACCAAACCTTCTCCTATGTCACTATCTTTACCTACCAAACCTTCTCCTATGTCACTAACCTTACCTACCAAACCTTCTCCTATGTCACTATCTTTACCTACCAAACCTTCTCCTATGTCACTATCCTTACCTACCAAACCTTCTCCTATATCACTATCCTTACCTACCAAACCTTCTCCTATGTCACTATCCTTACCTACCAAACCTTCTCATATCCTTACCTATCCTTACCTACCAAACCTTCTCCTATGTCACTATCCTTACCTACCAAACCTTCTCCTGTGTCACTATCCTTACCTACCAAACCTTCTCCTATGTCACTATCCTTACCTACCAAACCTTCTACTATGTCACTATCCTTACCTACCAAACCTTCTCATATCCTTACCTATCCTTACCTACCAAACCTTCTCCTATGTCACTATCCTTACCCACCAAACCTTCTCCTATATCACTATCCTTACCTACCAAACCTTCTCCTATGTCACTATCCTTACCTACCAAACCTTCTCCTATGTCACTTTCCTTATCTACCAAACCTTCTCCTATGTCACTTTCCTTACCTACCAAACCTTCTCCTATGTAACTATCCTTACCTACCAAACCTTCTCCTATGTCACTATCCTTACCTACCAAACCTTCTCCTATGTCACTATCCTTACCTACAAAATCTTTTCCTATATCATTATCCTTACCTACCAAACCTTCTCCTATACCACCATTCTTACCTACCAAACCTTCTCCTATATCACTATCCTTACCTACCAAACCTTCTCCAATATCACTTACCATACCTACCAAACCATCTCCTATGTCACTAACCTTACCTACCAAACCTTTTCCTATGTCATTAACTAGGGATGAGTGAATTTACACTAGCAACAAAGCAAATTGCTCCGTTCTTATCTGTATTCTGCTTATCGGGCTGCAGGGCTTTGAAGTCTGCTCCGCTCCGTGCCGGAGCTGGAAAAAAGATGGATCTACTCTTGGGAAACTGGGAGAAGTTTTCCAAGATGGGATCCATCTTTTCCCAGTACCTGGGGAGGAATGGCACAGAGCGGAGCAGACTTTAAAGCCCCGTAGCCCAATGAGCGGAATATAGTTAGGAATGAAGTGATTTGCTTCGTTCCTACTGTAAGTTTGCTCATCCCAGTCACTAACCTTACCTACCAAACCTTCTCCTATGTCACTTACAAATATATTATAAAGATCAGGACCCAGAACAGACCCTTGTGGCCACCACAAAAAAAACATTCTCTGCTCGGAATATACACTATTAGCAACCCTCTGCTACCTATCCTTCAGCCAACAACAAATCCATTGAACTATCCAGTCCAGTTTTCTCTAACTTCTCTATAAGCTCTTTATGGGGAACTGCATTAGGCTTTGCTGAAGTCCAGATAGGCGATATCCACAGCACCACCTTCATCCAGCACTTTTTTGACATAGTCAATATAACAGTTATAAATAAGTCATGTTGTACTGTGTATTCAGTCAAACATTATACTGCACCTTTTTGATTGCTTTTATATATATATATATATATAGTGTATCATCCAGCTAGTATGAGCTTAATAAAACTCCAGCGTTATCCCGTTGCTACATTCCAGAACAATAGGATTGTAATGAAAAGATAAAAATATTCTAGTGGTTACAGGTTGAGAATCTCCTGAGACGCATCAATATGGCACCACGGTACATCTTCTCCAGTTATTTAATGGCATTATGACTGGAAATAAAGAAAACTGCTGAGTCCTGTCAATGTTTAAGTGAATACAAAATGATTATTCTTGTCCTATGAGAAAATGTCTTTTTTT